>NC_081557.1:211803940-211858914 GCF_022355385.1 Mustela nigripes | reverse complement strand
AGATGGAGAGGCAGGCAGAGAGAGAGGGAGGGAAGCAGGCTCCCTGCCGAGCAGAGAGCCCGATGCGGGACTCGATCCCAGGACCCTGAGATCATGACCTGAGCCGAAGGCAGCGGCTTAACCCACTGAGCCAACCAGGCGCCCCTATTTTATATTCTATTCTTAAAGGCTGTAGGACATTAGTGTTTTTTCTTTGTACTATTTAAGATTTTATTTTTTATTTTTTAAGATTTTATTTAGTTATCAGAGAAAGAGAGAGAGAGCGCGCACAAGCACACAAAGGGAGAAGAAGAAGGAGAACCCCCCCAAGAGTGGGGAGCCTGTTGTGGGGCTCGATCCCAGCACAATGGGATCATGACCTGAGTTGAAGACAGACGCTTAACTGACTGGACCCCTGTACTATTTAAATTTGTGTTGAGTTATGGTTAAGATCATAGGGCTTTAAATTTTGGGGTGCTTTGCTTTTACAAGCCCAGTTTCTTCATTTAATAGCAGTGTGACAACAGAGTTTACTTTGTATCTGCATACCTCAACTTCTTCATCTGCAGGTAAGGATAATAGCTTTTTTCTGATAAAGTTGGTTTAAACGTTAAATGAGATATTACATGGAAAGCACTTAGTCTGTAATCTGTATACTGTAAATCCCCAATAACTGTTATCATCACCATTATCATTCATAATAGCCTTTAAAAAAACTGATTATAGCTTCAATTTAAATGATCACAATTACAAATTAGTAGAGCTGAAACAGATATCTTACAAAAGTGGCTTGTAGGTGATTTTCCTAGAGAATCCGCTTGTCATCATCTTATGCCTTGGGTTTTTATTTTGTTTTGTTTTGTGTTTTAGATCAGTACTTCTCTGTACCATGTGATGGGTGGAGCAGTTTAATTCAGCAAACATTCTGGAGTGCCAGCTATGTATATTCAGTTAGACATTCATTTGCACAAAGGTTGAGACAAAGAGAGTGCTTAAGGGGTGATAGGGACCTGTTAACCTTAATTTTAACCAAATTAATTAAGTCTTAGTTTTATTCTTTTGCTTAGCTGCCTTTTTAGTTTTCTAAAAAATTGACTGCCTTTCTTTTGCTCTGTTTGGTTGTTGGGATTAATAAATATAATTATGTCTAAATCTTCATGGAAGGCCCTGCTTTTTTTTAGCGAGGTAAGCACAAGTTCTTGATAGGTAACTTCCAAAATAGGAAAGAGGGTAAGTCACCTACTTACTCTGTGTACTTTACTGAAGAGCTGTTGAAGTTTGATGGTGTCTGCAGCCCAGTGTGGAATGAAACAATAGATAGATAGAAACCATTCTGTTGCTATTTAAGAGGATTTCTGCAATTCAGGGAGTCAGATTTACCAGGTCTGGTACCTGGTTTCCTGGCCTTGAGTGCGTTGCTCTCTCAGTTGATCAGAGCCTGCACCTCGGAGCCTCAAGGTTTTCTATTTATGTCTGCTTCCAGGTTTCTTACAGGTGGACTTGGCAATAGCTTAACACACCATCATCACCTCATGTGAACTACTGCAGTAGCTTCCTAACTGTCCCTCCTGCTTCTGGCTTTGCCTTCCTGTAGTCCACTTCCCAAATGGCAAATCATGTTATTCGACTCTTCTAATGCTTTCTCATCACACTTAGAAAACATATTCCAAACTCCTCATCCAGATTTACCAAGCACTAGGTGATCTGGCTCCTTCCTGCCTCTTTCCACTATATGCTAAGGCACATGTCTTTTTTTCCTGTACTTAAAACATTCTAAGTTAATTTGTACTATAGGATTTCTTCTGCTTGAAATACTTCTGGTCTTTGCTTGACTGGCTCCATTTTATCATTTGGATCTCATCTTAAATGTGATCTCAGAGTTGCCTTTCTTGGCCACTCAGTGTAAACAGGCCTTGCAGTTCCTTTCTCAAGACAATTCGGTTTCAATTATCTGTGGAGCATCAGTGCCATCTGATGTTCTTGTTTGTTCCTTATCTTGTTTCCCCACTAAAATGTAAGCTCAACGAAACCTAGGGACCTCATCACTGACAACAGTGCCTGAATGAATGAATATTCAATGAATGAATAAAAGCCTTTTCATGAAGCCTTCATTGAAGTGTTAATGGCCTGGGATGTGTTATTAAGGGAAAATGATTTTCTTAATGAGGAAAATACATGTATAGATACAGGGAATCTGTTAGATGACCTTCAGCCCAACTGGCCTACTGAATTCCACCTTGGTGAACAACTTCAGAGTTTCTTAGGAAATATATTGAAGTTATATTATGCTGGATCATGTTTGAGATAAAGTGTCATAGGTTTTATATTATGATTTTAGGTTAAATAAATATAAAAGAATAAGAATTTTGCTTTTTGCTGATGTAACTTTTATGTAGTGGTAGAAACCTACACTTTTGACTTTTAATTTTTTTCTTAGTTTTGGTGTTTAATTCCAAAAACCATATGCATTGAAGTTGCACCTTTAATTTTTCTTTCAGTCCCATTGAAATGAAATGAACATTCAGGAATATTAATTTTTTAAAGATTAATTTTAAATTCAATCCGTGTTTTATAAGCACACGGCATTTTAATTTGTCATTTTGTTACTTTCTGTGTTTAAGCTGTTATGTTTTCCTACTATCTGATCCATCAACTAGTTTCTCCCCTGACTAGCTAACATTCTCAGTTGGATAGATTGTAAACAGAAATTAACAGGGGTTGCATAGAAGCTGCCCTCTCCCTGATTAATAGCTTCTTAGTTAGTGGAGGGGTTGTGGTTATCAGTAACTTGTATTGGGGATAGGAATTATCACGCTCTGGGATAGAGTGGGTGGATGACTGATTTCTGCTCTTAAAGATATTAACCAGATCCTTTCCCAAATAAAGACTAATAACTCAGATTTTTAAACAATCTTCATGACAGATGAGGGCATAGAGGAGAGTGCATCAACACTAATTAACAATGTTGAGTGTATATTCTTCTTAACAGTGATTGATTGTTCTTGGAGTGCTATCTCTGCCCAGGAAGTGATGTTTTACACTGCCAGGTTCAAAGGTTATATTTTAATGTACGCTATAGTTGTGTTCCCTGAACTCAATGGAAATGTATTAGAAAAACAAGTAAATTTCAGGTTGGAAAATTTAACTGATGCCCTCAATAAAATTATCACAAAGTTTTTAAAAGATTGTTCTTTATTCTTAGTGACAGAGAGGAGTGTAAGAAATGGTTATACATTCAGCTTGAAAAGCTAAAGTGGAATTTACAGAAATATGCTTGCTTATCCTGTGACTCTCTTGAGTGTTCAAAAATTCTTACTTTATCTGCAGAGTAGAAAATGTGAAGTAGGTAACATTTACTTTGATTCCTATTTTGAAGGACTCACATTAACTTCTATAAAAGTTATTATCTACAATATTATAGCAAAGTGAATGAGTGAGTCATTATTATCAGTTTGCTTAAGAGAGTTTATAATTTATATAAAGCATGAACAGAAACTCTTTTGAGAATTTGAAAAGTTCATTCTGTTCATACATTGTGAATTAAAACATTCTGCCTCCTTGCCCATTTATTTTAATACTTTGGTTCTATTTTGTTCTGGGAATAGTAATCCTAAAGTATCAGATACAAGTGTCTTTTTCAGATGGACTTTATATTTTTGCTTCTGTTGCTTCATTTTTTTTTTTCTTTTTCCTCTCTTTGCATGTAAATTTGTTAACTAAAGCTATGATTATTTATGTCCTGGAAAATGCTGAGAGCATCTAATTCTGATACTGACAGCATCAGTAGTCTGTGTACTGAGAGAGTATTTTAACACACACTCTTAAAGCTGTTCCTTTACATGATACTTCACAGTCCTGCTATACTTTCAGAACATTTTGATAGTATTTCCAGTTCAGTTGGTTGAGTAATTTCCTCAAATTAAATGCATAAGATTGCATTCAGACTGGTGTTAGGACTGATACTAACTGGGGAAGAAAATGTCAAATGAGTGTTTTTTCATAATACTCATCAAAATCAGTTGTTGCAGTGATGTTTTGTCATTTCATACTTAATTTTCTTTTTTTAGATAGCCTACTTCAAACCATTTGACAGTATTATAATGTCCTTAGCCTGGTGCACCTGGATGGCTCAGTAGGTTAAAGCCTCTGCCTTTGGCTCAGGTCATGATCTCAGGGTTCTGGGATTGAGCCCTGCATCGGGCTCTCTGCTCAGCAGGGATCCTGCTTCCCTCTCTCTCTGCCTGCCTCTCTGCCTACTTGTGATATCTCTCTGTCAAATAAATAAATAAAATTAAAAAAAAATGTTCTTAGCCTGAGAAGCATTAAGGTTTCTGTGATTTTGTTTTGTTTGCTTGGGGGAATTGTGTAAGCATTTCTGTCATAACAATCTGTTTATGAAATTTTTTAATAGAATTTTTTTTTAAGATTGTATTTATTTATTTGACAGAGGGAGACAGTGAGAGAGGGAATCCAAAGTGGGTAGTGGGAGAGAGAGACGCAGGCTTCCTTCCGAGCAGGGAGCCCAGTGTGGGGTTTGATCCCAGGACCCTGAAATCATGACCTCAGCCGAAGGCAGTCATTTAACCAACTGAGCCACCCTACCCCTGTTTATGAAATTTATGTTTGTCTCCTTCTCATGATAGATTACTTTATTAAATGCTAAAGAAATGTCATCCACTTTACTTTTTTTTTCTTTTATGGGAAATCTCTGATTTTAAAAATGAGAAGAAATTATTAAATATTTTAATTTATTAAATTACAATTACAAAAATATATAGCTTTATAAAATTTATAAATTAATCTATAGCTATAAAACATTTCTTTGTAGAAAGGAGATTAAAATTTTTCATAAATGTAATTTAAACCTCTTTATTAATTAATTTATTTTAATTTTATCTGCAGTAATTGTGGATTTGCTCCATAATTTAAAGGAAGAGTTAGAGTGGGGATCAGAAAACTTTAGCTTTTGTCCTGGTGCTGTCATTTTATCTGATTACATCACCTTGGCCAATTTACTTAATTACTTAGGATCATCCTCCTGCATAAAATGAGGGATTATATTTGGTAATCATAAGCACCTTCTATTCCTAAAATATGATGACCCAAACATGTTTAGTAATATGTCTGCTTACTCGAACATAGTTATTGCCATATAATTTTAATAGAGTTTATTTTTATTTATTTATTTTTTTAAAAGGTTTTATTTATTTATTTGTCAGAGAGAGAGCACAAGCAGGCAGAGTGGCAGGCAGAGGCAGAGCGAGAAGCAAGCTCCCCACTGAGCAAGGAGCCCAATGTGGGACTTGATCCCAGGACCCTTGGATTCTGACCCAAGTGGAAGGCAGTTGCTTAACCGACTGAGCTGCCCAGGCATCCCATAATTTTAAGAGAGTTTAATTTTAACTTTACATGTCCTGTAAACCCTGTCTTCTTATCTTTGCAGATGGTTTCTTTGGCTCATTTTATTCAGTTGTTAGATTAAGAATTTTCTTTATACATGGATAGGTCCATATTCCTAATAACAGTAATAATAACTAGCTAAGATTTATTAATTTTTTATTACTTGCTAGGCACACCTTGGAAATACTGTTAACTTTGGAGTATTTGCGGGGCTCTAAAAATAGCATTTCCTTTTAATTTAAAAATTTTCTTAAGCTGAGAATTTACTTTTTATTTTCTGTGATATTATTCCCTAAAATTTTATATAAATGTCTAGTTTTTATATAAAGAAAGCAGTTCAGCAGCTATTTCATTTTGTTTTGTTTTCTGTGTCTTCTTTCATTCATTCATTTCATTTAACAAATAGTTACTTTGCACATACATGTCTAGGTGTTGGGATACAGCAATGAACAGGCAAAAATTCTTGCCCTCATCTATCCTGGTTTTAATAGAGTAAGACAGTAAATAAATGAATAATAAAATATATAATATGTTAAATGATATTTTGTGTAGGGAAAGCAGGGAGGGGAGAAAAAAGACTTGGAAGAAGGTATTAATATTTTAAAGATGGTAGCAGGGAAAGTTTGAGAAGATGACATCTGAGCAAAGAGATAAAAGAAGAAGGAGTGCCTCAGAGATAATCTGGATGGAGAGTTACCCAAGTAGAAGGGAAGAGTAGTAGTAAGCCTTTGAGATAGTATTTTGTTCCCCCGTACCCCCGGAACTCCAAGAAGGCATGTGAGTGTGTGTGTGTGTGTGTGTGTGTGTGTGTGTGTGTGTGTGTATAGCTGTGTGCGTAGCTATATATAGGGAATAGTCAGTGCAAGAATAGTGTAGGATGTGAAGTTAGATACAAAGGGGAAAGGATCTAGGAAGAGAACAGATCAGGAAAACCTTTGTAAGGGCTTCAACTTTTACTTTGGGTGAGAAGGAAGGCCACTGAGGGTTTTTAGCAGACAGCAACTTCTTTCAAGATATGTCTCTAAAGGCAAGGGAAACAAAAGCGAAAATGAACTTTTGGGACTTCATCAATATCAAAAGCTTCTGCTCAGCAAAGGAAAACAGTCAACAAAACAGGCAACCCACGGAATGGGAAAAGATATTTGCAAATGACACTACAGACAAAAGGTTGATATTCAGGATTTATAAAGAACTCCTCAAACTCAACACACACAAAACAGATAATCATATCAAAAAATGGGCAGAAGATATGAACAGACACTTCTCCAATGAAGACCTACAAATGGCTATCAGACACATGAAAAAATGTTCATCATCACTAGCCATCAAGGAGATTCAAATTAAAACCACATTGAGATACCACCTTACACCAGTTAGAATGACCAAAATTAGCAAGACAGGAAACAATATGTGTTGGAGAGGATGTGGAGAAAGGGCAACCCTCTTACACTGTTGGTGGGAATGCAAGTTGGTGCAGCCACTTTGGAGAACCGTGTAGAGATTCCTCAAGAAATTAAAAATAGAACTTCCCTATGACCCTGCAATTCACTACTGGGTATTTACCCCAAAGATACAAATGTAGTGAAAAGAAGGGCCATCTGTACTCCAATGTTTATAGCAGCAATGGCCATGGTCACCGAACTGTGGAAAGAACCAAGATGCCCTTCAGCGGACAAATGGATAAGGAAGATATGGTCCATATACACTATGGAGTATTATGCCTCTATGAGAAAGGATGAATATCCAACTTTTGTAGCAACATGGACGGGACTGGAAGAGATTAGGCTGAGTGAAATAAGTCAAGCAGAGAGAGTCAATTATCATATGGTTTCATTTATTTGTAGAGCATAACAAATAACCTGGAGGACATGGAGAGATGGAGAGGAGAAGGGAGTTGAGGGAAATTGGAAGGGGAGGTGAACCACTATAGACTATGGACTCTGAAAAACAACCTGAGGGTCTTGAAGGGATGGGGGGGTGGGAGGTTGGTGGAACCAGGTGGTGAGTTTTAGGGAGGGCATGTATTGCATGGAGCACTGGGTGTGGTACAAAAACAAGGAATACTGTTATGCTGAAAAGAAATTTAAAAAAAAAGATAAAAAAAAAGAATGAAGTGATTTAACTTGAAAGAATCACTACAGTTCTTGTTGAGAGAATTTACTCTAGTGGGTATGTATGGAAGCAAAGTAAAAAAAATGAGAGGTTTTTGACATAATCCAGGTGAGAAATAATGGTGGTACAAGTAGTGAGAAGGAGTTGGCCTCTGGATACATTTCGAAGGGGGTGTTGGATTTTCTCATAGATTGGTTGTGGAGTTAGAGGAGAGAAGAGGCAAGATAATGCCAAGATTTTTGGCCTAGGCATCTGGAAGGCTAAAGTTCGATCTACTGACTTGAGAAAGAGTGCAGGAAGAAATGTTTTGGGTGAGAATCACAAGTTTGCTTTTGGACATGTTAAATTTGAGATGCTTAAATTAATCGTCTTTGTGGAGATATTTAATAGGTAGTTGGAAATGAGTCTGGAGTTCAGGGGCAAGAGGAGGTCTAGAGATAAAAGTCGGGGAGTCAACAACATATTGATTGTATTTAAATCCTGAGAGATGAACTTTACATAGGAATGCGTATAAAAAGAGAAGAAGTCCAAAGGTTGATCATTGGGCTATAGCCATGTTTTAAAGTTTGGGGAAATAAAGAAAGAGGAGCAAAGGAATTGAAATGTGGCCAGTGGAGATTGTAGGAAAGTCCCAAGAGTGAAGTATCCTGGCAGCTACATGTAAAGGTGTTTTAAGAAGGGGTTGATCAATAGATGAGGACCAAGAATGATTATTAAAGTATGTAGAGGCGATGGGTATTGACCTTGGCAAACAGGTTCATGGGAGTGGTGTGGGTGAAAGCTGGGTAGAGTGAGTTTGAAGAAAGAAGGGAAGTTGACGAATGGTAGACAATGAGTAGAAGCGATATGTATACGTAATGCCACTCTATAAAGGAGTTGGTAAATGGGGCAGCTGCTGGGGGAAATGTGGGTCAGAATTCTGTGGTAGTGTTTTTGTAAAGGATGGAGGATATTACAGCATGTTTTATGTTCATAGGAAGAGAAAGACAGACTTGAGGTATGTGTGCAAATACCCGGGGACATAAAATGCATGTCTTTTTATTGTTTTTGAACTTGTTCTATTTTTAGATATAATTTTGAATGAGTCATTTCCATTCCTTAATCTTCAATCTATTGCATTTTTCAGATTTAGTGAAAAAGTAGAACATGAGGAGTCTGTGAAGACTTTCCCAAATCTTAAGCTCTTTAGTGTGTTGAGAGAAGTGAATACATAGAAGAGGACTAGGACAGAATACTAGTTTCTCACTTAATTTTCTTTCTCTCAGTTGTCTAAATGCTACATTTTACCTTCTCTTTTATTTATTTTTAAATAATTAATAGCTATTTATCTATTTTTAAACTGTGTGATTCTTCTGAAAAAGTCACCATTTTTAGAGCAAAACTACCCCCCCATCCTGTAGTTATTCAGGTGTTTTGTAGTTGAAGCTCCATGAAGGCAGAGACTGCTCATGGTTGTCATTCTAGTATCTAGCTTAGTCTTTGCACACAGTAAGGGTTCAATAGGTACTTATTATGAATGACTAGAAAAGTATTAATTCTCTGTCTCAGTGAAAAATGGAACTATAGACCTTTTGAGATAATAAAGTGAATATAATACTGTTTTGGCTTCTGTACAGCTCTGACCCCAGATTTTTCAATCGGAAGAGGAGTTTAATAATGACAGACTCACTTTGTGCTTATGAGTCATTACTACATCAGACCATGCAAGACACCTGCTACATTACAAATATAGTTCTTTTGAAAACAGACTCCTAACTCTAATTAATCTTTTAATTTTCATATAAAATTTTAGTTTAAAAAAGATGAAAAATTGTTTTTTCTTTTATGGATATTTTTGATAGAGTGTGTTCTGGCACATTAATATTCAATACAGAGAGACAGTGTAGAGAAGTGGTTAAGGACACATACTTCTAAGTAAGGCCACTTAAGTTCAGATATGGGCTCATTTATTAATTTTTGGCTGTGGTAAGATACCCTTTTTGTAGCTCAATTTTCCCATCTGTAAAGTGGGCATCATAATAGCAGCTACTTTATAGGGAGGTTGAGTTTTATCTATCTATCTATCTATCTATCTATCCCCTAGAACCAAAGCCTGTATGTAACAGGTGCTAAATGTGTTAGTTCTTCTTATTGTGTCTCTCACTGTTTCCTCAAATTCTGTCTTCTAGTTATGTATAATGGGAGGAGGTACTGCTTAGTGTATATGTATATATATATTTAATTTAAGGATTTAAAAGCCAAAATCTTTAAAAAATTTGTAAAATGTTCTTGAAATATGTAAGTAATTATTAAAGTTTCAGTTATTATTAATGTTTGGAAACTAGCCTTCATTTAACTTCTATTTTAGGAATATATTTTTCTGAAAAATCATTTAAACTTGGAGGTGATATCGTTTTGATATCTAATCTCAATGGTGAAAGCTGGTGTATAGTTGCCATGAATTTTTATCTCAAGTTTATTTTGCTGTGTAGACATGTGTCTAATAAAAAAAAAGATGCTGCATAAACTATGGTTTGAGTTTCAATGTGCTTCTGTTTTTGGTTGAGGTATAAATGTTATTTCTGGCTGTGTCCTTCATACTTAGCTCTTCTTACAACAAATGGAAAGGCCTTAATTGTACCTAAGGGAATAGTTAATCCACAGTGGACATATGGTGGACAAAAGCTGAGTCTAGTGAATGAAATAAAATTATAAATGGTAAACATGTGAATGCTTGCAAAGTCTTGCAACTATGAAAGATAAGAGGATTGTTTGAGATCAGCAAATTTTGTACAGCATAATTGTTTGGTCAGCATGTTTCTATTGAATAGGTATATAGAAATTCAGTTAGACGGGTTCTTAGCATACGTAAAGCATATTTGTCTTTTTTATTGTTCATTAAGCTTTTTGATAAGACTTTGATGTCAGCAATAGAGGTTGATGATCTCACATTTTTGGGAAGTTACTGCTCTTCTGATTAGGGGCAGTTAATTAGCATTAACCCAGAACAGCTCTTGGGCTTTATGGATTTGAGCGTTATATGTGGTTGCACTGCTCCAGCAAAAGGTTAAGTATTAATGGAAAATGGTCACAGCCCTTTTACTTAAAGAAAACATGTTACTTGTAAGTTTTCTTTTGATTTTACTTTTACAGTTACATTGAATGTCTTCATTCATGTAGCCATCCATAAAGCAAATATTGTTGCACATGCAGTGGATAATAAGTCTTTTTAGGACTACTTGTGTGGTATGTCACAGATCATTAACTGCAAGTAACCACCTGACTTGAGGGAAGCCTGGAAGCATCATTATAGTGAAATAAGCTTTTATTTAGGTATCACTGCAGCACATTGATTTATTGAAATGTCACCAGTTGCTACTGTGAAAATACATTCTCATTATCATTCAGGGACTGGTAGAGATTAACTCCTGTAGAGTATAAAAGAGACATATTGCTAACAATGGAAAAATAAGAAAAAATGAAAAAATGTTATTGTGGTCTGTATTTTATCTAATAATTACCTTTAAAGAATTAATTTAGGTAATTAGGTAAAATTAGATGATCTTTTAAGATTTTTTCAAATCTGTGTAGTTCTCTATATGTTCTGATTTCTCCCTAATTTGAAATACTTTTAAATTAAGTAATGTAGAAAAGCAGTAGCCCACTTTGTTATAACTACTTAACATAGTCAGTCCATGAAGTAGTAAATTCTTTCTGTGAACACATGGCTGCTTCTTTGGCACATATATTAGGAATCCTACTGTCAGGAAACTTCAAGTCTTGTTGTGGAAGCAAGATTTACGTAAAAAGTACAAAGGAAAGACAACATATAATTTTGTACTGTTGTATGAATGGGAGGGAAAAATTGTCACCTAAGGATTAAGAGAAATCTGGAACTTAAACTGAGTCTTTGCAAAACTAGTCAGGTTTGGATACATAAATGGAAGGCTGGAGTTTCAGGCAGAATGTAACATTTTAAGATAGTGTATTTAGGGAGAATTTGACAAATCTAAATCCTTAAGTATTTGAGTCATTATTAAATAGAGTCTAGAGCAAGTATGTATTATTTTTCAAAGCAATATAAGCTCTTGTGTCAATTTGATTTTATTTGCGCTTTATTACTTAAGTTAGAGTAAAAATTAGATAATAGCACTTGGCACATTGGTGCCACACATAAGCACACACATAAGTAGTGCTTAGGTAGATAGCTTACTGTTCCTTGTGGCTAATTCTGAGTTATTTAAATACAATGATGAAATGATGTCTCTTTTTATAGAGCATTGGTTATATGCTAGGTATCATGCTAAGTGATCTCCCTTTGTGACTGAGGAAACTGAATCTCAGAGAGAGTAGATTGTTATTAAATAGCTAGGAGGAGGTGGAGCCAAGATTTGAACCCAGCTGTTTTCCTCCAAAATACTTCACTTCTGTCCATCTTGTTACAGCTAAGTTTTGAGCCAATTCAAGGCTATCTATCCATATGGAATTTAATGTTGGCTCTTTTGGAATTTAAGAAAAAAAAACTCCCAACTACACAAACATATTTGTACATATATTGGAACATAAAAAGCTAGGAGGAAGTCAATTTTGCTTTAGGATGAGGAATTTACTATTTCTAGTCCTGCTGTAACCGAAATAGTTCAGCTTTTATGTCTCCAAAGAACTCATTTTAGAATTTTCTGAAATATTAGTTCCACTTCTTTATTTTGGTGTTTGTTTCCATGCTAAGGAGATTTTTTTTTTTTTTTTTTTCATGCTAAGGAGATTTACCAGGACTGCCGTAATGAAGTACCTCAGGCTGGATGGCTTAAACAACAGAAATTTATTTCCTGAGTTCTGGAGGCTAGAAGTCCAGGATCAAGGTTTTCTTTTGAGACCTCTTTCCTTGGCTTGTAGTTGGCAGTCATCTCCCTTTGTCTTCACATGTTCTTTCCGCTCTGCCTGTCTGGGTCTTAATCTCCTATAAAGACACCAGTCATTTCAGATTAGAGTCCATCCATGTGACCTTGACTTTACCTTATTACTTCTTTTAAAGACCCTATCTCCAGAGTCACATTCTGAGGAATAAGGGGTTAGAACCTTAACATATGAATTTGGGGGGATAAGGGTAATGCAGTTAATCCAAAATAGAACCGTTATGTTTAGTATGTTAGACATAAAACTCAAATAATCATAGAAGTATAATAAAGGCAGTCATGACACACTTGATGTAATTAGTTGTGCTCTGTATTTCAGATGATCTAGTAATAAAGTAGATACATATCTAATGTGTGATAATATATGTAGCATAACACATGTATATATAAAATATTACCTTATATTCTGATATGCTTGCTAAAGAGAGAGAAATTGGTAGAGATACAGTCTGCTTTGGTAACTGTACATACATAATTGTGTTTGATGGCATTATTCATTGTGTTTGGTATTGAAGAAAAATTTGAGGATTAAGAGAGGATCTGAGAGTTTTGCATGCATGATTTAAAGTTTCATTGTCCATGTATTCATTCAAATTTGTAAACTAGGAGTCAAGTACTTTTTATCACCCCAAGAGACTGTTGACCATTTTATACTTTTATAATTTTAAGATGCTATAATTATGAGATTTTTTTTTTTTTTTTAAGATTTTATTTAGGTAGAGAGTACAGGTGGGGGAGTGGCGGGCAGAGTGAGAGGGAGAAGCAGGGAGCACTATGTGGGGCTCGATCCCAGGACCCTGAGATCATGCCCTGAGCCGAAGGCAGAGACTTAACTAACTGAGGCATCAGGAGCCCCTAGGTGATCTTTTTTTGGTATGAGGTATAATTCATATACCTTAAGAGTCACCATTTTAAAGTATATAGTTTTTGGTATATTCTCTAGGTTATGTAACCAGTGCCACTGTCTAATTACAGAGTATTTTTATCCCTCCAAAAAGAAACTCTTTTCCCATTAGGGGTCATGGCTCTTTTACCATCTCCCCACTCTTCCCCATTCCTAGCCCCTGGCAAGTACTAATTTACTTTCTGTCTCTATGGGTTTGCTTATTCTGGGCATTATAAATGGAATCATGAAATATGTGGCCTTTTGTGTCTGGGTTTTTCCACTTATAATGATGTCTTCTAGGTATTTTGCTTATAAATGTATCATTACTTCATTTCTTTTTATGGTTGTACAATATTGCATTTTTGGATAGATTGTGCCACGTTTTGTTTATCTTTTCATCAGGTGATGGACACTGGGTTGTTTCTAATTTTTGGGTATTATGAATAATGCTGTTATGAATATTTTGCCCAAGTTTTTGTATAGACGTAAGTTTTCATTTCTTTTGGGAAGATATCCAGGAGTGAAATTTCTGGGTCATATTTGAGAAACTGTTTGAGGAACTGCCAAGCTGCTTTCCTGCTTTCTACAGTAGCTGCCCCATTTTACATTTCTTTTTTTTAGATTTTTAATTTATTTTATTTTATTTATTTGACAGACAGAGATCTCAAGTAGGCAGAGAGGCAGGCAGAAAGAGAGAGAGGAGGAAGCAGGCTCCCCGCAGAGCAGAGAGCCCAATGTGGGGCTTGATCCCAGGACCCTGGGATCATGACCTGAGCTGAAGGCAGAGGCTTTAACCCACTGAGCCACCCAGGTGTCCCCCCATTTTACATTTCTGTTGGCATTGTATGAGGGCTGTAATTTCTCTGTATCTTTACTAGTACGTGTTATTATACTTAAAAGATAGACATTCTAATGTGTGTGAAGCAGTATTTCATTGTGGTTTTGATTTGCATTTTTTAATGATTATTGATATTAGGTATCTTTCATGTACTTAATGCATATTTACATATCTTCTTTTTAAAAATTTCAATTTTTTTCTCACCATAGCACATACCCTCCCCAATGTCCATCACCCAGCCACCCCATCCCTCTCACCCTCCTCCCCTCCAGCAACCCTCAGCTTGTTCCTGAGATTAAAAGTCTCTTATGGTTTGTCTCTCTCTCTGATTTCATCTTGTTTCATTTTTCCCTCCCTTCCCCTATGATCCTCTGTCTTGTTTCTCAAATTTCTCGTATCAGTGAGCTCATATGATAATTGTTTTTCTCTGATTGACTTATTTTGGTTAGCATAATACCCTCTAGTTCCATCCACATCATTGCAAATGGCAAGATTTTGGTTTTTTGATGGCTGCATAGTATTCCATTGTGTGTGTGTGTGTGTGTGTGTGTGTGTGTGTGTGTGTGTGTGTATTTATATGTTCTTTATCCATTCATGTGTTGATGGATATCTAGGCTCTTTCTATAATTTGGCTATTGTGGACATTGCTGCATATCTCCTTTGGAGAAATGTATATTCACATCATTGGCCCATTTTTTAAACTGGGCTGACTTTTTATTATTGAGTTGTTAGTGTTCTTTATAGTATATAAATCCCTTATCAGATATATGATTTGTAACTCTTTGATTCTGCAGTTTACCTTTTCATCTTCTTGGTAATGCCATTTGATACACAGAAATTTTAAACTTTGCAATCTATTTTATCTATATTTTTCTTTGGTAGCTTAGACTTTAGTTGTTATATCTAAGAAACTCTTGCCCTATCCAGGGCCATGAATATTTATACCTTTATTTTGTTTTAAGAGTTTTATGGTTTTAGATCTTTAGGCCTTTAGTCCATTTTGAGTAAGTTTTCTTTATTATGTAAGAGTCCAGATTCATCTTTTTTGCATGTGTGTATGTCCCAGCACAGTTTGTTAAAAATATTCTTTTCCCACTGAATAGTCTTGACGCTTGTCACAGTCAGTTGACCATAGATGGGTTTATTTCTGGATTCTTGCTTGTATTTCTCTGATCTTTACTAAAGTCTGTCTTTATGCCAGTACTATAGCTTTGTAGTATGAAATTAGGAAGTGTGATTCCTCCTGCTTTCTTCTTTTTCAAGAGTAGACTATTTTGAGTTCCTTGCCTATCACTATGAATCTTAGTATCTACTTGTCATTTGCTGTAAAGGAGTCAGATGGAAATTGGGTATATACTGTATTGAATCTGTAGATCAGTTTGGGGAGTAATGCCCTTTTAACCATGTTAAGTCTTCCAGTCCAAGAGCATGGCAAGTTTTTCCATTTAGTTTTTCTTTAATTTCTTTCAACAATATTTTATAGTTTTCAGAGAGTAAAATATATACTTCTTTTGTTAAATTTATTCCTAAATATTTTAATCTTTTTAGTGCTATTGTCCTATTATAAATGGAAATGTTTTCTTCTTTCAATTTTGGGTTGTTAATTGCTAGTATATAGACAGGCAGATGATTTTTGTATATTGATCTTATATTCTACAACTTTACTGAACTAGTTTATTCATTCTTTTTTTTTTAATTTCTTTTCAGTGTAACAGTATTCATTGTTTTTGCACCACACCCAGTGCTCCATGCAATATGTGCCCTCCTTAATACCCACCACCTGGTTCCCCCAACCTCACCACCTGGTTCCCCCAACCTCCCTGCCCCTTCAAAACCCTCAGTTTGTTTTTCAGAGTCCATAGTCTCTCATGGTTCACCTCCCCTTCCAATTGTCTTATGTGTGTGGATTCTTTAAGATTTTCAACATATAAAGTCATGTCATCTCTAAGTAGAGATAAACTTACTTCTTTTCTTTCCAATGTGGATACCTTTTAATTAATTAATTTTCTTGCTTAATTGCCCTAGCTAGAACTTCCATTGAACCGAAATGATGAGAACAGATATCCCTGTCATGTTGTTATCATAGAAGACTGTTAGATTTTGTGAAATGCTTTTTCTGTATCTGTGGAGACAATCATTTTTTTTCTCTATTTCAGTTTGATTATGACCTGGCCTATCTTCAACTGGCCTGTCTTCAAGTTTACTGATTATTTTTTCTGCCTGTTTGAATCTGCTGTTGAACTACTCTAGTGAATTTTTCATTAGTGCTCGTTAATTAACGCATGATTTTTATTCTTTCTGGATCTGTTTTTCTGTTTTTTCCCCTGACATTGCTCAGATTTTATTGTTTCTTTATGTAATATTTCTCTTACTGGCCTTTGGACCTTTTTTTTTTTTTTTTTTTTAAGATTTTATTTGAGAGAGAGCACAGGAGCATGAGCAGAAAGGGGAGGTAGGCAGAGGGAGAAGCAGACTCTCCCTTGAGCGGGGAGCCTGACATGGAGTCTGATCCTAGGACCCCAGGATCATGACTGCAGCTGAAGGCAGGCATTTAACTAACTGAACCACCCAGCTGCCCCTGGGCACTTTGGACATTGAGTGCTATATTTTGTTGCTGTATTTTGTTATCTTTTGTACTTTGGTAGGCACTTAAATTATTTGTAGCTTGATAGTCTTTGAGCTTTGTTAGCATGCCTATACTCTAGGGCTAGTTTAATTCCATTCCAAAGAGTTTAGCCTTTTGTGTTCTCCACTGAATGCCCTGGTAATTCCATGAGTTCCTTCCTCTGTAGTTGGTTAGAAATTAAATATCTCCTAGGAATTTTTCTGGGAATTTTTATAGTTCTTCTTTGCCCAGCCTCATGGAATTTTACCCTATATATGTGTAGCTTAGTATTCCAGAATAGGCTCAAAAAGACTCTTTTTATAAATATTTCTGGACCTTTTTCTTTTCGTAGAGTTGTCCTTTCCAGTATTCTGCTTCACAGAGTCTCAAGTGCTCCTACTTGTTTGAATCGTGTTTTCAGTTTTCCCTAGTCACTGAGCCACTGCTGCTTGCCTTTAGTTCTTCATTCCCTTTGTGTTGTCCAGAGAGTACTTCCAGATAGAAAGTCAGAGTGACTATAAAGCTCACCTTATTTGTATCTTGTCTCTCAAGGATCATCCAGCCTAATGTTCAGTGTCTGCTTTATATATTTTATCCAGTTTTCTGGTGATTTGTGGCAGGAGGAAAATCTTGTCCCAGTTATTCTGTCATAGCTGGAAGTACTTTAAGAAGGGTTTTAGTCTTTAATATTTTATATCTTCAAAATGTTTTATATTTTCAAATTCAACAAGTCAGATAAAACGTTGATTATATTTACCAACGTTTTGTGTTAGGTGTTTTTATGAGGAGAGTTTCAAAACTAGAAATAGTTAGAGAAACTCAAAAATAGATCAGTTTATTTCAGAATATCAGACCTATAGGGAATTCCATTCATTTGGACCATGAGGCTGAGCCATTTTCTTACACCATGCTTACCTGGTTTCTTGGAAAGCAAGGAGGACAATGTTAATGGTGATTTAAAAACATACAAACTGGGTGCGCCTGGGTGGCTCAGTGGGTTAAAACCTCTGCTTTCGGCTCAGGTCATGATCTTAGGGTCCTGGGACTGAGCCCCACGTGGGGCTCTTGCTCAGCAGGGAGCCTGCTTCCTTCTTTCTCTCTGCCTGCCTCTCTGCCTACTTGTGATCTCTGTCTGCCAAATAAAATAAATAAATAAATAAATAAATAAATAAATAAATAAAATCTTTAAAAACCTACAAACTGAATTTTTTTTTTTTTTTTTTAAAGGAAGTGGCTTCGAAAATCTGAACTTCTAAAGTACAAGTTGTTACCATCGGTAACAAAATATTGTCATTATTCATAATCTTGAGAGTAGAGGTTACTAAAACTAATAATTAACCATTTTAAAGGTTAGCCAAATATTTTGACCAATACTGTTGAATAACATGGGTATCATCTCATCAGTGCAATATGTTATTATGCTTTTATTTAGCAAACATTTGTTAAGGACCTGTTTGCCTAAGAATCATACTAAATACTGGTAATACAAGAAGAGTAAGATAATGGTCCCTACCCTTAACTACTCTTAAAGATCTGGTAGTTTTCAATATTTGGTCATAAAATTATGAGGAAGATTGGATTTATGAGGTTGGATATATGGACAGACAGGGGAAGGTGGATATTGAATGGAGATTGAGGTAAAGGATCAGAATCGTGTGAAGACTGTGGAATAACAAAGTAATAGATATTGATGAGGTATTTTTTGGGGTTTCATGGTCCTCTATTGAAATCTCATGCCAGGTTCCTTTCCTCAGACATTCTTCTCCAGGATTGCTTCCTGAATTATACAGGATTTCTGTCAGATTGGTTGAGACCATATGATAACCTGAGGCTAAGAAGAGGATGAATTCTGCTTTGCCCTCTCTTCCTGAATAAAGGTTTTTACACCAAATCTTTATGGAGTCTCAACAGGAATTTTTTCAAAAGATGGGGATGTCAAAGAGAGGGTCTCCAGGTTGAAGCAGCAATCAGGCAAATTTTTGTCCTCTTCAGTTTGAACATTATGTTATGTTTAAATCTCTTGAGAAAATAGATTGATACTAATATGATAGTCATTAAACTTAAAATTATTAGTGTAAAATTTGAAATCAAATCTCACTTTTAACCTAAGCTTTAATTTCTTTTTCTTTTATATTTCACTACTAGAATACAAGTAGGTGTTAAGTGGGAGTAGAAGGGGAAAATAGTGCCTCAAAGTGATATCTTATGAGGATAGTCATTTATGTATTGTTTAGAATTGATTCAGCTTCAAAGTAGATCATACTATCACATTTTTCTTGCCACAGAATTCTGTATACATGTGGTAAATTAAAAAATCAAAACCCAAAAAACTGCTAGGATCTATTAAAGCCAAGAATTTTGCTGGAGGTGAGAAGCTTCTATTGATCATCCTATAATGCCAGATTCATTGAGATCTTGAAAAGATGTATGTGGATCCAAATTTGGCTTTCTCTAAGAATTCTTCCTCAACTGAATATGTGTACACACACATACACACACACAGCTTTAATATAGGATCTTGAGTGCTTTTCATGATGCTAGAGATTGAATTTGCTTATGTTTGTTTCTGAAGTGGGAAGATCTGTGTTACATTACTAAGAAGTATTTAAGGAAAACAGCATTTGTTGACATAGTTTTACATGGGATTCAGTCTTTAATTTTATTAATATCCAAGCAAGTTTATTTAATTCCAGAACCAGTTGACTGCTTGCTGATATTATTGTTTTTAAAAAATATAGTACTATTAAGACAGATTTTTTGGAGCACCTGAATGGCTCAGTCGGTTAAGTGTCCTCTGCTCAGGCCATGATCTCAGGGTCCTGGGATTGAGCTCTGTTTCAGGCTCCCTGCTCAGTGGGGAGCCTGCTTCTCCCTCTCCCTCTGCTAGCCACTTCCCCTGCTTGTGTTCTCTCTGTCAAATAAAAAAAAATAAAGTCATTAAAAAAGTCTTTTTTTTTTTTTTTTAAGAGCAGTTTAAGGTTCACAACAAATTGAAAGGAAGGACAAAACAAAATTGAAAGGAAGGTACAGAGATTTCCTATATACCCCCTGCTCCCACACATGGTGTTGCTTCTTCCATTATTTTTATTTTACTTTTTGCCTTTCCGTTTTTTTTTTTTTTTTTTTTTTTTACATTAGTTACCATATAGTACATGATTAGTTTTTGTTGTAGTGTTCCATGATTCATTGTTTGCATATAGTACCCAGTGCTCCATGCAATATGTACCCTTCTTAATAACAATCACCTGGCTAAACCCAACCCCCCCCCACCCCCCCAAAACCCTCAGTTTGTTTCCTGGAGTCCATAGTCTCTCATGGTTCATCTCCCCCTCCGATTTTCCCCCCTTCATTTTTTCCTTCCTTCTCCTAATGTCTTTCATGCTATTCCTTATGTTCCACAAATAAGTGAAACCGTATGATTGGCTTTCTCTGCTTGACTTATTTCACTTAGCATAATCTTCTCCAGTCCCATCCATGTTGATGCAAAAGTTGGGTATTTATCCATTTTGGTTGCTGAGTATTCCATTGTATATATGGACCACATCTTTATCCATTCATTGGTTGAAGGGCGTCTTGGTTCTTTACACAGTTTGTCTATTATAGACATTACTGCTATGAACATTGGGGTGCATGCAGCCCTTTTTTTCACTAAATCTGTCTCTTTGGAGTAAATACCCAGTAGTGCAATTGCTAGGTAATGGGATAGCTCTATTTTTAATTTTTTGAGGAAACTCCACACTGTTTTCCAAAGTGGCTGTACCAACTTGCATTTCCACCAACAGTGTAAAAGAGTTCCCCTTTCTCCACAGCCTTTCCAACATAATGTAGTTTCTTGCCTTGTCAATTTTTGCCATTCTAACTGGTTGTAAGGTGGTGTCTCAATGTGGTTTTGAGTTGAAACTCCCTGATGGCTAGTGATGATGAACATTTTTTCATGTGTCTGTTAGCCATTTGTATGTTTTCTTTGGAGAAGTGTCTGTTCATGTCTTCTGCCCATTTTTTGATGTGCTTATTTGTTTTTTGGGTGTTGAGTTTGAGAAGTTCTTTATAGATCTTGGATATCAGCCCTTTGTCTGTAGTGTCATTTGCGAATATCTTCTCCCATTCCGTGGGTTGCCTCTTTGTTATATTCACTGTTTCCTTTGCTGTGTGTCCTTTCCTTTTTTATCTTGATGAAATCCCAAAAGTTCATTTTCATTTTTGTTTCCCTTGCCTTTGGAGATGTGTCTTGAAAGAAGCTCTTGTGGCTGATTTTGAAGAGGTTACTGCCTATGTTCTCCTCTAGGATTTTGATGGATTCCTGTCCCACATAGAGGTCTTTTGTCCACAATGAATCTATCTTTGTGTATGGTTTAAGAGAGTGGTTGAGTTTCATTCTTCTGTATAGAGCTGTCCAATTTTTCCCAGCATCATTTATTGAAGAGACTGTCTTTTTTCCGCTGGATATTTTTTCTTCCTTTGTCAAAAATTATTTGACTATAGAGTTTTGAGGTCCATATCTGGGCTCTCTGTCCTGTTCCATTGGTCTCTGTGTGTGTTTTTTGTCAGTACCATGCTGTCTTGGTGATCACAGCTTTGTGGTATAGCTTGAAGTCAGGCAATGTGATGCCCTTTTTCTTTTTCAACATTTCCTTGGCAATTTGGGGTCTTTTCTGGTTCTGTGCAAATTTTAGGATTGTTTGTTCCACTACTTTGAAAAATGTCGTTGGTATTTTGATTGAGATGGCATTGAAAGTGTAAATTGCTCTGGGCAACATAGACATTTTAACAATATTTATTCTTTCAATCCATGAGCATGAAATGTTTTTCCATCCTTTTGTGTCTTCTTTGATTTCTTTCATGAGTGTTCTGCAGTTCCTAGAGTATAGATCCTTTAGCTCTTTGGTTAGGTTTATTCCAAGGTATTTTATGTTTTTGGTGCTACTGTAAATGGAATTGATTTTCTGATTTCTCTTTCTGCAGTTAAAATTTTAGTTTATAAGAAGGAAACTGATTTCTGTGCATTGATTTTGTATCCTGCCACATTACTGAATATCCTTTCAGTATGTATGATGTATGAGTTCTAGTAATTTGGAGGTGGAGTCTTTTAGGTTTTCCACATAAAGTATCATGTCATCTGTGAAGAGAGAGGGTTTGACTCCTTCTTTGCCAATTTGAATACCTTTTATTTCTTTTTGTTGTCTGATTGCAGAGGCTAGGACTTCTAGCACTATATTGAACAATAATGGTGGGAGTGGGCATCCTTGTTGCATACCTGATCTTAAGGGGAAAGTTTCCAACTTTTCCCCGTTGAGAATGATATTTGCTCTGGATTTTCATAGATGGATTTTTTGAATTTGAATAATGTTCCTTCTATCCCTATACTCTGTAGAGTTTTAATCAGGAAAGGATGCTGTATTTTGTCAGATGTTTTTTCTGCATCAATTGAGAGGACCACGTGGTTCTTCTCTCTCTTGTCTCTTAAGGAGAACACATAAGATATATAAGATAAGAACACATAACACATAAGGTAAGATAAGAGCATTTAACACATAAGGTAAGATAAGAACACAGAACACATAACAACATATAAGATAATGTGTACTGTCACATTGATTGACCTGCAAATGTTGAACTACCTTGGATCCCAGGGATAAATCCCTCCTGGTCATGGTGGATAATCCTTTTAATGTACTGTCGGATCCTATTAGCTAAGATCTTGTTGAGAATTTTAGCCTCTATGTTTATCCTGGTGAGTATTCATTTATTGAATTTATTGGTCTGAAATTCTCCTTTTTGGTGGGGTCTTTGCTTGGTTTTGGGATCAAGGTTATGTTGGCCTCATAGAAAGAATCTGGGAGCTTTCCTTCTGTTTCCTTTTTTAAAAACAACCTCAGGAGAGTAGGTGTTATTTCTTCTTTGAATATTTGGTAGAATTCCCCAGGAGATCCATTAGGTCCTGACTCTTGTTTTTGGGGAGGTTTTTGATCACTGCTTCAGTCTTGTTACTGGTTATTAGTCTAGTCATGTTGTCAATTTCTTCCTGTTTTGGTCTTGGTAGTTCATAAGTTTCCAGGAATGCATCCATTTCTTCTAGGTTGCTTAACTTATTGGCATATAGCTATTGATAATTTCTGATTATTGTTTCTATTTCCTTGGTGTTAGTCATGATCTCTCCCCTTTCATTCATAGTTTTGTTAATTTGGGTCCTTTCTCTTTTTTTGGGTAAGTCTGGCCAGTGGTTTATTGATCTTACTAATTCTTTAAAAGAACCAGCTTCTAGGGGGTGCCTAGGTGGCTCAGTGGGTTGAGGCCTCTGCCTTTGGCTCAGGTCGTGATCCCAGAGCCCTGGGATCAAGCCCTGCATAGGGCTCTCTGCTTAGCAGAGAGCCTGCCTCTCCCCCCCGCCCCCCCCCCCCCCCCTGTCTCTCTGCCTACTTGTGATTTCTGTCAAATAAATAAATAAAATCTTAAAAAAACAAAAGAGAACCAGCTTCTAGTTTCTTTGATGTGTTCTACTGTATTTCTGGTTTCTAATTCATTGATTTCTGTTCTAATCTTAATTATTTCCTTTCCTCTGCATGGGTTAGGGTTAAGTTTTGTTGATTCTCCAGTTCTTTAAGGTACAAAGACAGTTTGTGTATTTGGGATTTTTCTATTTTTTCTGATTGAGGCTTGGATGGCCATGTATTTCCCCCTTAGTACTGCCTTTGCCATATCCCATAGGTTTTGGATGAATGTGTTTTTATTATTGTTTGTTTCCATGAATTAAGTTCTTTGATTTCCTGGTTGACCCAGACACTCTTGAGCAGGATGGTCTGTAGCTTCCAAGTATCTGCATTTCTTACAAACTCTTTCTTGTGATTGAGTTCCAGTTTCAAAGCACTGTGGTCTAGCAATATGCAGGGAATAATCTCAGTCTTATGGTATTGGTTGAGACCTAATTTGTGACCCAGCACATGGTGTGTTCTGGAAAAAGTTCTATGTGTGCTAGGGAAGAATGAGTATTCTGTTGTTTTAGGGTGGAATGTTTTGCATGTATCTATGAGGTCCATCTGGCCCAGAGTATCATTCAAAGCATCTTGTTTCTTTGTTGATTTTCTGTTTAGATAATCTGTCTACTGTTGAGAGTTGAGTGTGGAAATGTCCTATTATTAATTTATTATTATCAATATGTCTCTTTATTTTGGTTAACAGTTGGCTTAGATAGTTGGCTGCTCCCATATTGGGGGCATAGATATTTACAATTGTTAGATCTTCTTGTTGGATAGACTCTTTAAGAATAGTATAGTGTCCTTCTGTATCTCTAACTTAACTACAGTCTTTAACTTAAAATCTGATTTGTCTGATAAGAGAATTGCTACCCCAGGTTTCCTTTGAGGTTGGTTGGCATGAAAGATGGTTCTCTATCCCTTCACTTTCAGTCTGGATGTAGCTTTAGGTTCAAAATCAGTCTCTTATAGACAGCATATGGAGGGGTCCTATCTTTTAATCCAATCTGCATTTAGTCCGTTTTATGGGAACATTTATGCCATTCATGTTGAGAGTGATTATTGAAAAATATGATTTTGTTGTCATCATGTTGGGCCTGTAAAGTCCCTCCTCTGTAGATTGTCTCTGTAAATTTCTGTTCTATATCACTCTTGGGGGCTTTCTTCTTTTATAGAGCCCCCTTAATATTTCTTGCAGGGCCAGCTTAGTGGTCACATATTCTTTGTTTTTGCCGGTCTTGGAAGCTCTTTATCTCTCCATCCATTCTAAATGACAGCCTTGTCGGGTAAAGTATTCTTGGCTGCATTTTCTTCTCATATAGTACCCTGAATATGTCTTGGCAGCCCTTTCTGGCTTGCCAGGTCTCTGTGGACAGGTCTGACGTTATTCTGATGCTCCTGCCTCTGTATGTAAGGAGTCTCCTGCCCCTAACTTCCCTTAAGATGGTTTCTTTGTTCCTTGAGTTTTATTATTACATGACTGGCTTGGTCTATTCTTCTTGATCTTGGGAGGGGTCCTCTCTGCTTCTAGGATATGAATGCTTGTTTCATTCCCCTGATTAGGGAAGTTTTCAGCTACGATTTGCTCAAGTATATCTTCCAGTCCTCTCTCTATCTCCAGCCCCTCTGGGATCCTAATAATTCTGATATTGGAACTTCTCATAGTGTCATTTGTTTCTCTAATTCTGTTTTCATGGATTTTAAGCTGTTTGTTTCAGGCCTCCTCATGTTCCTTCTTTTCTCTCAGTTTATCTTCTAGATCACTAATTTGTTGTTCTGCCTCATTTACCCTAGCTGTTAGAGTATCTAGATTAGATTGGATCTCATTGATAGCATCTGTAAGTTCTGCCAGATGAGCTCTCATTTCTGCCCTTAGAGAATCTATTGCCATTAATGGTTTTCTCCATCCTAGCTGTTATCTGCATAACTGTTATCCTGAAGTCTGTTTTTGCCATCTTGCTTATATCCATATTCGTTGATTCTGTGGCAGAGGTCACAGTCGCTGAATTTTTCTTGTGTGGGTGTTCTCTTAGTCATTTTGTTGAGGGGTGGTGGAGGATGTACAGAGTACAAATTATTGACCACAACCAAGTGAGATGCACCTGTTTTATAGGGACCTTAGAGTTGTTGGCCTCTTTTTCTTCCAGCCTGTCTTCTGGGGGAGGGGGCTGTAGTGCTGTTATTCAGTCAACCATGTTGGGGCAGAGTTGCCCTGTACCCTATGAAGGGGGATGGGCTCTGTGAAAACTGGTGTTTTGAGGCTTTTGTTCTCTGGTGGCTTTCTCTGATGGCTTTCTGGATCCTCCCTAAGAGTCAGAGCAGAAGTGACTATATCCAAACCTCTTTCTCAGAACAGAGAGATTACAGTCTGCTCCTCAGTGTACTCTCCAAGCCTCACTGTCTCCGTTTCTGTGTGTGCTGCTAAAAACCACAGAGTCCTGGGTTGTGTCCCCCCACAGCAACACTCCCAGCCTGTGCTTCCAGGTCCAGGCCCATCTCTGCCCTTTGTGCTTCTAAAACCACCAGCCACCTCTAGTTTGCACGTGTATCCCCACAGCTCCAGGTTTCAGTCTGGGGGAGCTGTCCTGAAGTCCTTTCCCTGCTTCTACCAGTCTGTGAGTCTGTGCCCAGTCCCTAGCGTGGGAGGGTTTTGTGCTCTGTGGGCATGGGATCCCAGAGGCTCCCTCCCCCTTTCATTATCTTCCAGTATCTGCCTGCAGAATCATGGCTCCCTGCTTCATACCTCTAAACCAACCCCCAGAGATACTCTGTTTGTAGAGATAACAGATATATCTTCCTACATCTCAGGCTGATTTCGTGGGTGTTCAGAGTGATCTGGTAGATACCCAGCTCAATTCAGGGGACCAGTTGAAATAGGGTCCCCTACTCCTCCACCATCTTTCCCCAAACCTCACTGCTTTTCCTGTTATTAACACCACATCAGAATTACAATTGACAAACCTATACTGACATACCATATATCACTCAAAGTCCATAGTCCCTGCTTCATTTTTGGTATTATGTACTCTCTGGGTTTGGACAAATATGTAATGGCATTTGTCTGTCATTGTGGTATTATACAGAGTATTTTCACTGCCCTAAAAATCTTCTGTGCTTCACCTTTTCTCCAGCCCCCCTACCTTCCCTGCCCAGCTCCTTGCAACCACTGATGTTTTTACTGTCTCCATAGTTTTTTCTTTTCAAGAATGTCATGTAGTTTGAGTCATACAGTGTGTGGCCTTTTCAGACTTGCTTCTTTAACTTAGTGATATGCAGTAATTCTCTTCTATGTCTTTTCATGCCTTGATAATTCATTTCTTTTTGATGTAGTCTATCTCCATTCATCTACTGAAGGACATCTTGGTTGTTTTTAAGTTTTAGCAATTATAATGAAGGTGCTATAAGCTTTGGTGTGCAGTTTTGTTTTGTTTTGTTTTGTTTCGTTTTGTTTTTATGGACATGTGTTTTCAGTTCATTTAGGTAAATACCAAGGAACATGATTGCTGGATCATATAGTAAGCATATTTTTAGTTTTGTAAGAAAATGTCAAACTCTCTTCTAAAGGGGCTATTCTATTTTGTATTCTAAATAACGGTGATTGAGCAATTATTGAGAGCTCCTCGTGCTCCACATCCTTGCGAGAATTTAGTGTTGTCAAAATCCAGTTCTGGATTTTGTCCATTCTAGTAGGTTACAGTGCTATGTCATTGTTTTAATATGTGCTTTCCTACTGATATATGATGTGGAACATCTTTTCTTAGGCCATTTCCCATCTGTATATCTTCTTTGGTGATGTGTCTGTTAAGATCTTTGTTCCATTTTTCAATTTGTTTTCTTATTACTGAATTTTAAGAGTTTTTTTTTGAAATTTGGGATAACATTGCTTTATCAGATGTATCTTTTGCAAGTATTTTCTGCTAGTGTGAGACTTATCTACTCATTCTATTGACATTGTGTTTCCCAGAGTAGAAGTTTTTAATTTTAATGAAGAAACAGCTAATCATTTTTTTTTTTATGGATTGTGCCTTTGGTGTTGTATCTGGAAAGGTATCACCATATCCAAGATCATCTAGGTTTTCTCCTATGTTACCTAATAGGAGTTTTATAGTTTTGTGCTTTACATTTAGGTCTGTGATCTTTTTTGAGTTAATTTTTGTAAAGGATGTAAAGTCTGTATCTAGATCCACTTATTTTTGGATATGGCTATCCAGTTGTTCTAGCACCATTTATTGAAAGGACTGTCTTTGCTCTATTGTACTATCTTTATTTTTTGTTAAAGATCAGTTGACTATATTTATATGGGCCTATTTCTAGACTTTCTCTCCTGTTCCATTTATCTTTTCTTCTTTTTTTTTTTTTTTTTGCCATACCAGAGTAACTTGATTCCTTGAGCTTTATAATAAGTCTTGAATTTGAGTAGTGTCAGTCCTCTAACTTTGCTCTTCTCCATTATTGTTTTGGCTATTCTGGATCCTTTGCCTCTTTATATAAACTTTAGAATCAGTTTTGTCAATATACACAAAATAACTTTCTGGGATTTTGAAAGGGATTGCCTTGAATTTATAGATCAAGTTGGATAGAACTGGCATCTTTATAATATTGAGCCTTCCTGTCCATAAACATGGGGTATCTCTCAATTTATTTAGCTCTTATTTGGTTTTGTTCATGAGACTTTTTTTTTTAATCCTGTTTTGAGGGGGATTTTTTTTTAAGATTTTATTTATTTATTTGACAGACAGAGATCACAAGTAGGCAGAGAGGCAGGCAGAAAGAGAGGAGGAAGCAGGCTCCCCGCTGAGCAGAGAGCCTGATGCGGGATCCCAGGACCCTGGGATCACAACTTGAGCTGAAGGCAGAGGCTTAACCCACTGAGCCACCCAGGTGCCCCTGTTCATGAGACTTTTGTAGTTTTCCTCTACATATACATTTTCTCTACAGGGTATAGATCTTGCACATATTTTATTAGATTTATACCTAAAGACTTAATTGGGGGGGGGTAGTTACTAATGTAAATGGTATTATGGTTCAAAAAATTTTTTAAAAAGATTTTTAAAATGTATTTATCTGAGGAGAGAGAGAGAACAAGCAAAGGGAGGGATAGAGGTAGTGGGAGAAGGAGACTCCTTGCTGAGCAGAGAGCCCAGCGTGGGGTTTAGTCCAAGGACCCTGAGATCATGACCTGAGCTGAGCTTAATTGACTGAACCACCTGGTATTATGGTGGTATACCATGCCCCAATGGTATTATGTTTTTAATTTCACATTTCAATTATTCATCACTGGAATATATAAAAGCAGTTGACATTTTTATATTAACCTTGCAGCTATTCTTAATTAATGTTATTTCAAAGAATGCCTTAAAGTACTTACTACATCTCAGTGTACCTCTTAAACATTTCAAAAAAAAAATGTTACTTACCTAGTTTTGGTATTGAGTATGATATTCTGGATGCTAGTTGAAGAAGATATTCTAAGGCAGGAAGAATCAACTATGTCAAGTGTTGATGATAGGTAAGTAAGAAGATCAATAACTGACTATTAGAATTAGCAGCAATTCATTATTTATCTATAAGATCAATTTTGGTGAAGTGAGGACAGAAGACAAATTGGAATCAATAAATATAGATTATTCTTATGAGGAGTTTTCTTTTTTCTTTTTCTTTCTCTCTTTCTTTCTTTTTTTAAGAGAGGAGAGAGAGAGTGTGCATATATGAATGTGAGTGGGGGTGGGGGCAAAGGGAGAGGGAGAGAATCTGAAGAAACCTTCATGCCCAGTTGCAGAGCCCAATGTGGAGCTCGATCTCATCACCCTGAGATCATGACCTGAGCTGATATCAAGAGACAGATGCTTAACCAACTGAGCCACTAGGCACACCTCTTATACCATATTTGATGTATAGGTTTGGTGGCACATGTGGTGAATGGTCTCTTGACTGTTTCCAGTTTCTCAGTGAGATAGGAGGAATAGTCTTTGTTGTGGGTTAAATTGTTTTTCCTCAAAAATATACATTGAAATCCTGACCTCTAGTACCTGTAAGTGTGACCTTACATAAATGTGGGGTCTTTGCAGATATAATCAAGTTAAGATGAGTCATACTTGAGTAGGGTTAACTTTAAATACAATGACATATCTTTTAAGGAAGAGAAAATTGTACAGAAACATAAACAATTAAGGAAGAAATCCATGTGAAGATGGAGGCAGAGTTTGTGGTGATACAGCTACAAGCCAAGGAATGTCCAGGTTTGCCGGAAACCTCAAGAAGCCAGGAAGACGCAAGGCACAATTCTTCCCTATAGCTTTCAGAGGGAGCACAGCCCTGCCAGTACTTTGATTTTTGACCTGTAGCCTCTGAAGTTGTGAGAGAATAAATTTCTGTTGTTTTAAGCCACCTAGTTTGTGATACTTTCTTAATGTAGCCCTGGGAAACTACCAGTCTTCAACTGAGAGTGGGAATGGAGGAAGGCTTGATGTCTTGATTTCTTATGGATGTCTCTTTTCTTTCTTTGACCTGTGATTTCATACAATGTTATAATGCCTTGACACTTTGATTGGCTGTTGGGTAGAATGTTTCTATCCAGTTTTAGTGGACAAAGCATCTCTTTAGGATTCTTAGCTTTATGAGAGTCTAGATAGTAGTTTTCTCTCTGTTTGCAACTGTAAGCACATGATTTTTTTCTGGGTAGGTTTTAGAAAAGCTGACTGCAGTGCTTAAATCAGATAGAATCTCTCTTAACCTCCCAGTGAGCCAATGTAGAATCAGTTAAAATAACGGATTTTTTTTTTTTTTTAGCATTCTGTTATAAATATTTTCAAGCACACAGAAAAGCTGAAAGAATTTTACAGTAAACTTGTATACTCATTATCTAGAGCAGGAGTCAGCAAACTTATTTTTTTGAAATGATCTGGATGGTAGATATTTTAGGCTTTGCAAGTCATAAGCTAACTGTTAAAACTATCCTACCTGTTTCACTGTAGTGTGAAGCCAGCCATAGAAAGTATATAAGTGAATGATTGTGGCTGTATTCCAAACCTTATTGTCACTGAAATTTGTATTTCATATTTCACATTCATAGTCATGGGTTATTCATTTGTTTTAAATCTTTAAGAATTGTAAAACCCAGTATTAGCTCTTGGGCCATAACAAAAACAAGTGGCAGACCGGATGTGGCCCACATGCTATGGTTTGCTGTCTCCTGATCTAGAGTTTACAATGGATATTTTGCTATGTTTGCTTTATCACAAATTTGCCCATCTAGCCATACCCTCTTACCAGTCAAGCAGTTCATCTACTTTTTCATGCATTTCAAAATAACTTGCAGATGGTGCTTTTCACACTTAACATTTCATTGTGCATATCTTTACTTAGACTTCAGTTTTTTTTTTTGTGGTGAGACAGTGAAATGAAAAGATCTCAAGAGTACTATTTGTTGATTTTGACAGTTTGTACCCCTGTATAACCTAAGTCTTTATAAAATACAGAATATTACCATCCTAGATGAGCCCAGCCTTCCTCGTTGCCCTCCATATCCCGCTGCATCAATTGTCTCTACCATGATGCTGAAATGAAAGAATTAACTGCAGCAGCCCCTGCTGCCCAACAGGAAGAGACTGGAGATGAGGAGGACAGGATGCTTGCCTGCCTTTCTTTTTCTTTCTTTCTTTCTTTCTCTTTCTTTCTTTCTTTCTCTCTCTCTCTCTCTCTTTCTTTCTTTCTTTTGTATTGTTCTTCATTTTCTTTATTGACTGTTTTCTTGAGAGTCAATAGTTCTGTGGCCTCACATTGATTCCTTATGATCTGTGAATACTTGCTTATTCCTATTAAAATATGAAGATAGAATTGAATAGTATTAGTAGCTGCTCTGGGTTTTTAAATTTATGATGATAGTCAATATTAGATTTTCTCAGTAGTTGTTACCTTGAATGTGAGGATGGACCTCAGGGCTTGCAGTCTTTTTTCACCCTGATTGTAGAATATTGGTGGCAAATGGAAAAGTTGAGCTTCTAATATGGGTACATAGGCAGGTGATAACTGAGTCCACTGCCCATTGTAGAAGTTAAGAAGGACTTTCCCTAGACTGGTGTACCACTAGTGTACCAAGTCTGTATAGTTGTCCTTCTCCACTCATACCTTTATAATAGTTTGCAGTTACATGGAGGTATTGACCTGTTTTCTCTCTCTGGTGGCATTGTACTAGGTCAACTTGGCTAACCTGAAAATGCTTCCCCAGATTTTGGTTAGTAGTGGCCACAAGAGACATTTTGCACAGGAAGTGGCAGGCATGTTTTTTGTCTCTCTGAGGGTCAGTGCTGAGTACCAGGCACTATGTCAGCTCTCTTACAGTGTCATTGATTTGTTAGGTCACTTGTAGGTTTGGGATTGCATGTGGATCAGCAGTTCTTTCAGCTCCTGCCAGATTTCCCTTTTTAGCATCTCTGAGTACTTGCCCTTCATGTACAAACCTCTAGGGAAGGGTGTAGGCTTCTCTCCTAGCTCACACTTGGCATCAAAGTTGGAGTTGGTGAGAGACAGATGTGAGTTCCAGTTTGTCATTGCCACTTTCTTTTGTCTTCGTGGGTTCCAGTTCTTGTAGATTTCAGTTGTCTTTATCCATCCTAGCTCATCCTTGGGGGTTCCAATTTCTCTTTGCTCCTTTGTTTGTTTGTTTGTTTGCTCCTCTTTTTATTCTGTTCCCTTTCTGATTGCTGGTTTGGCTGACCTATAGTGACTTCAGGCTTAAGATTAGATGCAGAGGCAAAAGCTTACATCTGCTGCTCCTACAGCTTCCACAGTTATACAAGGTCTAACCCCTATAATAAATTCTTCTTTAACACCCATGCTGGTTCTGCATCTTTGGTACAACCCTAGTTGATACACTTTACTCTTCTGGGATTCATACTAGAAAACTTTTGTATTATATATTGAGAGTTATTTCTACCAGCTCATTTTATCTTTAAGAATTTTTTTTCTCTTTTCTACCTGCACCTTCATTTTTTAAAATACTGCTTGTACTCTCATTTTTAATATTTCGTCTGGCATATCAGTGGTACTTTGAACCCTAAGTAATAGTAATAAATAACAAACCCTTATTTTGCTTAAGTACTGATTTTAAAAACAATTAACAGAGATAACAGTCTTGTAAAGACAGTTGAAGCTTTTTTTTTTTTTTTTTTTTTTACCATAAAGACTCATTTAACAAAACACTGAGCTGGAGAGAGTATGAAAAACCCAAAGAAGTTTTTACATTTAAATGGTCTAGAGTAGGGGCACCTGGGTGGCTCAGTGGGTTAAGCCTCTGCCTCTGGCTTGGGTCATGATCTCAGGGTCCTGGGATCGAGCCCCACGAGCCCCACGTCGGGAATCTCTGCTCAGTGGGGAGCCTGCTTCCCCCTCTCTCTCTCTGCCTGCCTCTCTACCTATTTGTGATCTCTGTTTATCAAATAAATAAATAAAATCTTTAAAAAAATGGCCTAGAGTAAAATAAAAGTGTTATTTTAAATTAGTGCCATGAGAGAGATGTAGTGAGAGATGTTAGACAACCAATATTCAGACATATTTTTGTATTATGCTATAGAAGGGTAATGTAATGTGATGTGATCAATAAAAAGAGGTCTAAAACTTTTCTTTTTGGAAACTTTAAAGTTTGAATGATTGTTTCAGTGACATGTAGTTCTTCATTGGAATTGGCTTGCATATCTTTTGTTTTCATCATGATTGAGTAGTATCAGAGGTGTATATTTTGATTTTTGAAGTTGACTTTTTTATTGGCAATTGATAGAATTATTTATATCCATTCAGTTTAATTGATGCCACTTTTTGCCCCAAATGAGATTTTATTATAGTGCATTATTTTCTTCTGAGACATTTATATTTAAAAGATAATATAATAAATAATTGTTGAATGGATTAATATCATATGGGGAGATCTGAAAATATTTTTAAATTTTAATAAAATATATTATTAAATATTAGTGGTGTTAACTTCATAACTTTTTAGAGTGCTGTTGATGCCAAATATGTCATTAATATACTTGTTTTGCTGAGTGAAATAAGTCAAGCAGAGAGAGTCAATTATCATATGGTTTCACTTATTTGTGGAGCATAACAAATAGCATGGAGGACATGTTGGAGTTAGAGAGGAGAAGGGAGTTGTGGGAAATTGGAAGGGGAGGTCAACCATGAGAGACTATGGACTCTGAAAAACAATCAGAGGGTTTTGAAGGGGCAGGGGGTGGGAGGTTGGGGTACCAGGTGGTGGGTATTATAGAGGGCACGGATTGCATGGAGCACTGGGTGTGGTGCAAAAATAATGAATACTGTTATGCTGAAAATAAATAAAAAATAAATTAAAAAAATATTGCATAAAAATATACTTTTTTTGTTTTTATTTTTATTTTTTTAAAGATTTTATTTATTTATTTGACAGAGAAAAAGAGAGAAAACAGGCAGGGAGAGTTGGAGAGGGAGAAGTAGGCCTCCTTCTGAGCAGGGAGCCCAATGCAGGGCTCCGTCCCAGGACCCTGGGATCATCACCCTGAGCTGAAGGCAGACGCTTAACGATTGAGCCTCCCAGATGCCCTGATACACTTGTTTAAAAAATCACTTTACTGTACATTTATGTCTCATATTGAAGTTTTAGCATAATGAATTATTTAAAACATATCACTTTTGTAATGTATTCTAAGATGTTGTTACAGTGTTATTTTAAAGTTATTATACAATTATTCTGTAATAGATACTTTGCAGGACTTTAAAGAGTAATCATTACATATTTGATTTAGAAAATTGGAAAATGCAGACACCTATGAAAAAAAAATCACTATGAAGTCTACCGTATAGAACCAACCAGTTAATATGTGCATGTATTCTTTTAAGCTCTTTCTGTATATATTTTCTTTTCACTTAAAGTTTTAAGCCTATATATCTTTTCTTGTATGCAGACTTTTTTTAAAGCTCTATTTTGAAGAGCTACCTAAAATTTCTACTGATTGGATACCCTGTAGTTTACTCATTTTTCCATTTATGATTATTTCTTTGTGATTATTTCTAAGAAGCATGACTTTTATAATGTTGACTATTGTAAGGGGGCAGTGAACCAAAAGTCAAACTTAGATGAACAATAGATTCCAGTGAACTGTGCAAGTTATAGTTTGGGCTGCTAAATGGAGGAATTAAAAATTTTTGTTAGTGTTTTCACCTGAAAGCTATAATGCTTGTTCATTTTAAATTCTCATGGTGTAGTTTTCATTTATTTTTCAAATAGTGAATTGAGTATTCTAAAAAATGGGAATTGGAGTTCAGTATTTTCCCATTCATTTCTCCCCCATGAAGAAATCTCAGAACTTTATACATAAGTACTGATTGTATTACTGACATAGAATTGTAAGGAGTGCTGCCAGCTTTTCTTATTAAAAGTTTTTCTTGGGGCACCTGGGTGGCTCAACCAGTTCAGCGTCTACCTTCAGCTCAGGTCATAATTCCAGGGTCCTGGGATCAAGCCCTGCAATGGGCTCCCTGCTAACAGGGAGTCTGCTTCTCCCTGTTCCTCTGCCTGCCACTCCCTCTGCTTGTGGTCTTTCTTCAGCTGTCTCTGTCAAATAAGTAAAATCTTAAGAAAAAAAGCTTTTTGGAGTAGTCAATAAAAGAAACCTATTTTTTAAGTCTCAGAATCAGGTAATTCATTAACATGAGAACAGTAGTTTTCAGAAGGATTTTCTGTAGTCTTTGTCTCTTTTTATAAAATTTAAATTCAATTTAGTAAAGATATAGTGTATTAATAGTTCTGTAGTCTCTTGAATAGTTCTGTAGTCTCTTTGTATTTCATAAAGGCTGACAGGTTTCTTTTGCCTCTTTTGAGTGTAGACTGGTGTTTATTGTTTTAGCTTCATAGAACACATTGCACCCATGAGATATATTTCTGAGGTTTGAATTTTTTAAAAGATTTATTTATTAATTTAATTTTTAAGTAATCCTACACCCTACATTATGATATGTAGGGGGACTTTACAGCAGAAGTAAATACTTAAACAGAATCCCTATACCCATGGTGAAGCTCAGATTTACAATGCTGAGATGAAGGGTTACATGCTCTGTGGACTGAGCCAGCCCCATGCCCCTGTGGGATATAATTTTAAATAAGAAGTATTTTGAAGTTAGAATGTATCATATAGTAGCATATTCCAATAAATCTCACTATGATTTTATTTGCAACCAAGAAAAAAAAAAAAGTACCCACTCATTCATTAATTCATTCATAAGTGCCAAGCACAAGTGTGGGGGAGACAATATGATAGTGTTGTCCTATAGTGATGTGCTGAGTACACAGGGGGACTTCACAGCAGAAGTAAATACTTAAACAGAGTCTTATGGGTTATGTAGGAACATACTATATAGAAAAGTGCAAGAAAGAGCAGTCCAGGCTGAAATAAAACTTTAGAAGCTAGGAAACAGTCTGAAATATAATGGAAATTTGTATTTGTCCCAGCTAGAGGTTAGGGTGTAAGGAAGGAGAGTTGAGAAAAAGAGATAATGTTTTAAGGAGTTTAGATTTTCTTCTAAGAACTCTAGAAAGTCTCCAAAGGCTTTTAAACAGATAGTGATTTGACCATTAGTGTAGAGTAAGGGTCCTCTTTTTGTATGGTCCACTAAGAATGGTTTTTACATTTTTAAATGGTTGGAAAAACATCAAAAGAAGGATATTCTGAAAATTATATGAAAATCGTCCATAAGTATTTTTATTGGAAGAGAGCCACACTCACCTTTTACATTATGTCTGGGGCTGTTTTTTCCGTACAATGGCAGAGTTGAGTAGTTGCTATGAAGAACATATAACCCACAGACTCATAATTGACTTACTTTCTAACCCTTTACAGAGAAAAGTTTCCCAAAACCTTGTCTAAATGTACCAATTAAAAATATGATGATAGAATGGATAAAAAAGCAAGACACACTTATAAGCTGTCTATAAGAAACCCACTTTAAATATGAAGATTCAGATAGGTTAAAAGTAAAAAGAAGGAAAAAGATATATTCTGCAAACACTAATCAAAAGAAAGTTGTTGTAGCAATATTAATAAGATAAGGAATTTAGTCTTGGGATTAAAAAAAGAAAATGAATAAGTAAGACAGAAAACATAATATTCAGGGGGTTAATTCACAGAAAAGTCTTTTTGCATATCTGCAGGACATATGGTAAATTCCCTCTTACATTCCTGATATTGTAATTATTATTTTTTTTTCATATTCAGTTTGGTTAGAGGTTTATCAATTTCATCGCTTTCTCAAGGACCAGTTTTTGGTTTCATTGATTTCTCTACTGTTTTTCTTTGTTTGTTTTTGTTTTTGCTCTCTTTTTGGGGAAGAAGTGGGTAGGGACAGAGGGAGAGCATATACAATATGCTCAACAAAATACAGTATAAAAAAGATACTACATTAGGGGGTTTGTCCTAGAAATGTAGGCTAATTCAGTATTCAAAATCAATTAGTATAATTTACTATATCAATAAACTAAATAAACTAAAGAACAAAACCCATTTGATGATCTCAATAGATGTATAAAAAGCATTTGACTAAATTCAACATCAATTCATGATTTAAAAAAACTCTCAGCAAACTAGGAACAAGAGGGGACTTCTTCAACCTGATAAATGACATCTATGAAAAACCCATAGTTAATATCATACTGCGTAGTCACAGAGTGAATGTTTTCCTCCTGAGATCAGGTACGTACAAGTATGTCTACTTTCATGATTCTTATATTCAACACATCATTCTTGAGATCCCAGCTATTGTAAGATGGTAAGAAAAATATAATAAGATATATAGATTAAAAATGAAGAAACAAAATTACCAAATTCTTAGATATGATTAATTATGTTGAAAATCCCTCTTGAGAAAATTGTACAAGCATAAGATCCAAATAAAATAAGACAAATACCATATTAAAGGATACAAAGATTGAATATTGGAAAAATGTAAGTTCTTCTCGATTGGTTTATGGATTCAGCATAATTTCAATTAAAGCCTGATGGTATTTTTGTGTGTAGTGCTTAAACAGACCATATCTAAAATATATATGGAAAGGTAAAGGTCCTGAAAAGTCACTATGCTCCTGAATTACAAGGTGAGGAGCATATACCTTGCCAGTGATCAAGACTTTTTATAAGTAGCTTATAATAAAGACAGTGTGGAATGCACTCAAGGAAACAGAAGAGAGATGCTGGAAACAAAGCTCATGTAAATGGCATTCGGATGTTATTTTGAAAGTGTTAATGAAAATCTTTGAGAAAGAGTAGAATATTTATTGAGTAGTCCTTGGACAGTTGTTTATTTGAAAAAGAAAGTGGATCCCTATATTATTCCCATTCACAAAAAATCAGTTCACTTGGAATGAAATTTTAATGGTACATCTTTTTAGAAGAAACAAATAAAGGAATTTGTTTCCTATCTTGGTATGTGGAAGGAGTTCTTAAACAAGATCTAAATGCTAAATTTAAATAATGAATATATCAACCACATAAGGTAAATACCAAAGAAGATAAACATCTTTGTTTTTATCAAGTGACACGTTAAAGAATTAAAAAAGATAAGCCACAAATTGGGAGAAGGTATTTATAACAAAAGTAAATGACAAAAGATTACTATACTTTTACAGATATACAAGGAAAAGGCAACTCATTAGAAAAATGGGCATAGCTGTCAAAGCTGTCATCATCAAGACAGCATGGTACTGGCACAAAAACAGACCCATAGATCAATGGAACAGAATAGAGAGCCCAGAAATAGACCCTCAACTCTATGGTCAACTAATCTTCGACAAAGCAGGAAAGAATGTCCAATGGAAAAAAGACAGCCTCTTCAATAAATGGTGCTGGGAAAATTGGACAGCCACATGCAGAAAAATGAAATTGGACCATTTCCTTACACCACACACGAAAATAGACTCAAAATGGATGAAGGACCTCAATGTGCGAAAGGAATCCATCCAAATCCTTGAGGAGAACACAGGCAGCAACCTCTTCGACCTCAGCCGCAGCAACATCTTCCTAGGAACAACGCAAAAGGCAAGGGAAGCAAGGGCAAAAATGAACTCTTGGGATTTCATCAAGATCAAAAGCTTTTGCACAGCAAAGGAAACAGTTAACAAAATCAAAAGACAACTGACAGAATGGGAGAAGATATTTGCAAACGACATATCAGATAAAGGACTAGTGTCCAGAATCTATAAAGAGCTTAGCAAACTCAACACCCAAAGAACAAATAATCCAATCAAGAAATGGGCAGAGGACATGAACAGACATTTCTGCAAAGAAGACATCCAGATGGCCAACAGACACATGAAAAAGTGTTCCATATCACTCGGCATCAGGGAAATACAAATCAAAACCACAATGCGATATCACCTCACACCAGTCAGAATGGCTAAAATCAACAAGTCAGGAAATGACAGATGCTGGCAAGGATGCGGAGAAAGGGGAACCCTCCTACCCTGTTGGTGGGAATGCAAGCTGGTGCAGCCACTCTGGAAAACAGCATGGAGGTTCCTCAAAATGTTGAAAATAGAACTGCCCTATGACCCAGCAATTGCACTATTGGGTATTTACCCTAAAGATACAAACGTAGTGATCCAAAGGGGCACGTGTACTCGAATGTTTATAGCAGCAATGTCCACAATAGCCAAACTATGGAAAGAACCTAGATGTCCATCAACAGATGAATGGATCAAGAAGATGTGGTATATATACACAATGGAATACTATGCAGCCATCAAAAGAAATGAAATCTTGCCATTTGCGACAACATGGATGGAACTAGAGGGTATCATGCTTAGCGAAATAAGTCAGGCGGAGAAAGACAACTATCATATAATCTCCCTGATATGAGGAAGTGGTGTTGCAACATGGGGGCTTAAGTGGGTACGAGAAGAATAAATGAAAGAAGATGGGATTGGGAGGGAGACAAACCATAAGTGACTCTTAATCTCACAAAACAAACTGAGGGTTGCTGGGGGGAGGGGGTTTGGGAGAAGGGGGTGGTATTATGGACATTGGGGAGGGTATGTGCTTTGGTGAGTGCTGTGAAGTGTGTAAACCTGGTGATTCACAGACCTGTACCACTGGGGATAAAAATACATGTTTATAAAAAATAAAAAATTATATTAAAAAAAAAAAAAAAAAAAAAAAAATTAATAAATGAAAAAAAAAAAAAAAAGAAAAATGGGCATAAAGCAGAAATAGGAATTTCATAGAATAAGAAAGAAAAATGGCCCAAAGACATGAAAGTAAGTGCAGTCTCATCTCTGAGAAGAAAATGCAAGATATGACCACCAGTTAAGTAGTAAGGTACAAGTCAGGAGGCCCAAGAATAACAGTGATGGAAACATAATATGAATCTACAGGAGTTCATTTTCACTGGTAGGTGGATTGCAAATTGGTATAACCACTTTGAGAATAATTTGGCATTATTCTATAAAGAATATTCATAGGGGCGCCTGGGTGGCTCAGTGGGTTAACGCCTCTGCCTTTAGCTCAGGTCATGATCCCAGAATCCTGGGATCAAGCCCCGAATCGGGCTTTCTGCTCCACAGGGAGCCTGCTTCCTCCTCTCTCCTTCTCTGCCTGCCTCTCTGCCTACCTGTAATCTCTCTCTGTCAAATAAATAAATAAAATCTTTAAAAAAAAAAAAAAGAATATTCATAGACTATGCTTGCTCTCAGCCAATAGGCCGAGAAGCGATGAACATTCATAGACTATGATTCAACATTTTTTTTTTTAACTCTGCTGTATAGCTCAGACTGCTTCTCGTACATATTAGGTGACATGTACTGTGCATAGTCACAGTGCGTCATTGTTGGTAATAGCTCATACTGGGGAAAAAAAAAAAAACTCGAGTGTCCACCGTTGGAGGAGAGATACAAATTGTGATATGATCATCAGAGATACCCTCTATGGCAGTAAAAGTGAGTGAACTTTTCTACTTGGGATAACATGCATGAAACAACATAGCATAAAAATAGTCAGTTCCAGGGGCACCTGGTGGCTCAGTGGGTTAAAGCCTCTGCCTGCGGCTCGGGTCATGGTCTCAGAGTTCTGGGATCGAGCCTCGTGTTGGGCTCTTTGCTCAGCGGGGAGCCTGCTTCCCTTCCTCTCTGCCTGCTTCTCTGCCTACTTGTGATCTCTGTCTGTCAAATAAATAAGAATCTTAAAAATAAAAAAAAAAAAGTCAGTTCCAGAAGACTACATGTATGAAGAGAAAGTTATGTGAGACTCTGGAACTGGATTGATGTGAGGTTGAGTTCTGGCTCCCCTGCTTACTAGGTGTGTGTTCGTACTTAAGTCATTTACCCTCTTTGTGCCTCAGGTTTTTCATCTGTCAAATGATGGCTGTTTTGAGGATGAAATGATTTGATAGTGTAAAGTACCTGTAAAAACGGCTCTCTAGAAATGTTAGCTCTTCCTATTACTCTGAGATCTTTTGGTATCAGGCACTTGGTTTCTTTACTATTTTCTTATGATTGTTATTTTTAAATGATCTTTTTTCATTCTCTCTCTCCCAGTAGATCTGATATATGGTGGGGAATTAGAACATATAAAGAAGAATTAAATAACTGTAATATAATTGCTAATAAAGGCAATTCTTACTGTTGATTCTGTTCTTTGCAAGATCCCAGGGTATGCTGGTATCTAGGCAGGACAACCCCATGCAAGTCTGTGTATGAAAGGCCTAAATGAATTTAGACCCTATTATATCTATAAATCACACAGAATTTTGCAAACTTGTACAGTTCTGTTCAGGTATGAAATTCTTAGTAAGAATTCATATGGAAAATGTTCAAAACCTGGATTAATTTTTCAGTTCCTTCAGGCTTTTGGCATATGGGCAAATGTTAATCTTGATGATTTATGCACACGTGTTACAAAAAGCAATAGAAAGTTGTAGATAACCACAAGTGCAGAAAGATTTACTTACTCTCTGTTCTCAGTTAGACCTATTATTTCATTTTAGTGTGAAGTGAGAGGAGAAGTAGTAATCCATTATCTGTTCCCAGAAAGAAGTTGGGTAATCTAATTAATGATACTAACTAAGTTGAGGAAATAATATGGATTCTCACATACTCCCTCCTTTCCTCTTGATTCTGGCTGCTGTTGGTGTTGCTCTGCTTATTCTACAGAGTTCATATTCATTATCACTTCGGAGTTCGTATACATTGGTTTGTGATAATATATGTGACTACAGTAGAAATGCAATGCGAAGTGATTAGGCAAATTTTATAATAATATGGAGAATCTATAAAAGGGTTGGAGAATTATTAGAAGAAAAGTGATTAACAAATGAGGATCTGACAGAGTCAGGTGATAAATAGATCCCCAAGGCTCATGGCACGGCATGAGGTCAAAAGAATATGATCTGATAAATGATTAATAGAAGTCCTTGGGAAGATCTGTAAACACTATGAATATTTTTGCAACAGTGATGCTTCTTTATGATCATATGAAAAATTAGGTTTGAAATGAAGATTGTCATCATTACAATTTTAATAGGAAGTTTTAATAAAGTGAGACATACATACAAGAATATGTAAGATATAGAATAGCTCTTCCCTGGGTTAGGACTTAGAGCATTGCCAGGCACCCCAAAGTCCTATGAAGTGCCTTTCTTAATCCTCTTGCTAACTTGTTAGGGTTAACTATTACCCTTTGTCCTGATCTTTTTCTTGCTGTGTTTTGGGGTTTTTTTGTTTTTGTTTTTGTTTTGTTTTTGTTTGTTTGTTTGTTTTAGTTTTATTATCTGTATATACCTCACTAAATAATATTTATTTTGATCACTTTAAAAATTTCATATGAATGCTCTCATTTATGTGTATTCCTTTGTGTCTTGTTTCTCTTGCTCACACGTTTGTGATATTCATTCTTACTGTGAAGGGAGACTCTTAATTTTTCAGTCCTGTATAGTATTCCTGCAAAAATAAGGAAGTATATACAGTTGATTCTTGAACAACATGGGGCTATGGGTATGACTCCCATGCAGTTGAAAATATACATATAACTTTTGACCAAAAACTTAGCTACTAGTAGTCTACTGTTGACTGGAAGACTTACAGATAACATATGCTATTGGTTAACACATATTCTATAGGTTATATGTATTATATACTGTATTCTTACAATAAAGTAAGCTAGAGAAAAGACAATGTTAAGAAAATCATAAGGAAAATAAAATACATGTACAGTACTGTACTGTATTTATTCGGCACACAGGAGGGAGCTCCAAGAGCTACTGTGGCTGCCACTGCTCTGGCAAGGGTGTGAACAGTAGGGGGCAGCCTGGGCTGCAGAAGCAAACAGGGTTTAAAACGAGCTTCATATTCCAGCTCTGTGTCCCAGCGCCGACCCAGCCTGCAGTGTGCCACGCTTGTCGTCTACAACTCTTTGAGACTCTGGGAGCTGCCACTAGCCGAAGAGCCTTCTGCTCCTTCATTGTTGCCTCCACCCTTGGCTTCCTTCTTATGGTCCTCCAGAAAGTTCACATGGTCAGATCTATGATCCTATAGCACCCAGGCTTCCCCTGCAGCAGTCATGGCCTCACTGCTAAACAGGCAGAAGCAGGTTAGCTGGAAGACAGAGGAGTTGGACCAGAGAGAGTGAGGGCTGCAGCATGCTACTTTAGGGAACACAGTTACTCAACAGAAGAGTTGGGCCCTTTTTTTGCCCAGCTCAGCCTTACTTTGTCCAGGACATATCAATGGAAATCCTCCAGGAATTTCTGAAGACTGTATCCACCATGTACTGCCTCTGCATGTGCAGCACTCTGGCTCTTCTCCTGAATGTCCTTGCCTGCCCAGCTTTGCATAGAGACCAGCAGTGGCTCAGGCTTGGGCTATCTGTCCTCTGGGTCCTGCTTTTCACTCCCTACTCCTTTGTGTGCTGGTATCGCCATATGTGTAAGGCTTCCTGGAGAAACAGTTCATTCAGTTTCTTTGTTTTCTTCATTCGGGATGTTTTTTGTCCTCCGGGTGATAGGCATTCCAGGTTGAGGGTTCAGTGGCTGGATCTCCATTCTAATGGTGCTGAAGGCCAGCACGGCTATAGCTGTGTTCATGCTGCTGCTTACCTTGTTCCTCACTAGCATCACTCTTCTGGGAATTGGGTTGCTCAGGCAGAGCCACTCTTTGCACTGCCACATAGATGCCAGCTTTCAGAAGGCCTGGCAAGAATTTGCTTCCCGTGTCTTCCTAATTTGATGGTGTAAACTGTAGCTGCCAGTGCGGCTCCGGGGGCTCAAAAATGCCTTCCAGGTCTTGTGACCCCTGACTGGGATGCCCTGGCTCTGTTACTGGAGGGAGCTGACTTAGCCCCCATCCCTGAGGTCTCTGGGACTTGGCGAGACATCACCACTTGATGTCTCCTCTCTAGTGCCCCCAGTCCCACAGCCATGACTGCTGAACTGGACTTAGGGTCTGGAGAGCCCACTGTGACCAGTCACTACTTCCCCACCAGCCCCCCAGTTAGGCCACACTACTGGCCACCTCTTATGCACTCCAGTGCAGCTTCCCTCAGCTGTGCCAAATCAGTTGCTTTGGTTATTTAAATAAAAAAGAAGTAGAACTGGAACTCAAAATAAATAAATAAATAAAGGCCAACATGTAGGTGGACCTGTAGTTTCAAACCCAGTGTTGTTTACGGATCAACTGTATATTATTTTAGACACCATTGATGCTTTGTATTTCTTTTTTATTTTCTTTTCTCTTCTCCTTCCTTCCTTCCTTCCTTCCTTTTCTTTTCTTTCTTCTCTTTCTTTCAGATTTTTATTTAATTATTTGACAGAGAGACAGCGAGAGAGGGAACACGAGCAGGGGGAGTGGGAGAGGAAGGGGGCTTCTTGCCAAGCAGGGAGCCTGATGCAAGGCTTGATCCCAGGACCCTGGAACATTGACCTGAGCTGAAGGCAGACACTTAACAACTGACCCACACAGGTGCCCCTATGCTTTGGATTTCTTTCAGGAGCTTAAAAAATATTTTTGTTTTTTTGTGAGTGGCTATTATGTGCTTTTTTGTGCTTACCTGCTTTTGTTTTTAGCTGCATGTTAACAACAAAATAAGCGTGGCTTAAATATTGAGCTTCTTACATCATTACTTCAGTGTACTTGATTTCATAAAATCCTAATTTCTGTGTGTCTAAAGCATCATGAAACATTTAAAAAGAAAATCCTAACGTGGGAGGAATATTTAGAACAAATTTGGCAAATGTCCTTATTAGAGAAAATGCTTATACACATTGATAAGGTGAAATACATAAAACACAGTAGAAAATAGGAAAGGAAGGAAGGGACATTTGATAAATAAATATAAAAACTAATATACAGGAAAAATGTTAAACTTCACTGAGGTTTGAAACTTTAAACTAGAAAGTAGTTTCTTTGATGATACCTTTTTCTTTATCTGTGGGACATCTCTTTTTTAGGAAGATTCATTTAAGAATTCTACAGAGTCAAAGTCAAGTTCTGGTCGTTTTTTATTTTGTGGCATTAGCAATTCTTCTAATACAGTATGATTTATTATGTCATCAGAGAAAGACAGCATTAGAGAGTGTGCATGGCAAGGTAAAATTAAACACATGCTCACAATCAAATTAATGTATTTCATCTGTCTTCAACTAATAACAATCTGTCATGTTATCTATCTGAGTAGGGGCATAAACAGTTTATTTTGTGTTTGGAGTAACTTCCTGGAGGTAGTTAATGTGACAAGTAGTTTGTTTGAATTGAGTATAACCAGATCAACACTCTAGATGTTTCCTTGATACCCTAAAAATTACTGCGAAAATCTGTACAAGTGCTCTATTTGTATTTTGCTTTTACTTCTTCAAGTTAGCGACATATTTTACAGTCATTTCACAGAGAATATTATGTTTCTGCCATGAACTGAGGAGCAAAATATCCTTTTAATGCTTTCTTTCTGTTGATAGGGAATAAACATTTATAAAGATTAGCATCATGCAGCACTTTCCCTTTTTGTAAAAATGTACAATAATACATTCTGATTTTGATGAAAAAGTCATATTAATTACAGAATGTGTTTTTATAGCATGTAAAAAATGAATATTTTGGAAAGTAGGAATATCATAAAGTCTCAGGCCCCCCCAAAAATGATACTATTGCAATGTTTTTCAGATTTTAAAAATCTTAAGATTTCTCATCACTTAGTCTGATCAGTAGGTCAGATTATTACACATTTGGCATACCTAGTTTTTAAGCTATTTATTACATTTGTACTATAACTTTGAAGACTCTTCTTTGATTACATCAGTAATCCTATAGGTAGATGCAGTGGGACCCCTGAATAAGGATACCTGAATGCCAGTAAACAAATAAGACTTAAAGAAGGAAGTTGTCATATACTTGGCTAATTAGTATTAGTGTATGTTTTAGATGTCAAAATATATACATATTATAAGCACATGTAGATCAAATTTAGTGCATTATTAAGGGTATTTTACTTGTCATATTTGGGCTAATCCTGATGGATCATTTTTAAACATTATGTAATTTCACAATTTGCACAGCTGCAAGTACTTTGTAAAGAACTTGTAGTGTTAAGGCAAAGAGTATCTTAGTAATGCTGATGGGCTCAGTTTTACGATTTATTATTATTAATGAATACTTTTAAGTTACTAATAAGTTATAACCAGGTATAAATAGTTCACTTTTTTATAATGATGAGCATTTAAAGTTTTTATGTCTTTATTCTTTTAGCTAAGACTCAATGAAAGTTAGAGTGTTAAGTGATCATCCCCAAAGAGGGTGTTCATTCTTCTTGGTAAGACACTAAGTGGATTTGGAATTAGGTGGCTCTGTTCTTTTTTTTGTTGTTGTTCCTTTTTTTTTTTTTTTTTTTTTTTTTGGTGTAATTCTGGTGCTATTGATGACTAACATTGGGACGACTTCGGTTAATTCACTCCAAGCCTTGTTTTTTTCAGATGTGAATTAGATGAATGCTTTACCTATTTTCCAGGAGTGTTACGAGGTTCCAAAGTATTTGCAAATTTTGAAACAGAGTTTAGATTGCTTTCCAAGTGTCCTGGAATGGTTTGTTTTTGCCCTTTCCCATCTTTCTTCTTCATAGTAGCCAAAGTAGTTTTATTGAAATTCAAGATCACATTGTGCCATTGGTTACAACTCTGTAAGGGCTTTGCATTGGTGAATTTGGGTTATATGAATCCTCATGTTATACCTGCTGCATGCCCCTACTCTTACTCATTATGCTTCTTGGTTTTTCTCAGTTGTACTCGGTCATTTTCCTCTGTTAGGTTTGTCCCCAGCTGTTCCAGAAACTGCAACATTTTTCTCCTCCAGTCTCCTCTTAGCCTGGTTGGCTTGTCCTTATCTTTTAGATCTCAGATCAAAGAGGTCTTCCATAGCTACCATATAAAATTGGCATAATTACTATCTTGGTTCCTATCACTCTCCATCTGCCCTTCCCCCCAAATTCAGATTATGAAAATTGTTTCATTGCCTTGTGTATTTATGTGTTTACTTGTTTATCAGTCTTTCTCCCTTGTTACTGTGAGATTAAGGCTAATTTATTTTGTTCTTTATTGCTTTTACTTAGCACAGTACTTGACACATAATAGGTATTTATATTTATTAAATAAATGAATCTTAAGGATCTTAAGGTATTGTTTTACTTCTTTCAAAGAAGCACATTTTTTTTTTTTTTTTTGGTAACCTGTGATTTTTGTGACTACACAGTTAATCTGAGTCATCTTTAGGTTGATTAACGTGTAGGACTGTAACAACTTTTGGAGGAAAAACAATCAGCTGCATGTGTGTAAAACTTGCCGGCTTTTATTTTTAAAGTTATATAGATAATGGGGATATGAATAAAACTAGTTATACAAGATGGCTGAACAGAAAAAATGCCATATCCATGAAATCTGTAGGAGTATACCCCCCCTTTTTTTTTTATCATTTGTAATATTCTTTTGAATGGTTTGAGTTTAGAAACAAGGAGTTGCTATTGTATAGTGAATGGAAGGGCTTTGAATTCAATAAGGGAAGGTTGAAGGATTTTCAATATATGTTACTCACAAGGATTTCTTTTTTGTGCCGATGTTTTTGCTCAGGTGAGCTGGAATAGCTAAGGTAAGATGGGTGAAAAGTGCAGCTGTGGTGCAGTTGGTTGAGTGTCCAACTCTTGGTTTTGGCTCATGTCATGATCTTACAGTTGTGAGTTTGGGGTCTGTATGGCTTTGTGCTCAACATGGAGTTGGCTTCATTTTCTCCTTTCCCTCCTATTCACTCTCTCTCTCTCTCAAATAAATAAAATGTTAAAAAAAAAAAAAAGTGGAGCTGTGCAGATGTTACCTGTATGAATATGAATTCCTTAGCACCCAGTATAAGATCCTGATGCCTCAGCCCTGCTGATTTCACCATCTCTTAGAAGCCAGGTTCTTCCAGATGCTTTTGCACATTTTCCTTTGTTAAAGAGTATACATCCTCTCTACCCCAAGGTTGTCTAACTGGGTTTTTCCTCATCTTTCAGTAGTTAGCTAAAGCATCATCTTCTCTGTGAGATCTTTCCTTTAAGCAGTTCTAGAAATTTCCTTTCTCTGTTCTCCTGTTGCACCTTATCTTATATAGAATACTGTTGCTCTCTTGGTCTTAGAATTCCACTATATACCTTTCTATATGTGTTTCTCTTAGCCTTCCTAGCACTTAGCACTTAGGTGGTGCTGGTAAATAACTCAGGAATAAACGAATGGATAGACAAACCACACTAACACTAGCTAATACTTACTGAGTATGTGGTTTTTACATATTTATTTTATCTATCATAGTAACATTATGAGGTAGGAACTGTTGTTGCCCCCCTTTTATAAATGAGAAAACCAAGATACAGAGAGAATGATTTGTTCAAAATTTCACAAGTGGTAATAAAACAGGAAATCAAACCCAGGCAGTCTGGTTCTGAAGATTGCATTTTTACTTACCATGTCTTACTTCCTCTTCACGTAAATAGGTATTCACATAAATTGGTGAATTATTGAAGAACCATAGTTTTTTTTTCTTCATTTGCCTTATTATAAACGATTGAGAAGTACCAAAAAGTTATTTCTTATATGAGATTAATTCTCATATGTAATCTATCATCACTTTATATCAATAAAATAGTAACAAAGATAATCTATTGGGCTATGAATAAATTTTTTGCAATAACTCTTTATGATATTTGATATGATGTGAATTTTATTAGAATCCTTTTTATTAAACATCATTTATTGTTACTTATAAAATCTGTCTCTGGGCCTTTATATAGGCCACTTTATCCTGGAAGTTATCTAGTGAATAAATTTTGAACCATCACATCAATTTATAGAGTTAGTGTTCCATTAGAATTAGCACGGCCAAATGAAGGATGAAAGTGACAACTTTGGATACAAAATTTTGATTTGTTGCTTCTAAATCAAAGCTATGAACCTCAATAAAATCAAAACAAAATAAGGTACATGATACTAAAATATTTATGGATGAAGTTATATATAATATGTTTGAGTTTCTTAAAATAATCTGAGAGTGGGGATATGAATAAAACAAGATTGGTCATGACCTGATAATTGTTGAAAAATCTTTCCTTGTATCTTCCAACAAAATGTAGTGACAAAGAATGCATTTTTGTTTTCATACAATTTTCCATGTATTACTTGAGCCATTGAATGGCAGAAGAAAGGACATTTCTCCAATATTTCATGTTTTATTTTTTTTCACTAGTAAGTAAAAAATGCAAAAGAGGCTTCTCAATCTGTGATTATTCAATGTAATTTTGTGACTGAATATTGACATAACCCAATCAAAGAGAAAATTATAGTGCTTAGATTTTTGTTATTTGGCTAATTATAACTTTCAGTTATCATTAGTTAATAACTCAAGACTCAGTGTATACTCAGGAAGAGGTTCATTGTTAACAAGAATGATGTAGACCGGGGTCCTTGGTTGGCCCAGTCAGTAAGCTCTGACTCTTGATCTGAGGGTCGTGGGTTCAGTCCCCAAGCTGGGGGTAGAGGTTGCATTAAAAAAGATAAAATCCTCAAAAAAAAAAAAATTAAAAGAAAATCTTTGGGTGCCTGGGTGGCTCAGTGGATTAGGCCTCTGCCTTCAGCCCAGGTTGTGATCTCAGGGTCCTGGGATCAAGTCCCGCATTAGGCTCTCTGCTCAGAAGGGAGCCTGCTTCTCTCCCATCTCTCTCTGCCTACTTGTGATCTCTCTATGTCAAATAAATAAATAAATAAATAAATAATCTAAATAAATAAAAAATCTAAAAAAAAATGATGTAGACCTATATTTTATGTTAGTTAGGTAATCTGTATTAGTTAAGGTAATGCTAGATGCTATAAAGAGACAATTCCTAAAGTTTCACCATCTTAGTACAATAGAAATTTATTTCTTGTTTATGTAAAGACCAAAACCAGGTAATGCTTATCACTAGTGGTTCATCCCCCTTTCAGATACAAACTCCTTAGATCTTTATGGAACTGCCATTTTCAACAGATGGCTTCATTGGTTACCATGAAGCAGGAGAATAAGGACTACCACACCTAGAAGGTTTATTTATTCATTTTTAATTTTTTATTTCTTATTTTTTAAAAGATTTTATTTATTTATTTGACAGACAGAGATCACAACTAGGCAGAGAGGCAGGTGGAGAGAGAGAGGGGGAAGCAGGCTCCCTGCTGAGCAGAGCGCCCGATGTGGGCCTCGATCCCAGACCCTGAGATCATGACCTGAGCCGAAGGCAGAGGCTTAACCCACTGAGCCACCCGGGTGTCCCTATTTATTCATTTTTTAAATGAACTTTAATTAATTAACTAATTTAGATTTTATTTATTTTATTTATCTATTTGAATAAATTTGTTTGTTTGTTTGAAAGCACGGAGGGAGAATGAGGGAGAAGTAGACTCCCTGTTGAGCAGGGAGTTCATGCGGGGCTCAATCCGAGGATCGAGCTTCTCAGGTCCCTGAGATCATGACCTGAGCCAAAGGCAGATGCTTAATCGACGAAGCTACCCAGGCACCTACACCTGGAAGTTTTATATGGGTCAGGCCTAGTAGTGATGCATGTCACTTCTTCATTACATTGATCAGAAGTTAGTGTTATGGCCATACCAAACCACAAGCCAAGCTGAGAAATGCACTGTAGGTTGATAAACCGCTGTCCGCTCTCACTGTCTTATCAATTGTTTATCTATTTCACTCTTCTTTTTGTTAAGAACAGGGAAGGATCTTGGATTTTACCTTACTTGCAAGCTAACAAATTATCCTACTGCCACTGTGGCCATTGGCAAAAGGCCTGAGATCCTGGGTCAGAGATAAAGGACTTTGTTACTCATATCACAGCAAGCAGGCAAGGTCAGCCCTGTTTGCACTGGTTCTCCTTGTTCCTAAGTTCCACTAGGGCAGTGTGAGAGGGCCTACGTAGATGATATATGCCTGCAGTGATTTTTATCACAGCCAAGGAGCTTAGGAAACCTGAATCCTTTATGATGGGTTACAAGTAAACCTCAGAACTTTGCTCTAGAGGTGGGTACCATCTTTATTATACCAGACAGTGTACAGACTTAAGCTTTATCCATGAGGAAGGCACTATCTCTAGACTGCTTGATGTAAAAACATCTTTGAAAGGATAGTCTAAAATAAAAGCTGTCATTTAAAAATTTTACTCTTCCCAATTTTAATTTTTAAAAATTGGTGTAACAAGGGCACCCAGGTGGCTCAGTTGGTTGAGCATTTGACTCTTGATTTTGGCTCAGGTTATGATCTCAGGGTCGTGGGATTGAGGGTGTTGGGCTGCACTATGGAGTCTTCTTGAGATTCTCTTTCTCTCCCTCTGCCTCTGCCCCTCCCCTTGCTTGTCCTCCTGCTTATGAAATAAATAAATATAACTCTTTCAAAAAATTATGTACCAAATTTTAGTGTATTTTTGTCATTTATGTACCTATATCTATAATGTTTATAAAATAGGACTTTTATTAAATACACAATTTTGTACTCTACTTTTAAATTTAACATCCTATACTCTTGTTTATTTCACTTAAAGAGTCTTTTTTTTTCACCTTTATTAGGATATAATTAATGTGTAACGTGGTATAAACTTAAGGTATACAACCTGTTTATTTGATACACTTACATACTGCATAAATGATTATCACCATGACATTAGCTGACACCTCCATCACCTCACATAATTACCATTTTATTTTTAGTGGTGGTAACATTTGAGATTTGCTTTCGTAACAGCATAATGCTGTATATTAGAATCCCAGAACTTACTCATCTTTTAACTGGAAATTTGTACCCTTTGACCAACATCTTCCCATTTCCCCAAGCCCTTAGCTGCTGGTAACCACCATTTTGCTATTTTTCTGAGGTCAGCTTTTTTAGATTCCACATATAAGTTATATCATATAGTATTTGTCTTTGTTTTATTTCACTTAGCATAATGCCCATAGGTTTCATCCATGCTTTTGCAGATGGTAAGATTCTCTTCTTTCTCATGGCCGAATAATACTCCATTGTTTATGTGTATGTATGTGTGTGTGTGTGTGTGTACACCACATCCTTTTTTTTCTTTTTTTTTTTTTTTTGTAGTTGGCGGGAGGGACAGAGGTTGAGGGAGAGAAAGAATCTTAAGCAGGCTCCACATCCAGCCTGGGACTTGGGACTCCACATCCGACATGGGACTTGATCTCACAACTGTGAGATCATGATTTGAGCTGAAATCAAGAGCTGGATGCTTAACTAACTCAGCCATCCTGGCGAGTGAACATGGGAATGCTGATATTCTTCAAGATCCTATTTTCATTCCCTTTGGTTATATACCCAGAAGTGGGATTTTTTTTTTTTTTTTGCAGAACCTCCATACTCTTTTCCATATTCCATGCTTCTTTACATTTCTACCAACAGTGCACAAGGGTTCCCTTTTCTACATTCTGGCCAGCACTTGTTGTCTCTTGTCTCTTTGATGATAGCTATTCTGGCAGATGTGGTGTATCTCATTGTGATTTTAATTTTTATTTCTCGGATGTTTAGTGATGTTGAGTTTCTTTTTGGGTACCTGTTAGCCATTTGTATGTCTTCTTTGGAAAAATATCTATCCAGTTTCTTTGCCCATTTTATAATTGGAATGTTTGTTTTTTCACTATTGAGTTGTATGAATTCTTCATATATTCTGGATATTAATTCCTTACCAGATATATGACTTGCAAATATTTTCTCCCATTCTGTAGGTTGCCTTTTCATTTTGTTTGATGGTTTCCTTTGCTGTGGAGAAGTTGAATTTGATGTAGTCCCATTTGTTTATGTTTTATTTTGTTGTCTTTACTTTTTGTGTCAAACCCAAAAAATCATTACTAAAACTTCAGTTAATAGTCTTTAAGTCTGTGATTTTTAATGGCCAGAGAGTATATTGCATTATGTGGTTGTGCCATAATTTAACTCTGTGTCTCTTTTGGGACATGAATCTTTCTTCTGATATTTTTTTGTGCTACAGATAACTGTGTGGTGAAGATCTTAATTTATAATTGTTACTTTTCTACACCTCTGATTTTTTCTTCAAGATAAACTCTTCCAAGTTATGTGGTTATGGAGTATAAATGTTTTAAAGTTCAGCACAGATTTCCAAGTTGCTTTTAAAAAAACTAGTAGTACCATCAACTGTGGGTGTTCTCATGTTGTTTTGGGTTTTTGTTTTTTTTTCTTTTGTTTTGTTTTGTTTTTAGTTTTGCCATTTGAAAGGTAGACATCAGTTCTGTTTTTTCTTTCACTTGCTTTTCTTTGCATACTGATTGAACAATGCTTTCATAGGTTTATGTGAAAACATTCTTAAAAAGGCCTTTAAGGTAGCCTAACATTCTGTCAATCATAATTATTAGTTACGTTACTGAGAAAATACCAATTCTCACTGGATTGTTAGTATTCCATGAAACCGTGACATATGCTTTTGTTGCTGTCTCTTTCTTGCTGTAAGTCTAAATTATAAACTATGAAATATTATAAATTGTATTTTAAAAATACATTAAAAACTGTACAGGTTCTTTTTTTTTTTTTTAATTTTCATCATTTTTTTCCCTTTTTAAAAATTTTTCCCCCCTTCCCCTAACCCTCCTCCCCCCAGCAACCCTCAGTTTGTTTTGTGAGATTAAGAGTCACTTATGGTTTGTCTCCCTCCCAATCCCATCTTGTTTCATTTATTCTTCTCCTACCCCCTTAACCCCATCTTGCATCACCACTTCCTCATATCAGGGAGATCATATGATAGTTGTCTTCCTCTGCGTGACTTATTTCGCTAAGCTTGATACCCTCTAGTTCCATCCACGTTGTCGCAAATGGCAAGATTTCATGTCTTTCGATGGCTGCATAGTATTCCATTGTGTATATATACCACATCTTCTTAATCATTCTTCTGCTGATGGACATCTAGGTTCTTTCCATAGTTTGGCTATTGTAGACATTGCCTGCTATAAACATTCGGGTGCACGTGCCCCTTTGGATCACTACGTTTGTATTTTTAGGGTAAATACCCAGTAGTGCCATTGCTGGGTCATAGGGCAGTTCTATTTTCAACATTTTGAGGAACCTCCATGCTGTTTTCCAGAGTGGCTGCACCAGCTTTCATTCCCACCAACAGTGTAGGAGAGTTCCCCTTTCTCTGCATTCACGACAGCATCTGTCATTTCCTGACTTGTTGATTTTAGCCATTCTGACTGGTGTGAGGTGATATCTCATTGTGGTTTTGATTTGTATTTCCCTGATGCCGAGTGATATGGAGCACGGTTTCATGTGTCTTTTGGCCATCTGGATGTCTTCTTTGCAGAAATGTCTGTTCATGTCTTCTGCCCATTTCTTGATTGGATTATTCTTTGGGTGTTGACTTTGCTAAGTTCTTTATAGATTTTGGACACTAACCCTTTATCTGATATGTCGTTTGCAAATATCTTCTCCCATTCTGTCAGTTGTCTTTTGGTTTTGTTAACTGTTTCCTTTGCTGTGCAAAAGTTTTTGATCTTGATGAAATCCCAATAGTTCATTTTTGCCCTTGCTTCCCTTGCCTTTGGCGATGTTCCTAGGAAGATGTTGCTGTGGCTGAGGTCGAAAAGGTTGCTGCCTGTGTTCTCCTCAAGGATTTTGATGGATTTCTCACCTTGAGGTCCTTCATCCATTTTGAGTCTATTTTTGTGTGTGGTGTAAGGAAATGGTCCAATTTCATTTTTCTGCATGTCGCTGTCCAATTTTCCCAACACCATTTATTGAAGAGGCTGTCTTTTTTCCATTGGACATTCTTTCCTGTTTTGTCGAAGCTTAATTGATCATAGAGTTAACCGAGGGTCTATTTCTGGGCTCTCTATTCTGTTCCATTGATCTGTGTGTCTGTTTTTGTGCCAGTACCATGGTGTCTTGATGATGACAGCTTTGTAATAGAGCTTGAAGTCCGGAATTGTGATGCCACCAACTTTGGCTTTCTTTTTCAATATCCCTTTGGCTATTCGAGGTCTTTTCTGGTTCCATATAAATTTTAGGGTTCTTTGTTCCATTTCTTTGAAAAAAATGGGTGTTATTTTGATAGGAATTGCATTAAATGTGTAGATTGCTTTAGGTAGCATAGACATTTTCACAATGTTCTTCCAATCCAGGAGCATGGAACATTTTTCCATTTTTTTGTGTCTTCCTCAATTTCTTTCATGAGTACTTTATAGTTTTCTGAGTATAGATTCTTTGCCTCTTTGGTTAGGTTTATTCCTAAGT
>NC_081557.1:211799391-211803840 GCF_022355385.1 Mustela nigripes | reverse complement strand
CCTCAATTTCTTTCATGAGTACTTTATAGTTTTCTGAGTATAGATTCTTTGCCTCTTTGGTTAGGTTTATTCCTAGGTATCTTACAGTTTTGGGTACAATTGTAAATGGGATTGACTCCTTAATTTCTCTTTCTTCTGTCTTACTGTTGCTGTAGAGAAATGCAACTGATTTCTGTGCATTGATTTTATATCCTGACACTTTACTGAATTCCTGTACAAGTTCTAGCAGTTTTGGAGTGGAGTCTTTTGGGTTTTCCACATATAGCATCATATCATCTGCGAAGAATGATAGTTTGACTTCTTTTTTGCCAATTTGGATGTCTTTAATTTCCTTTTGTTGTCTGATTGCTGAGGCTAGGACTTCTAGAACTATGTTGAACAGCAGTAGTGATAATGGACATCCTTGCCGTGTTCCTGACCTTAGCGGAAAAGCTTTCGGTTTTTCTTCATTGAGAATGATATTTGCAGTGGGTTTTTCATAGATGGCTTTGATAACATTGAGGTATGTGCCCTTTATCCTTACACTTTGAAGAGTTTTGATCAGGAAGGGATGCTGTACTTTGTCAAATGCTTTTTCAGCATCTATTGAGAGGATCATATGGTTCTTGTTCTTTCTTTTATTGATGTGTTGTATCACATTGATTGATTTGCGGATGTTGAAACAACCTTGCAGCCCAAGAATAAATCCCACTTGGTCGTGGTGAATAATCCTTTTAATGTACTGTTGAGTCCTATTGGCTAGTATTTTGGTGAGAATTTTCGCATCTGTGTTCAGCAAGGATATTGGTCTGTAGTTCTCTTTTTTGATGGGGTCCTTGTCTGGTTTTGGGGATCAAGGTGATGCTGGCCTCATAAAATGAGTTTGGAAGTTTTCCTTCCATTTCTATTTTTTGGAACAGTTTCAGGAGAATAGGAATTAGTTCTTCTTTAAATGTTTGGTAGAATTCCCCCAGGAAGCCATCTGGCCCTGGGCTTTTGTTTGTTTGGAGATTTTTGATGACTGTTTCAATCTCCTTACTGGTTATGGGTCTGTTCAGGCTTTCTATTTCTTCCTGGTTCAGTTGTGGTAGTTTACATGTCTCTAGGAATGCATCCATTTCTTCCAGATTGTCAAATTTGTTGGTGTAGAGTTGCTCATAGTATGTTCTTATAATTGTCTGTATTTCTTTGGTGTTAGTTGTGATCTCTCCTCTTTCGTTCATGATTTTATTTATTTGGGTCCTTTCTCTTTTCTTTTTGATAAGTCTGGCCAGGGGTTTATCAATCTTATTAATTCTTTCAAAGAACCAGCTCCTAGTTTCGTTGATTTGTTCTATTGTTTTTTTTTGGTTTCTATTTCATTGATTTCTGCTCTGATCTTTATGATTTCTCTTCTCCTGCTGGGTTTAGGGTTTCTTTCTTGTTCTTTCTCCAACTCCTTTAGGTGTAGGTTTAGGTTGTGTACCTGAGACCTTTCTTGTTTCTTGAGAAAGGCTTGTACCGCTATATATTTTCCTCTCAGGACTGCCTTTGTTGTGTCCCACAGATTTTGAACCGTTGTGTTTTCATTATCATTTGTTTCCATGAATTTTTTCAATTCTTTAATTTTCTGGTTGACCCATTCATTCTTAGAAGGATGCTGTTTAGTCTCCATGTATTTGGGTTCTTTCCAAATTTCCTTTTGTGATTGAGTTCTAGCTTTAGAGCATTGTGGTCTGAAAATATGCAGGGAATGATTCCAATCTTTTGATACTGGTTGAGACCTGATTTAGGACCGAGGATGTGATCTATTCTGGAGAATGTTCCATGTGCACTAGAGAAGAATGTGCATTCTTTTGCTTTAGGATGAAATGTTCTGAATATATCTGTGATGTCCATCTGGTCCAGTGTATCCTTTAAAGCCTTTATTTCCTTGTTGATCTTTTGCCTGGATGATCTGTCCATTTCAGTGAGGGGAGTGTTAAAGTCCCCTACTATTATTGTATTATTTTTTATGTGTTTCTTTGATTTTGTTATTTATGGGTTTATATTGTTGGCTGCTCCCACGTTAGGGGGCATAGATATTTAAAGTTGTTAGATCTTCTTGTTGGACAGATCCTTTGAGTATGATATAGTGTCCTTCTTCATCTCTTATTATAGTCTTTGGCCTAAAATCTCCCATCCAAGTACTAACCAGGCCCGACCCTGCTTAGCTTCCGAGATCAGACGAGATCGGGCGCGTTCAGGGTGGTATGGCCGTAGACTGGCCTAAAATCTAATTGATCTGATATAAGGATTGCCACTCCTGCTTTCTTCTGATGTCCATTAGCATGGTAAATTCTTTTCCACCCCCTCACTTTAAATCTGGAGGGTTCTTTGGGTTTAAAATGATTTTCTTGCAGGCAACATATAGATGGGTTTTGTTTTTGTATCCATTCTGATACCTTGTGTCTTTTGATTGGGGCATTTAGCCCATTAACAGTCAGGGTAACTATTGAGAGATATGATTTAGTGCCATTGTATTGCCTGTAAGGTGACTGTTACTGTATTGTCTCTGTTCCTTTCTGATCTACTACTTTTAGGGTCTCTTTTTGCTTAGAGGACCCCTTTCAATATTTGCTCTAGAGCTGGTTTGGTGTTTGCAAATTCTTTCAGTTTTTATTTGTCCTGGAAGCTTTTAATCTCTCCTTCTATTTTCAATGATAGCCTAGCTGGATATAGTATTCTTGGCTGCATGTTTTTCTCATTTAGTGCTCTGAATATATCATGCCAGCTCTTTCTGGCCTGCCAGGTCTCTGTGGATAAGTCTGCTGCCAATCTAATATTTTTACCATTGTATGTTACAGACTTCTTTTCCAGGGCTGCTTTCCGGATTTTCTCTTTTGTCACTAAGACTTGTAAATTTTACTATTAGGTGACGGGGTGTGGACCTATTCTTTTTTATCACATTGATTTTGAGGTGGGTTCTCTGCACCTCCTGAATTTTGATGTTTGTCCCCTTTGCCATATTGGGGAAATTCTCTCCAATAATTCTCTCCAGTATACCTTCTGCTCCCCTCTCTTTTTCTGGAATCTTTCTCTCTTTCTTCTGGAATCCCAATTATTCTAATGTTGTTTAGAATAAGTGATACCATTTTATGGTGTCACTTATCTCTCGAATTCTCTCCTCGTGGTCCAGTAGCTGTTTGTCCCTCTTTTGCTCAGCTTTATTCTCTATCATTTGGTCTTCTATATTGCTAATTCTTTCTTCTGCCTCATTTATCGTAGCAGTGAGAGCCTCCATTTTTGATTGCACTTCATTAATAGCTTTTTTGATTTCAACTTGGTTAGATTTTAGTTCTTTTATTTCTCCAGAAAGGGCTTTTATCTCTCCTGAGAGGGTTTCTCTAATATCTTCCATGTGTTTTTCGAGCCCAGCTAGAACCTTGAGAATCATCATTCTGAACTCTAGATCTGACATATTAACAATGTCTGTATTGATTAGGTCCCTAGCCTTTGGTAATGCGTCTTGTTCTTTTATTTTGTGGTGAATTTTTCCACCTTGTCATTTTGTCCAGATAAGAGTATATGAAGGTGCAAGTAAAATACTAAAAGGGTGGCAACAACCCCAGGATAATATGCTTTAACCAATCAGAGGAGATCCCAAATTGTGAGGGGGGGGGAGAAAGGGGATAAAAAGAGGTTCAGAAAGAGAAAAAAAAAAGAAAAGAAACAATTAAAAAAAGAAAACGAATAAAGAAAAAGTATAATAAAGAAAAAAATATATATATATATTAGATAAACTAGTTAAAAAACATTAAAAAAAGAAAAGGTAAAAGTTAAAAAAAATTAGCAGAAGAAGAGAAAAAAATTGAAAAAGAAAAAAAAATTAACTGCAAGACTAAAGAATCATGGGTGAAATCCATGAGTTCTGTGCTTTGCTTTCTCCTCTTCTGGAATTCAGCTGCTCTCCTTGGTATTGAAACTGCGCTCCTTGGTAGGTGAACTTGGTCCTGGCTCGATTTCTCATTCTTCTGGGGGAGGGGCCTGGGCTGGGCTGTGCTGAGTAATCCACTTGGGTTTGCTTTCTGGAGCTTTTGTTCCCTGAGCACTTTCCGTAGAGTTCCGGAGGACGGGAATGAAAATGGCGGCCTCCCAGTCTCTGCCCCGGGGGAGCCCAGAGCCCGGGGCCTCACTCCTCAGTGCACCCTCAGAGAACAGCGCCCAATTACTCCCGTCTCCTTGGCCTCCAGCTGCGCTCCGAGCTCACCGAGCCTGCGACCTGTTCAAGGTAACCCTGAGCTGGGAGCTCACTCCTCGGCTCTGTCTCTGTAGCCGGCTTCCCCGTTCGAATACCTGTAAGCTCTGTGACACTCAGACACCCCCAAACCTTCTGTGACCTTGCGGGACCTGAGGTCACGCTGACCCCGCGTGGGCTTCACCCCGGTTTAGCCTCTGGAGCGAAGTCACTCAGTGGAACAGACTTTTAAAAGTCCTGATTTTGTGCTCCAT
>NC_081557.1:211733270-211799291 GCF_022355385.1 Mustela nigripes | reverse complement strand
TCTATCTTCTCGTCACTTTGGATTCACTTCTCCGCCAGTCCTACCTTTCAGAAAGTGGTTGATTTTCTGTTTCTAGAGTTGCTGTTCTTCTTCTCGTCCATCTGCCATTGGATTTGTAGGTGTTTGCAATCTTTAGATAAGCTATGTAGCTGATCTCCTGCTACCTGAAGTAGTCTCAGCCTGCTACTTCTCCGCCATCTTGACTCTAGGTGGTTCTTTCTAATAGCTTTCTAAGTTTTGTCAAAATTAAGGTTGTTAACCAAAATTAGGCTTCTCATACGACTTCTATTTCATGTGATTTTAGGAACATGACAGATAGTCTTAGTGTCTTGACAATGTTTTTTCCCCTTTTCCATTTTAATATACAAGTCAGGATGAATGAGCCACATAATTTTTTTTTTTATTTTGCATAGTTGGTTTTGACAATAAAAAATTTGGATTTTCTTGTCTGTCTAATGTAGACTTAGAATTTTTTAATCTTTGTGCTTTTTGTCCTCGCTTATGTTCCCTACACAAGAAAACCTAGGGTATTAATATCATTGGTTTATCTTTTGCATTCTTATCCTATACAGCTCTGACCTCCCATTTGTAGACCCTAGTTTCGATCCTTTTTTAGTTTCTGAGATGCTTCCACATCAATAAAATTCCTGTATTTTTAATATCTTCCTTGAAAAAAGTTTTAAGCTTCTGCCGTGTAATGTACGTACATACTTGTCTTTTCTGTTGGGGGCCTATTTGGCCAGGCACTGTCCTGGGTGCTACAGATACAAGGAGCTTACAGTTTGATAAAGAGACTAACAGGAAAAATACATAATCAGAGACAATTGTAAGTGCAAAGACCCTAAAGGAAGATTACACTTAGTAGTAAGAGAAAAACAGGAGGCCAGCCAGGATGGCTGAAATGAGTTAGCAAAAAAAGGGAAACAGTGTAAATGAGGTTTAAAAAGCCAGAAACCAGATCACACAGGGTGCATAGGCCACTGTAAAAGAGATGGGAAGTTACTGGGGGATTGTGAAGAACACAAACAAACAAACAAAAAGTAATCTGGCGTTTTAAAAGGTTAATTTGGGTTGCTTTGCTGAGAATAAACTACAGAGAGTCAAATGTAAAGCAGAGAAGCCACTGAGGAAGCTACTGTAAAAATCTTAAGGAAAAAAAATCGGGGAAGAAAGCAGAGCTAAAAGAAACTGGGCTGCAGATGGTGTGGTTCACTGAAGGACATAAAGGCAATTAAAGCAGTGAGTGTTACCACTTATATGATAGAATGTTATCACATATATGAGAGTATTACCACATGTATGCATTGTCACTGGATAATATTTTTAAGGATGATCTTAAAAGTGAAAAAAGGAAAGATTTTCCAGTGTCTCACTATAACTTTATCTTCAGAATATACATTTCTGGATCATTTAGAGTTAAGAATTCTAGTAACTGAGTCCTCTTAAACATTGCCCACTAAATTTTAACAGAGCAGAGGAAAACATTGTGGTAAAGTTCTGGGAGGGCCTATTCTCTATCTGCTGTCTCCTTTGTCAGACTCTCAATTATAACTGCTTCAATTGCTGATGATCTTTTATGCTCCTAAAGTATGGATGATAACTTTTTTAGGACCAGGATTGTATCTTTTCCATCTTTGGGTTCTTATTGCTTAACCTACTAGTTGGTATATAATAGGTACTTAATAAGTGTTTGATGCATAAATGTTGTTGTTTTCAGTTGATCAGCGATAGTACTAGTTTCTCAAGGGTATCGTCTTTTTTTTTTTTTTAATATTTATTTATTTTAGAGAGATAGAGTGTGAACTGGGGGAGGGGCATAGGGAGAGGGAGAAAATCTCAAGCAGACTCCCTGCTGAGCTCCGAGCCTGCCGTGGGGCTTGATCTCATGATCCTGAGCTGAAACCAAGAGTTGGACACTCAGCTGACTGAGCCACCCAGGTGCCCCATCATGGTTATCTTTATTAGGGAAAACCTTTTGCTTGGGTAATAAATTCCCCAGTGCTATAAGTAAGTGAATGTGGTAGTTAGGTTGTTGGTGGACAGGAGGAAAGAGGAAAAACAAGAAAGAAAAAATGGAACAATGATAGACTATTCCATTCAAAAAGATGAATACACACATATATTAAATGACAAACTATGTGTTTGTTTTTATTTTTAATTGGACAGTGATTTCATTGGTTAATTTTCTTTTTTTTTTTAAAGATTTTATTTATTTATTTGACAGAAATCACAAGTAGATGGAGAGGCAGGCAGAGAGAGAGAGGGAAGCAGGCTCCCTGCTGAGCAGAGAGCCTGATGCGGGACTCGATCCCAGGACCCCGAGATCATGACCTGAGCCGAAGGCAACGGCTTAACCCACTGAGCCACCCAGGTGCCCCACATTGGTTAATTTTCTTAGTGACATGACTTGTTCTTACTCATGTTGAATTAGGAAAGCATTTTAGCCTCACTATTATGATAAACTAGATGTATAAATGTCAGTGCTAATAGCTTAGTATTTTAGTCTTCTACAAATTGATGCCTATGGTATCTGGATATTTTTTGGCTTGTTCTTGTAAATAAGGTCTCAGTGATGTTTAAGGAACAACAACCTGTGGCCAGAAAAGAAAAAAGCTCCATATTATCCAAGCAAAGCAATATAAATGAGACTCAGAAATCCCCCACTAGATCAAAAATCTCCTAGAGAAAGATCTTTTGAGCCTGCAAACTAAAGACCTTCAGTATAATTTTAAGTAAAGCCTTTTATGTAGTATGAGAACATTTTTTAGTTGATAATCAATTGCCACTATTATGTAGGCTTAGTAGATTTACAAATTTACAACTTTTTACAAGTCAGTTGGGTCCCTTCCTCAGGAAATCAGTTCAAGTTTTTTTTTCCTATATTGACTCAAAGAGCCTAGTTGTCCTTAAATCCTGCAAATATATTTGCCTTATAATTTGACGGCATTGAGTCAACACCCTTATAGGGTCTGTAGTGTTGTAAAAAGAGAAACTGTCCAATAAAGGATCACATTTGAAAAAATAGACTGTGCTGGATAAAACCAGTATTGGCCATGAGTACCGTGCTTTGCTTTAAAGCACCTATACCTATTCAAGGTATAGGTGCTTTAAGGTATAGGTGCTTTATCCCTTACTGAGTGCTTTCAAAATGTATACTTTAGGTTTGGAAAGCAACTGAGATGTATCTTTGTGAAATTAAACCATGGTTTCAAATAAAGTAAGCATGCAACAAAATATTGCTACCTTTTGGCATAAAATTAATTCTGTATTTGTGTTAACATTAAAGTTTATAGAGATTGCAGAACTATTGTAATTATTAAAGCAATTAAATTGTTTCAAACTAAATATGCTTGGGTAAGTGCATCTTTCAGTTACAGTTGACCCTTGAACAACATGGGGGTTTGGAGTGCCAATTCCCTGCATAGTCAAATCCATGTATAACTTTGGCTCCCTGAAACATAACCACAAACAGCTCACTATTGCCTAGATTTACTGATAGCATAAACAGTCAATTAACACAAGTTTGTATTATATACTATATTCTTACAATAAAATCAGGCAGAGAAAAGAATGCTGTTAAGAAAATCACAAGCAAGAGAAAATACTTTTATAGTGCTGTACTGTAAAAATCCACATCTAAGTTCAAACCCACGATGTTCAAGTGTCAACCATAATCATTATGTTTAAACATGTTATGCTAAGTAGGTCTTTTTTTGGGTCTCATCAATGTGCTTTGAAGCTGTAGGTAATAAGAATGATAGCTTTCATTTTTCAAGCACTTCTTATGTGCTGGTCATTGTGCATCATCGATGCATTCACTCTCAAATAACTCTACATAAGGTAGGTGTGTGTGTGTGTGTGTGTGTGTGTGTGTGTATACACACACACGTATATATATACATGGTTAGTCTCAGTTTTTAGCTTTATAGACTCAAGCATAAAAAGGTTAAAGAATTGCTCAAGGTGACACAGCTAGTGTCTAAGCTGGGAAATAATTTTGGAAAGTAAGTCAAATTTAAACATGTTAATGTATTGTTTGATTCAGATACTGAGTTTTATTCTCTGTTTTTGTTTACTTTTCTAGTTGATTTGGAACATATGCGAACAGTAAAACCTGAAAAACACTTACGGTTTTGCCAGGAAAATGGTTTTAGTAGCCACTTTGTCTCAGCAAAGACAGGAGACTCTGTAAGTAAAATAATGAATATTGAATATTATGAGCGATCTTTTTTAGTAATAGTATTCACAGGAAGTACACTTCCTAGGCTTAACTTTTGGAATAAATTAATTCCTATTGAAGACATAAAATAGATAAAATGTTTATTCTGTTTATATTACATTTATAATTCATTTAACCTAAGTTTATGGTTATTTTAGGGAATTTAAAAGTATGAGAGAAAAAGAACATATATCCAAAAAAAAAAAAAGAACATAAAAATCACCCACTATCTCAGCATCCAGAGATTACCATTCACAACCTCCTGTGATTCCTTATAGTTTTCTGATGCTCCCAAATGCTCATGCTGTTGCTGCTAGTGAATTGCATTCACTGAATGCTTGCTTTGTGACTTGCGTTGTGCTTCTCCCATTATGTCTGTGCTATAGAGGAGTCCTAGACAGTTTATGTAAGGGGGGTCCAGGGTACACAGCTAATGAGTGGTGGGGATAGGATTTGTAAACCTAAGTAGTGACCGTCCAGAGTTATTAACTGCACTAAAAATTTAGTTAAAAATTAAGATCATAAATATAGAAATAACTTGGTGTTTTAATGTTTTATTTAATATATTTGTGAGCAGAAAATTTGACCATGTCATTTGATACTATTAAAGAGATTTAATAATCCATTAGATTTAAGTAGATTTAATAATCCATCCTACTGCCAACATTGTATTAGTGCTATTTCACTGTGGTGTTTTTTTAACATCCAGGATTTTTAAATTTACTTTTAAATCTATGTTAATTTGGTAGGCCAAAAATAAGAAAAAAAAAGGTACCTTGGTGCTTGAATTTCTTTGATTACTATCAAGGTTGAACTTTTAAAAATTTCATTACCTATTTATTTTCTGATTATTTTCAGAACTTTCCTCCAAGATAATGCAAACATGGGCACATACCCACACATGCCATTCAAAAATGTGTAAAATCAGTACTCCTTGATAAATACATGGATTGGGCTTCTACCCTCACTTATCTTCCTAAGGATCTTCTGTCATTTTTGAATTATTTTATTTTATTTAATAATTTTTTATTATTTTTGAGAGGGAGAGAGTGAATGAACATGTGAGTGGGCAGGAAGGGGTAGAGGGAGAGGGAGAATCTTAAGCAGGCTCCATGCCCAGTGTGGAGCCTGATGTAGGGCTCAGTCTCACAGTCCTGAGATCATGACCTGAGCTGAAATCAAGGGTCGGAAGCTTAACCCATTGAGCTACCTAAGTGCCCCTAGAACTATTTCAACTTCCAGTAATTTACCTTGTGTTTAACCACTCCATATTTTTTGGTACTTATGTTGAGCCATTCTTAAAAATCCTTGTTATTTTCCTTTGAAATGCAACTTTGAAATGGTTTATTCTTGTGGAATCACTTTGAGACTTCAGTCATCCCCATCTTCAGCTTATTTTCCTCATCACCTGGGGGGTTGAGCTCCTGACTGTACTTTCTCTGATATTACCTTTGTTGTAATTCTTAGTGATTCCAGTATTTTTGTTTGTCCTCCACCCCACCTTAGCCACTCACTCCTAGGCTTTGTCATTACAGATCACAACATCTCAATGTCAGACATCCTAATCACTGACCACCCTCCTGTCTTTCCAGCTCATACCTCTGAATGCCCTAGTCCAGACAATCTGCAGTCCTGGCAGAACCTGCTAGATGCACATCTTAACATCTTTTTAATGTCCCCAACCTCCTTTCATGTCCTCATTTTCCTGTTTTCCTAACTTAAATCTCTTGGCCAATCAAAATCATTGCCATATGTAGGGGCGCCTGGGTGGCTCAGTGGGTTAAGCCTCTGCCTTCGGCTCAGGTCATGATCTCAGGGTCCTGGGATCAAGCCCCACATTGGGCTCTCTGCTCAACAGGGAGCCTGCTTCCCCCTCTCTCTCTCTGCCTCCTCTCTACCTACTTGTAATCTCTCTCTCTCTCTCTGTCAAGTAAATAAATAAAATCTTAAAAAAAAATCATTGCCATATGTATACCCTCAATTCCCTTTCCTCGCTTTGACTTTCTCAGTTTCACTTGTCTAAACCTTAACTCTGGTTTAAACCAAGCTCCTGCTGTTTTGTGGCAGCACCCAGGTATTTGAACGTGATCAGAGAGAAACAGAGGCATGCTGGAGGTTTCACTTAAAATTCACAATCACTAGCCTGAAGGGGGGGCCTTAATGCTGCTCAGTGGTTTTACCCCATGTCCATAAGCCAACATCACTCCCTCTCACCTTGATGACTGTTTTCATAACTTCTCTTCTCTTTTCAGATCTTCAACATTTCCTCATCCATTCTCTGAGCTGATGACCTTGTTTTCTATTCTATAGAAATCTGAAGTCAACAGAAGATAACTGCATAGTCTTGCCACCACATTTGCTCCCATTCTCCTTGCTCCCATATCTTCTGTCTTCTGTCTGGTTACTGAAGGACAAAACCATCCATGCTCCTGGTTAGGGCCCACTCCTGCATTGTGCATTAGTCCCATTTCTCTTGGCCTAGGAATGGACATTGATTGCTCAGCAATTCTCTCTCCGTCCTGTACCATCACTTTTTTTTTTTTTTCTGTCTACTGGATTATTCTATCATCACAGAAAATGCTATGACTTACCTAATTTTAAAAATAAGGAATCCCACAGTTTTCTCTAACTGTTGCCTTTTTTCTTTCCCCTAGTTCCAGTGGAATGTGTTTTGAAAGAGTTGTCTCCAGTTTTCTCTTTGTAGTTTCTCTTGAATAGTTTCACCTGGACTTTTTCACCCAGTATTTCACCCATACTACTGTTATTCTAATCACCAACGACCTCATTTTTGCTAAATGCAGTGGTCAGTTCTTAGTCCTCATCTTACTTAGTTGAGGCATATAGAATAGTCAATCACTCTTTCTTCTTTGAAATACTTTCCTCACTTACCTTCCAGGATACTACACCCCCTGGTTTACTCTCACCTCACTAGCTACTCTCTCATTTCCTTTTGCTGATTCCCTCTCACTCCATCTTCTGAATATTGGAGTGCCTTAGGGCTCAGTCCTTGGTACCTTTCTCTAAACTCACTCCCCAGTGACCTCATTTAGCCTCAGGGCTTTAACCAGACCTCTTCCCTGAACTGCAGCCTGCCCAGCATCTCCACTTACATGCCTAATAAGCAGCCCTAGTCTTATCCAGGTTCAGAACTAAACTCTTGATAGTCTCTCCTGAAATCTCCCATAGTCTTCCCCAGTTCAATAAATGGCGGATCTTCTGCTAAGTGCTAAGGTGGAGAAAATTTTAGAATCCTTCTTGACTTCTCTCTTTCTTTCATACCCCACATTTGTCTATTGCTAAGTCCTGTTGGTTGTTCTTTCATGATATATCCAGAATCTGGTGACTCTTTCTTATCCTCTCTACTGCTACCACTTTGGTTCAAGCCTCCATCATCTCTTACACTAGCGTCCTTGCTGGCTCCTCTTTTTGTACCCTTTATCTTCTGTAGTGAGAATATTCAATATAAGAATCAGATTGACCCTATTAAAATAGAAGTCACATCAAGCCATCTTCCCATGGCTTCCATTTAACTCGGAGTAAAAGTCAAAGTATTTCCATAGCTTACCAGATCTTATGTGATATGTGTACTCCCTTAATCTCTTTGCTTATTGTCCTTCATAATCCCCCACTTTCTCTCCATCCGATCATGCTAGCTTTCTCATTTTTCTTGAATGTTGACCATGAGTGAACTATCATATATAATCCCTTTTAGGATGTAAATGACATAAGCCTTTTGGAAGTATGTATCTTTTATTTTAGAAATAAAAATTAGTTGCAATAAATACTCAATAAGCATGAGATAAGTAGGGGTAAGAATATGAAAAGGCGCTTATGAAACAAAGACAAGTATAACATTATAGTCAGTGTCTGGGTTGGAGTCCTGGGAATCCTAGTGAGCTCAGCATATGCTAAGTATGTATGAAAGTCTGTTTATGGAAAAGTACTTTTGGTTTCTGTTTAAGGATAACACAGTATACTATTCCTTTACTCTGAACCAATAAAATAAAGATTACTAAATTGTTTTGCTCAAGAGCTATGGCTCATTTATTGAAATTAATGAATGCCACAAAGATTATTAAAGGGTTAGAAGTTAAGCACTTTTAAGATAGGCTAAAGCCAGATCAAAAGACCAATATAGAATTGGCAGTGAAAAACCTTGGTACTAAAGTACAGACTAATTTGTTTTCCCCTGGACTTTTAGGAGTTTGCTATGCTAGTTGTCTTTTTTTTTTAAATGTAGTATCTGTAATTAATTCTCTTTTGTTAAAATTTTTTAAATGTAGGGGTGCCTGAGGTGGTACCTGAGTTGATTAAGCAGCTGTCTTTGGCTCAGGTCATGATCCCCGGGTCCTGGGATCCAGCCCTGTGTTGTCGGGCTTAGTGGGGAATTTGCTTCTCCCTCTGTCCCTCTTCCTGCTTGTGATCTCTCTCTCTCAAATAAATAAAATACAAAATAAAATAAAAAAATTTTAAATGTAAATTTTTAGGGATAAATATCTTTATGTTTAGTGAATTGCATGATTTTCAAATTGTGATTTAATCATTTTAAAATTATTATACTTAAAATGTTATTGCATTTGACAGAGCTATTTTTTGAATAACTTGGTACATCATATTTTCACAATTCTTGATGTTTATCATTTTTTAGAAAGTTCAATTTATTTGACATTAACTTAAGCATGCCTGTTTTAAATCATTTAAACCTATTTTTGTTATGTAGGTCTTCCTGTGTTTTCAGAAAGTTGCTGCTGAAATCCTTGGAATCAAATTAAACAAAGCAGAAATAGAACAGTCACAGGTGATTATATTGAACTTTTATTTTTAAAAAACTATTTATTTCCTAAAGACATTAATTTCACCACTGACTCCTTTATCATTTATACACCCTCTGTACATATCCCTAAAAGCCTTAGGAATAAATTGTGTGTATGAGTGAATCAGTGTTTAGTGTAGAAGATGGAAGATGTTAACTTTTTGTTCAAATATGATACCCTTGAAACTTCATTTTGTCCTAAAATTGAGATTAATATAATACACATTTAATCAGTAGTTAAATAATGGGTTAAGATGCTGATCATATTGTTTTGTACTTCTTTATTTAAGTTCTTCCAGGATTACTATACTACCATATTCTTTTTATATTTCATACAAAGTCCCAACAGTTTATTTAAGTTTTGTCTTAGAGTTTACTCCATTTGGCATCCTGCACGTTCTCTTTGGTAAAACATTATTTTTTCTTTGAGTCTGTGTTCTTTGTTCTTCTAAAACATCCCCTCTTGTAATAAGACCAGTTCTTGATGTTATTTTATTGTTAATTTAATACACAATTTAATAATGGTATTAATTATAAAGGCAGTCCCTACACTAATAAATAAATGTGAATACTAACAAGCATTTAAAAATACCACCATAATAGTACACCAATTCATATGTTTGATAGAATGAAAAATCAGAGTAAGATCCTAGAGTTTAAAGGTAAGTTTTTGGTTTGCTGAGAAGCAACAGATAAATTACATTTTCCCTCAATCCCATCTACTCTGTGCCCATCCCATTTAGCTAAAAAGGTATAATTGTCTTTTCCCATCCTTATATTTTCTTTAATTTTCTCAGTGTTCCTGGTCTTATTTTCATGGTAAATCTGTGTGTGTGTGTGTGTGTATGTCTGTCTTAAAGCAAATACCAATTGAAAATTTTTATGCTGATGTGACTGTTTCTAGGACTTGATAACAATATTTGAAACTCTGGAAATCTCTTTTTATTTATCATTTTTCAAAAGACATTTATTTCAGCACTTACTCAGATGTGTTAATTGCATAGCTCTCTGCCCTTCCTGTATACTTTACCTTTTTAGTGCACCTCATCTTGTTTATTAGGCAATGACGCTATTTCCAGTCTTCGGTTTGTTGGTGTGGTTTACTTTGAATCCATTCATCTGAAGATGAGTTCACTGTACTAGAACCCTCTTTTGTTAATGTTTGCCAGAATCCTTTGTGTAGAGAAGCCCCGTTCTTTTCTGAATCTGATTAATTTGGTGCTTTTGCCAGTTAAATTATTGATTTTACAATTGACAACATTTCCCTGTGGAAACATTTTTGAAAGTTCAGATTTTAAAAAGAGGTTTTTAAGGACCTACGTCCAAGCCAGCAAGTCATGTTGAGCACAGTTATTTCTTTTTTTAATTGAAATCTATTTGGCATATCACATTGGATAAACATAATCTTAAGGTATACTGCATGTTAATTTGATACATTTATATATTGTAATATGATTGTCATTGTAGTGATAATTAACACCTCTGTCACATTACATCGTTATCTTTTCTGTTTAGCTGTTTGAGTAATTAAGTTCTAGTTTCTTAACACGTTTGATGATTATAATACAATATTGTTGTTTATTTTCACTGCACTGTGTATTGTATCTCTAGGGTTTATTTACTATTTGTTTTAAATTTGTACCCTTAAACAACATTTCTTCATCCTTCCCAGCCCTGATCTCTGGCAGCTACCATTTTATTCTCTTTTATAAGTTTGGCCTTTTAAAATTCCACATATAAGTGATATCACACAGTGCTTGTCTTTATCTGACATCTGTCACTTAGCATAACATGCTCAGGGTCCACCCATGTTGTCACAAATGACAGAATGTCTTCCTCTCTCATGGCTGAGTAACCCTCCATTTTATATATATATACACTATATTTTTAAGAAGATTTATGTATTCATTCTAGAGAGAGTACATGTGTGCTCATGTGGGGAGAAGGTTGGAAGGAGAGGGAGAGGGAGTCTTGTGCAGGCTTCATGCTGAGTGCAGACGCTGGCATGGGGTTCGATCCCATGACCCATTAGATCACGACCTATGAGATCATAGCTTGAGCTGAAACTAGGACTCGGACGCTCAACAGATTGAGCCACCCAGGTACTCACTCCTATATGTACTAGACCTTTTCTTATTCTTCCATCTATTGTTGGACACTTAGGTTGTTTGTATATCTTGGGCTGTTGTAAATAATGTTGCAGTGAACATGGGAGTGCATATATCTTCAAGTTAGTGTTTTTATTTTCTTTGGCTAAATACCTGGAAATAGAATTGCAAGATCATATGGTAGTTTTGTTTTTAATTTGAGGGGGAACCGCCACAGTTTTCCATAGTGGCTGCACCAGTGTACGTTCCCACCAGTGGTGCAAAAGTGTTTGCTTTTCTTCACATTCTCCCCAACATTTATCTGTTTATTCTTGATGTTGGCCGTTCTAACTGGTAAGTGAAAGAGGGGGAGAGAAAAAGAAGTGGGGCAGGGAGGCAAGACAAAGAGGGAAGGAGAATGCACACTTGTTTTCTGTGTTTTTTGAATGATTCCTGAGGGAATTTGGTGTAACATTTGAAGTGTTTCGTTTTGAAGTGTTTTATTTTCTGGAGAAGGAGCTAGTTGGTAGACTGACCCGACACATGGAAACTGACGCTATAGTAATTCAGTTTGTGACATAGGTATTTATAATCAGGTTATACGGGCACCTGGGTGGCTCAGTGGGTTAAACCACTGCCTTCAGCTTGGGTCGTGATCTCAGGGTTCTGGGATTGAGCCCTGCATCGGGCTCTCTGCTCAGTGGGGAGCCTGCTTCTCTCTCTCTCTGCCTGCCTCTGTGCCTATTTGTAATCTGTCTATCAAATAAATAAATAAAACCTTTAAAAAAAAGTATGAGTGATCTTAAAAAAAACAAAAACAAAAAACTTTTATAATCAGGTTATGGTCTTGGTTCCATTTAGTGATTATTTTAAAAGATTCTGCTATTTTAGTTCTTCTAACGTAGTTTGTTCCTCTTAGGGAGTTCTATAAAATGACTTACCAGCATATTTTGCAAGCTTTGTAAAGAAGAGGAAGAGGAAAAGGGAGGAAGGAAAGGGAACACGGTTCATTAATACAGCAGACGTTCTTTGCTGGTCTACTTCATACCAGGGGCTGCAGTAGAATCTGTGGATCCAGAGAATAATATATGAAAGTCCTTGTCCTCATGGAGCTCCCAGAACAAGTTGGGGCAGACAGCTATTTAAACACTTATGCACTCTAGATGCCTTGTCCACAGTTCCCAATTTAAGCAATAGTTGCATTTGTATCATTTATCTGTACTCTTTTTTTCCCAACTATTCTCTTCTTAGATAGTGTAAAAGCCAGGACTGGTTGTTAACAAATGTCCTTATTTCCCATATTGTTCAAGTTTTTTTGTTTGTTTGTTTACAAAGTAGTCAGACCTTTAGGGAAAAAATGAATTTCCAGTTGGTATTCTCTCAAAGGTGTAGCGTTCAACTTTTCAGGGAGAATGGCAGGCAGAGGGAGAAGCAGGCTCCCTGCTGAACAAGGAGCTTGATGTGGGACTCAATCCTAGGACCCTGGGATCGTGACCTGAGCCAAAGGCAGGTTGGTGCTTAACCAGCTGAGCCACCCAGGCATCCCAAGAGTCCTTAATACATTTTTAAGCCTGGACATTTTCACTTTCCAGTTTATAAACTATGAATTTCTGTTTGGTTTGAACTTGGTAAGCATTAGTTTCTCAAAAAAAATTTTTTTTTTCTCTTATGTCTGAGATAGTAAACTTGCTAAAAAAATGCTAAAACACACACACACACACACACGTATGTATATATATACATGTACTACACATGAACACATCTAGCGTGGTAGTGCATGCACGTAACTGTACAACTGAAGTGCCCATTTAACCCCTTATCCTAGCGTCCCTCTCTTTAGCTTTTCTGAATATTGATCTTCCTTAAGGAGATACAAGGAACTTAGATTCTTCTTGCCTAGATGTTAATCTTTATCATTTTTTTCAATCTGTTTACAAAAACTGCAGTGAGATTCTTTCCTTATCTTAAACATCACTTGTCTTCCTTGCAGAACATATTTACTCGCTTTATACATACTATTTTAATCCTCAGTACTGAACATTGCTTAATGGATTTCCTTATCATCCCATATTTTTCTTTTCCTCCTCACCTTCAAAGTGATTTTTTTCATGTAGTTTCAAGATCTATAGGTGGGACTTTAAAGACCACATAAATAAACCTTGTGTTTTTAGATCAGGAGATTGTGAACACCAAAATGGTAAAGTAACTTACACCCTAAGTGATGAAAGTTCCTGAGAGCATCTAAGGGCACATTATATTCAAGAAAAAGAAAAGTAGTTTCCTTTAAGTTTCTACTGTGTACAAAGTTCCATGCTTTAAAAAAATGCTATACCAGGATGCCTGGGTGGCTCAGTTGGTTGAATGTCTGCCTTCAGGTCAGGTCATGATCTCAGAATCCTGGGATCGAGTACTGCACTGGGCTCCTTGCCCAGTGGGGAACCTGCTTCTCCCTCTGCCTGCCATTCACACTGCTTGTGCAGTCTCTCTCTCTCTCTCTCTCTGATAAATAAATAAAATATTTTTTAAAAAATGCTATAACCATATTTAAGTGGTAATCTATAATTTTGTTGCACTTTGAATATGTATCAATCATAATATTCTTTAATAGTTTACATCTCTGTATTCCATGCTAGACTCTTACACATCTCGGAAAGAGAGATTATGTATTATTTTTCTGAACGTCTTCAATATCTAAAATAGTGGTTAACTTTGAGCAATAGTGACAAGTGTTTTAAGCCTTCAAGGTATGTTTACTCCATATCCTGAACATGACAAACTACAACTTTTGCAATGGCAAACGTGTTACTATCTGGATTAAAACACCATTGCAGAATTGGCAAATTGATCGTTAGTGTCCTCGCAAGACTGCATCTATACTCTTTACACGTTCCTGCCCAGCGCCTGGGTTGCGTTCTTGCTTACCCTCGGCATAGCTGCCGTTTCCATTTCTCATATCCACTCACAAGTAAGTACTCTGACAAAGTACGGGTTAAGCCGGTGTTCAGCTACACAGCTTCTTTCCTCTTAGGGCTATTTCTTTATTTTTACTCCGTTAATTAATAGCAGAGAATAATAGCAGAGTGTACTTTGTGGCTCCACAAGTAAAATTTGGTGTTTTGTAGGTAACATTTTCTCTGAAAACATCAATGAATGGCTTGTAAACAAGCTGATGAGTATGAAAGCACCGACTCTGAAGTTTATGGCATGGAAATTTTGTTTTTCTCCTCATAGAAAGCAAAGTTTTGAATCTGTAGGGCCTTAGTCTAACTTCCAGTTCAGAAACTTTGTACAAAGCTTTATGTCAGACAGCCAAGGCCTCCAAGAAAGATGTTGCCTTGTTAGTTCTTCACTAATTTGATGAAAATTAATGGTGAAAATCCAAGTCATTTATGTTAGTCAGTACTTCAACCAAAATGTCTTGACCACAGGTCAGTAACCTGGTTGTGTTTATAAAATAGGGTTTAAACCGACATGCTGGAGGATTAATGAGTTGCTTACTGATTATGAAAATCCCTTTTCTTTATTGTAACCCATAGTTTGTCATGAAACAGTTAGGTTTGGGGAGGTCAGATAATGGTGTTCAACTTTAATACCTCATGTGGCAGTTGGTAATGCTTCTGTTGATAGCATCAGGCTGAATGCCTAGTAAATCATGAGTCTTGTCCAGAAGTTAATGCTGCTTGCTAGAGAATTGGAGCCGAGCCCATCCAATGCTAATATACCATAGAATCCTCTTCATTTATTATCAGTTGTTTATCTAATTTGTTATAAATATTATTACAAACAACTACCCACATTAACAAGTGTTTATATATGTGTTAATTAATATATACTAATATGAAGAAAGATTTTCAGAAATACGATATTTGAAATCATGAAAAAAAGTGAGGATAATTTCAAGTGTAAGAAATTTGAGGGGAGCACGTTATCTCTATCATATTTGTCATACATGCCCTTTTCATCCTAAGGGTTAGAGCCATCCAAAACCTGTCAAAGCAATTTTGATTTTTTATTTAGCAAAACTCCTTTAGATATTTGAAACAGTAGTTATTATGCTTAAATACTGTATGTCAGGACTTCTTCTGGAATGATAGAAAAGTGTGTTTCGAAATTGTTTATTTCTATATGGAATTTGTAAGTGTGGAGGTGAGGGTTGTGTGGGACGAGGCAATGAACATCAAGAAGAAGTCTTTGACAAGCATTATATATTAATAAGTCCATAAATCTGGGACATTTATAAGTGGCACATTGCTTCCCCAGATTTATGTGTCTGCTCCCCACCTTCAAAGAGAATTACTCCTCCCGCCTGTATTTCTACAACATGTTATAAGTCCACTAGTAAAGCTCTTACCTTGTATGGCAACTAGCTGTGTACATGTTTCTCTTCTCATTTAGTGCAGAACACCAAGTGAACAAAGCCTGTGTAATTCACCTGTGCATTCCCAGTAGAGAGTGACTGGCACATAGATCTGCAGTAATATTTGTTGAAGAAGATGGAATTAAGTACTGTTACTGTACTTTAGTATAGAAAAGCCTTGTAATTCTTTTTTGTCCTCTGAAATTCTGGGCCTTATAGGTACAATGTGTCATTGTGATACCAAAAATAGAACTCCCAACTTGTCTGGGCGGTTCAGTAGACCTGTTTCAATAATTAACTAGAGTTGCAAAGAGGAGTGTTTCATGGATCTTCATTCATTTTCTTTCCTTTTATATGCATAAGTTTTTTTTTTTTTTTCTGTGACGTGTTTAAATTTATGTGTTTGTTTCTTTTTCTGCTTTGGTATTCCCTTCTGTTTTCAGCCATTGAACATACTTTCCATTTTTTCTTTCTTTTCTTTTCCCTGCCCCCTGCTTTCTTCTTCATCTTGTTTATGTTGTACGGAATTGGCAGCATATTGTCAGGGCAGAAATAGTGAAGTACCCGGAAGAAGATAATCAACATACCAACTCTGCTCAGAGTAGAATCTGTTCAGTACAGTAGTGCAGGTATTAAGGGGTAAATTGATTGCATTTGGGGGGAGGAGGGAGGGAGAACTGGTAGATGCTGTCTTGCTCTTTATTCCTTATGAGTAGAGAAGTTCAAATGATTATTGTACATGATTGGAAGTTAGTATTGTTAATTGTAAGGCCTGTTTTAGAACTTTGAAAAATTGGTTCTTTGCCAGGAGACCGACAAACAAGAAATTGGAACAAATTAAAATAACATTTCAGTTACTTTCAAACATATTTGTCCTTATGGTTGTGTTTATCACATGTGCAGTGAAGTGAAGAGTGCAATGGTTATTCCCATTTTTCTTGAAGCAGCATGGTAATTGAAAGAGTATTTTTAAAATTTGCTTTGAATTACCTTTCTTTGTCTGCTTCTGTGTACAGATTTAGTAAAAGAGTTGGGAATAGTGAAGGAGCTGTTTTAATTTAAATTATTACTTGGGGCATATTACTAAATTCATCATCGAAGATATTCCTTGAAGTGTGGGTTAGAGGGATGAAAAGAAGAGTTAAAAGTGTCTTTTGGTTTAAATAATTTTAAAAAAAACCATGAATATGAGGTAATTTTCTAAATTTTTCATTCTATATTTTGTTAGAGTCCTTATTCATAACCCAGTAGTGAGCTCTTTGGTAGTAAATTAGGGATTTGGGAGGAAAGTTATAAAAACTGGAAAAGTTTTAAAAATTGGGTTGCTCAAAACATTTCTCCTTTGTATGTGACTCCTATTTAACATTTACACATTTCTTACTAACTCACAGATTGCTGCAGATACTCTATTAAAAAAGTTACGGCTGGGTATAATGGTTTATTTAAATATTAATAAATGATGACATATTTTACTTTGAAATTATGATGTCTTGCCTGTGAATTAAAATATGTGAATGATTAATTCTCATTCCTTTGCTTTAAATGATAACCAGGGTTTAATTTTTCATATTGATTTGTCAGTTATATTTTAGACTTGTTGTAACCTCAAGTTAATGTCATAAAACCAGGAAGACTCAGTAAAGGAATTGGTCTTCCGTCCTTAAAAAACAAAACCAAAAAGCAAACCCAAGTCCCTCACTCTCCAGCATCTCAGCTCTCCAACAGTTTGTCCTGATTGATTCTTTTAATATCAGTTCTGGCTTCATTTATGATGTCTGTCATCAGGAGTTCACCAAAGTTCAGAAAATAAAAATATACTTCAACGAGCTCTTTCTAAATGTTCTGATGTTCTGATAATAACTCTGTTTTCTTTTATGACAGAGGGTGGTGAAGGCAGATATTGTAAACTACAACCAGGAACCTCTGTCAAGAACTGTTAACCCTCCCAGGAGCTCTATGTGTGCAGTTCAGTGAGCGCACTGTACCTTTGTACCAGTGGTCCTGGCGGCCCTTCCCCACTGTGTGGCCTGGGGCCTCTAGAAGCTCTGTTATCAGTGGCCATCTCTGTAGTATTCTGTTAACACTTTCCTTCCAGCTCCCTTGCCTCTGCGGCCTGGACAGGATTCAACTTTGGGATGACACGCTTGGAATCCAAAATGGAAAGCCCCATCTCTGGAATTAGACTGCTTCACTGAAAAAGAATAATGTTGGTTGTCTTTACGTTCTCCCTTCTTTTTTCTCCAATGTAAACCTTTTTAGACAAATATGAAAACTATACAAGTCTTGATCAACTGCCAGGATTTGGGCACAAAATCATTCTCTCATCTGAACTCCTACCTGGCAAATGTGCTTCTGAGTGCAAACATTTAAATAAGTAATATATTTTATCTATAGATACTTCAGAAGGCATTCTTTTGCTGTCTGTTGTGAGTAAAAATATATAAAGTTGTATCTAACTGAAAATGCTTGAAATAAAGTTGTAATAGATCTATTTTTTTCATTTTTTAAAAAAGAGCCTAAATTGTTTATATTGCAGTTGTAGCTCACAAAGTAGTGAGTATTTGCTGTTGTATTTTTATTAGTGTGTCACGGTCATTATGTATTGTGTAACACTCAGGTTAGATGGCTTTCTGAGGTTTGATAAGTGTTCAGCTGATGTCTCCTCCAAACTGCAGAAGAGCATTCTCAGACGAGTCACTGCTGGTGTTGGATCATTGTGGTCAGACTATACCCGATGTTCAGATGTTCTTCTCCTGCAAATAAACTTATTTCAGTTACTTTTTTGGGGGAATTTTCTTTGGTGTCTGTCTTTTAGTTACAGTAAACATAGTGTATTTGGATACAAAGTGAGGGATCAGGTCATGTTTAGTAAGCTTTCACTCTCTTAGACTTGTAGGTTATTTTGTTGTACCAAGTCAAGTCCGTAGCCTGTCATGTCAGGACTCCTCATGAGGTGCCCCCTACCTCTCTACCTTTTCTCATCCTGATCTCCTGTGCACTTCCTACCTCTGCACAGATAGAGCCCTGGACTCAGTCCTGTGTGCTTTATGATGCTCTGCCTTCCTGTCTTAGTGCACAGCTCCCTCTGCCTGGTATCTGCCCCCTCCGAATTCTGTTAGGCTGTCTTATGAAGAACCTCATAGTGAAGATACACTATGTGTATCTTGGTCACAGTTGTGCTTGGCCTAGTGAGTGCTTCATACTTGCCACATCAAAACAGGAATGAATGCTGTCCCTCCCCAAAGGCAGTCCTCATCTATATGGCACAAGTTCAGTGCTATATGGAGCACTGAATGGGACTGAATGTGAGTACCTCTTGGATGGTCATTATTCCTTCCTGTCTCTAATCATAGTTATTTGTGTCCTCGTGTTTTATTACATAGTAAGCCATGAGCCTACTGAGAACAGTCTGGGTCTGTTCTGTTTCACGACTCTCTGGAGCGCCTAGCAGGGTGCCTTCCTCAGAGGAGACTTGCCACAAGTATGTGCACAAATTTTGGACACCTCATTTTACAGCTGTAAGGGATCTTAGAAACCTTGTTATTTCGTATCCTGTGTGGCCAAGGAAACTGAAGTTTGGAGAGAAAAAGGAACTTGCTAGAGGACAGGGATCAAAGCTAGAGCTGATAGGAAATCTTCTGTATCAAGGCCAGGCGTCACCACTTCTCAAGAGTGATTTAAAGTTCGAGAAATTTTAAAGATTGTGACTTTTGAAGTCATCAGGTAGCAAGTCCAATCTTTCTTAACTGTGATTTCTGTGTTTTTTATTTTATAGCAATTAAGCAGCCTTGTATGCCTTTCAAGTCATACAAGGTGATAAGCATACAAGGTGATAAGCCCTTCTAAGTATTTCATTTTATCTTTCCTTTTAGCATCTCCTAACATGTTGGCCAGTCTCCTAGGGAGAGGATATTCTCCCTATGTTCCTCAGGAGAATATAAATTTGAATAAAGAAGAGCTCAACTCTCAAGGACCTTACAGTCTAATAGAAATATTTGTTGTTGCTATTTTATTTATTTTATTATTTTTAAAGATTTTATTTATTTGACAGAGAGCACAAACGGTGGGAGGGGGCTTGAGATCTTAGGACCTCAGGATCATGACCTGAGCCAAAGGCAGGTGTTTAACCCACTTAGCCACCCAGGTGTCCCTGTTGTTTCTATTTTAAAAGCTCTGATTAAGGCTACTGTTAAACTAAACTTGCCTTAGATTGTATGTTCAGTAAGAGATGAGGTCATGTTCTTGTGGTCATTTTGTCTTGTTTTCACATCTATGTGAGAACTGGAAGATTTTCAGATATTTTTCTTGATCCAATTACCGCAGGTATGACTTACCACATATATGATTGTACAAAAGTGCTACAAGGCATTCTAGGGGAGGCAGAGAGAAATTTTGAGAGATCTGTGATCATACCAAAGCACTTCAGCTGTGTATTGATGCAGTTGGAGCACTGAATGGGACTGAACAGGGAGCAGGAGGGAGAATGGCCTTTGTAGGATTGCTTTTCCTGGGCATTTTTGGGCACTTGGCACATGAGCTATTTTGTTTGTTTGTTTCCCTCACATCAATCTACAACAGGTGTATCATTGTCCTCATTTTACACATGAGGACACCAAAGCTGGGAGTGAGTGATTGATTGTACCAACTCCCTCCTTGAGTAAGCAGGTAGAGCCAGGATCCTCACACACCATTTCTGAGAAAGGGTGGACAAGTCTGGGTACCGATTTAGGCTGCCTTCCATTTGTAAAGATCACACAACTGACCTTCCTGGGAGCCGATCATACCTGAGTGTTTCAAGCAGGAGTGTTGGCCAGTGTTGGTCCTTGCACCTTCTCACATGGCCACCTAGACCAGTAGCATAGTCCAGAGAGGCCGGTGATGATAAGTTTCCCCTCTGATCACTGAGGTGAGGATAGAAAATGTGCCCCTCTCCCAAAGCTGTGCCTCTTGTGCCATCAGTTTTATTTCTTTCCCAGCTGAGCTCGACCCATCATTGAGAGCCTTTTGTCCGAGGAGAGCAGGCACAGCGAACGTGCAATAGAGCATATGGCCAAAGTGGATTTCTGAATTCCATATTACAATTTTCCCCATACCTCGGGTTTTATTTTTGAAACAAAAACGTAGGATTCATGCTTATTTTACTTTGACTGTTACCTCTCCTGTCTACAGTTTTTAATTTAAAAAATTACAAGTTTTTCCATCTAGTTTTAGGCACTTTGTCTCCTGAAGACACATGCTATAAAGTTTCAAACACATTGTGGTCACTTCTGGTGCTTATTGAACTTTCAAAAAACACAAAAGTTTTTAGCCAGAACTGGTCATTGGATGCTGCTTTTCAAGTGCACCCTCTATTATGTGTGGCAAACCGCTCCGGAGTGGTTTTTGGAGTGGCCCAAAGAACTCCTGTGACTGCTTTATTATTCCAGGAGGAGGTAAGCCAGGGCCTTTAAAGTCAATCACTGAAACAATGCGATGGAGCATAATAATTTGTGTGTCATTTAAAAATAGAAAAGTTTTCTGGCCATAGCCCATGTTAGTGATTGCTGTACTGTTGGACCTCCTGGGGAATAGTTGCAAGATTCAAAGGCAATGGAAATGCAAACCTACTGAGCACCATGGTAGACCTCTGTTCGCCGTCTCCCCAGCATCCATGCCACCACTCCTCCCGGCAGCTTTTCCTCATTGCCTGGTGGAGAACCCCCTTCCCCCACCAACTGTTTCCAGCCACTCACTGCTCTAGGAGTGGATCCTCACTGGCTTGAACCCATGAGGATAGTCATTTCTCCTGGCTTCAGGGACTGGCTCAGAAATAAGGGGGTAACTCCATGAAAGCTAATGAAATTAGAGGGGACATTTGCTAAGGTTTCTAAAAAAGAAAAGAGAAAAGAAAACAAAAACAAAAACCCTTCCAGCCCCTAAAGTTTCCAGATACTCTTTGCCCACTGGTCTTGAATGAGAAAGGCTAAGGCTCTGAGCAACGTTGGCCGCCATCTTGAGGACACTCAAGGGAAGGGCTGCCTAAAGTCCAAAGCTGATGCCAAGGGGACAGAGGTGAGAAGTGAGAGAATCCCAGCCCTGAAACTGAGCCCCAGAGCAAGCCATGTCACAGATTGTGACTGTTTCCTTTATCATCTTAGCTACTGTTTATTTTTTTCTTACACAAGCAACTATTGGGGCCTTGGCTTGGCACCAGATCGGTAAACATGATCTGTTTTTGCCCCTAAGATCTTAGTCTAGGCACATGTATAACTCATCAAAATGTAATCAGACTGTTAAATGCTTCAATAAAAACGTTAATAGGACATGGGACGACGAGGCTTAGCCATAAGTGCTGTCAAATACAGATTTCAGACAATAAGAATCAGAGTCGCCCATGTGACTTAATTACCTTCAAAAGTGAATGTACTCTTAGGCTACACTAATGTGAAGAGAGTCCATTCTTTCAGGTGATTTGTACGTGCAGATCACCTGGAGAATCTTGATTCAGTAGATCCCGGGTGGGGTTTGAGGTTCTGTATTTATGACAAACTCCGAAGTGATATTTAATGCTGTTGGCTTTTGGATGACACTTTGAATTGCAAGGGATTAGACCATGCTTGCAATATTTTTCCCCTTAAACAGGTACTCCTCTTTAAGAGGATGACAGAGCATGTTCTGATAACAGTGAGGGGATCCAATGTCCAATGAAACAATTGAAGGAAGTGTGCTTAATATGGAAAAGCAGGCCTCCGACAGACTCTGATGGTAGTCTTTAAACAGTTGAAAGACTGTGCTTTAGAAAAAGGATAATCTACTGTAGAACCTATAGGACCCCAGAAATGTAGAGAGAAGCTGTAGAGAAAAGATTGCAAACGTCTGCTTCCTGAGGAGGGAAGAGATTGCTTTATGCAGTATTGTGTCACATCTCAGGTCTGCAAACTCATGTGGCATCAGGCACTAGGTATGCAAATAAATGAATAAAAATCAATTAAGAGTATAAGGAAGTAGGGAATGGGTGTTAAGCTAGAGTGCTCTGCCTAAAGCCATTCCAATCCAGTTTTTAAGTTCTATGGGCTCATTAAAACCTCTGTGTATATAGAGCCTTTTCTAGCCCATATAGAATCGTTCTGCCAACAGGAAAAACAAAATGTTCCTTTCTTAAGTATTTTGCTTCCCTCTTTCAGAAAATTGCCACACTATTTTGTTAGAAAAAAGCATTTTGCCATCCTGGAAAATGGGTGATGAATCTACCCTCCCTGGGAGGGTAGAATGGCGTTGGCCTTGTGACTAGAAACCTTAGTGTCTGGATATAAAACTGATGAAATTAGAAGAGAAAATTGTTTGATCAACTTATACTTAGAAAGCAAAATCCTAGTATTCATCCTGGGCTCTAGGGCCATATAATGCCTGGGGCTCTGGTCTCTGCCCTCACGTTATCAGGGCATCGTGGCATCCTAAGTGTCAGAAGAGAAGCCACGCTGGTAAGCCAGGTGAGGGGCGCTGAGAGTAGGTAAGCCTTGCCCGGAGCAGTGTGAGGGAGTGGTCAGGAGGGATTTGGTCAGCCTGGCCTGAGACACCCTCCCTCCCAGCACCTTCAGCACGGAGGAAGTGAACCTTTTTGTGGAGGAGGGCCTTTGGGCTGAGCTCAGAACCTCATACATTCCATTCTGTCTGGTCCTTCATCGCTTCACTTTTCCACACTGGAGAGCTGGGAACGAGAGGAAAGGCAGACTATTTGTTTTAAAGTCCTGCTTCCAAGTTGTATTGAATGTCCCTGGGCCTCCCACACTGTAGATTGAAGTGAGACTCGGGGCTGGAGGCTGGGCTGGAGAGGCAGATCTCCCTGGCACTGTACAGAGGCCAGCTTGCTGGGCCACTCTCACCTAAGCCTTGGGCCCAGCCTCCTCAGTCCTTAAGAAACCGGAATCCACAGGGGGCATGTGCATGGAATTCCTAGCCACCGTGTCAGCCAAGTCACTTCTCCTTTCCCACTATTGCTGCCCTCATCCCTGATGCCTGAAGTGCTCCAATGGTCTGCTTCCTTCTGAGACCTCCACAATCTGCTACACACACAGCTGTGAGAATGAACTGATCCCGAGTTTGAATTAAGTTACCCTTGTTCAAACTCCTCAGTGGTTCCCCGTGGCCTTTTGCATGAAAGGAAAATTACTTCCTCAGCCTGACATTCAGAATCCTCTAAGAGCTTCCCCATTCTTTCTTCTGAGACATCTGTTCATCTTCAACTCTGGTGACTGCTTCGTTCTAGCCAGTGATTCCTCACCTCTTGTCTCTACTGGGATTTTCTCTATGGAAAGAGAGACCCTTAGGAGGCAAGTTAGAAAACCTGTTCCTGCTGGCTCAAAACCAGTTGGCTATATGACGAGTCAAATCACTTAATATCTCTGGGCTCAGTGTCCTGAGACCCATTTGTGAAGAGCAGTTATACCTGCTCTTCACCATGGCTTATTATGGGTGCAGTACAAGGACATTCTGAGCTCTTCTCTAAACATCTTCTCAGCTGGTGCACATGGTAATCAGCCTTCAAGATGGCCCTCTGACCCTCACCTCCTGCTCTCCACATCCTGTGTCGTCCCTTCTCATGCTGAATCATCCTGGGTCGTGGATGGAGTGTGGAGTGTGATCTCCAGCATAGGCTCAGAAGAGGCATTATGACTTCCACTTTGGTCCCTTAAGTTGCTCCTTCTGAGGGGAGCCAGACACCAGGTCATGAGGACACTCAAGCAGCAATGTGGAGAGGGCCATGGAAAGAACACATCCGACCAGCAGTCAATATCCACTTGCTAGCTTATTGATGCAGCCAGCCTGGAAGTGAATTCTCCGGCTTTTCATCTGACTGCAATTTCACTAGAGGCCCTGTGCTAGATGCGCCCAACAGAGGTGCCCCAAAGTCCACAGAAACGATGAGAGCCAATAAATCATTAATGTTTGACGCCAAGAAATCTTGGGACAATTTGTTTCACAGCACTAGGTGGCTAAGACGGTAGGTATTTGTGTTCTCGCTGACAGATGGGTAAATTGAGGCTTAGGGCAGTTTAATAACTTGTTAGAGGTTGTACAGTTGGGGAGTGATAGAACAGGGGTCCAAACCCAGGTCTGCTGGGCTCAGAAACCTGACTTCTTCTTATCCTCCCCCAAATCCTCCCCCACTTCCCCTCCTCATTCACTTCTTCCCTTTATTCTCCCCCATCCAATGTGGGGGTCAAGACCCCAAGATCAAGGGTCACATGCTCCTCCAGCTGAGCCAGGCACCCAGAAGCCTGACTTCTTAGCTACTGTGTGATGCTCCCTCCTTATCAGCAATCCTGTGGTGGGTGCGCAATAGGTGCTTATTAAGCATTTCAAAGTTTCAAATGAGCGAACAAACCACTTTGATGACTGAATACAAAAATGAATTACATGTATATACATACTAAAAATAATGAATATTTGCGATCTCCATTAAATCCGAGTTTCTTCAAAAATGTTAATCTCCAAATGAACAGACCCCTGTCATTTTTCTGTTTATAGAGATATTCTAAAATACTTGTGCTGTTGGAATGTAAATTGGTGCAGCCACTTGCAAAACAGTACAGAGGTCCCTCAAAAAATTAAAAATAGAACTACCATGCAATCCAGTAATTCCACTTCTGGGTATTTTTCTGAAGAAAACAAAAGCACTAATTTGAAAAGATACATGTGCCCTTATGTTCACTGCATCGTAATTTCTGTGTTCCTTGATAGATAAATGGATAAAGATGTGGTATATATGTCCAGTGGAACATTAGCTGTAAAAAAGAATGGAGATCTTACCACTTGTGACAGACCTAGAGGGTACTCTGCTAAATGAAACAAGTCACAGAAAGACAAATGACATATGGTTTCACTTCTGCATGGAATCTTTTTTTCCTTTTTAAAAAAATATTTTATTTATTTGTTTGACACAGAGAGAGAGAGCACAAGCAGGGGGAGTGGGAGAGGGAGAAGCAGGCTCCAAGCTGACCAGGGAGCCCAACATGGGGCTCAATCCCAGGACCCCAGGATCATGACCTGAGCTGAAGGCAGATGCTCAACTGACTGAAGCAACCAGACACCCCCAAAACAGACTCTTAGATATAATGCTAATGGTCGCCAGAGGGGAAGGGGGATGGGAGAAATAGGGGAAGGGAATTAGTAAGTACAAACTTCCCGTTCTAAAATAAAGAAGTCACAAGGATGGAATGTACAGCATAGGAAACATAGTCAATAATATTGTAATAACTTTGTGTGATGACAGTTGGTAACTAGACTTGTCATGGTGAGCACTTCATGATGTATAAAAATATCTAATCACTATCTTGTACATCTGAAACAATGATAATATTGTATGCCAATTATAGTTTTTTTTAAAGCCTAATAACCCTCCTATTCTTCAGCAATAATCACTAGATGACTTTTCAAATCAGTAGGGAAAGGGTATATCATTCAACAAGCATTATTAAGATAAGCAGCCAACAATGAGGACTACGTATAAACCTGGATCCCTGCCTCCCACCGCAAGTCCACTCCAGATGTAAATATATAAGATAAAACTTTGTTATTTTAAAACACTGTAAAGTAATACAGAGGAAAGTAAATTAAAATCACCCCTGCCCTGCTCATTATTGTTGACATTTTGATGAAAAACCACCTTCCAGATCTCTCTGTGCATCAGTCCACAAGTCTGTACTAATAATGAGTTGTATTATATTAAATAACTCGTTTTGAAATTAGCATTTATCACTAATGTTATAGTGATATTATAGGTATTTTTCTATATCCATGAGCAGGAACACGCATCATCATTTTTAGTGGCTTCCTGCTGTTTGAGTGTATAATGCAATAATTTATTTAATCATTCCTCCATCTACAGTCATGTCTTGTTTCCCCAAGTTTTCATTGTTACTGGAAACTATGCTCTGTTGAACATCCTATGTATAACTTTCTATATTTGTCTGGATATATTTATCCATGGAATAATTCTAGAAGTAGAATTCTGGTTCAAAGTGTGTCTTGACAATTATTTTATATTTTCATAAATTTTACCAAACTGTGGTTCCGAAATATTGTACAACTTAACCTGCTAATGGCAGGTGAAAGTGTCCTGTTCCCTGTGACTTTGGCGACATTAGAGAACAGTGAATTGCTCATGGAAATTCAGCAGGTTTGCTGACCTGCCACGTGCCCTACACATCACCAATGTGGACTGACTTCATCAACAACTCTGAGCAAAGGCAGATATGGTCTCTGTGCGACAGTGAAGACTCATGTCTATGGGAACATTTTCTTGCTGCCTCTCTTTTGGTCTTAACATGTTTTTAGATGTCAGATTGTGTCTTCTGTACCCAGTAAATATCCTTGGCTAGCTTCCATTCAAAATCATTTATTCTAACTTGAGCTGTATAAAATCCCAGGACACAAGTGGCTTGTTAAAACGAACATAAGTAGCCTTTCATATAAGGAGACTTTGTTTTCCTTATTTTTCTCTGCCTTCCTCTGAAGTCTTAGTCTTAGTCCTTCCCACCTGCAACCCTGCTGCCATCGGGCAGAAGTTACTAAGCTCTCTCGTGGCCCTGGCTTGTACATGGAGTGGATCCTCTACCTTGTTATCTGACAGCAGCCTCGCCAGACCCCTCAGGCAGGGAGCTAGAGCTCACGCAGCACCACTATCCCATCCCAAGGCTGTGACTCTCCCAACCATACTCGATTGTGGACTGACAGGCGAACCTTGTCTGAACCACTAGCCCAGCTGTATGACCTTGGGCACATTCCTGCACCTCCATCAGGCTCGCGTCTTTCCCCACGGAGAGTTTGTTACGTGCTATCAGTGGTTCCTAAACCTGGCAGATCATCAAAATGACCTGAGAATCTTAACAAGACGCTGATTCTGAGGCTCGACCCTAGAAGCAGGGCCCTGGGTGCTGTTTGGAAACCACTCGACAAACTCACCTCTCAGCATATCTCCCACTCCCTTAGGTGACCAGGAACAGAAGGCCACTTCTGAAGCCTCACTTTGCAAGTCCATAAAATGGAAGGATCACCATGGTGACTATCCTAGGAACTTCTTTGGGGTTGACGTGAGACTCTAATCGTGGGAGGAAGGACTTCAAAAACTTCTAACAATTCCAAACAAACGTGGACTATTGGTCTTTTCTGTTTGCTTTTCTTGTTGCGACTTGGAGTCCAGTTTCCACTCACTGAGCCTAGTGGAGCCCCCTCCCCGCCCCCAGTTATGGGTAGGCAGCCTCCTGCTGATGCCCCTCTTCTGCTTCTGCTTCTTTCACCAGCAACACTCCTCTTTTGTTTCTAATTTGGAGGTGAGGGATTGTCTCCTCCCAGCTTTCCAAAGACCCTTGGCTTTTGAGCCAGCTTACCCATTTCTTCTCATCCATCCCACTCCCCATTCTGTCCCTTATCCCAATCCTCTGACACTTTCTCAGATTTGTCTTCCACACGGGAAGGTGCCCCGTGAACAGACCGGCTAGCCACCCTGTGTTTGGGTCAGGGCAGAGGGAAGATGCCGTAGAGATCAACAGCTGAGTGAACCAAGAGGTGTGCTCCATCTCCCAACGCCCTCCCCAATCGTGGACAGAGGGGGACCTAGTCTGGGTTGTCCTTGGAGGCCCAGCCCTTGAAGACAGTGGAAGACAGGGGACAGGAGAGGGAAGAGAGAGGGAAGGCATCAGAGGTTTACTGAAGAGTTGGCTACTCTGCACCAGGTCCATACCAGGCACTTTGTGACTATTTTTCAGAACAGGCAAGCTTTCTAGAACCTACTTGCCATGTAGTATGCACCGAGGCCGTCTGGTTGAACCCTTCTCCCAGGCCTGCAGTGGCAGCTTTGAGTCTCATCTCACAGATCAGAAAGCAGAGACTCAGAGGAGTGTTGGGTTTCTGTCCCAAATGGGACAGAAAGAGGCAGCAAGAGGCAGAACTGGGATTTGAACCCTGCTCTTCATGACTTCAGAGTCTGTCCTGCCCCACGGGAATGGCGGTTATTCACGCTCCATACTTAGCCTTTATATTTCCAGGGAAACGCTTGAGCCTAGAATGGGATTTCCTTTAAGTTTTTGGAGCCAAAATTATTTTAATTTTATGGCTAGGAAAAATGTAAACTTACATTTTCAGCAGACCAGAGATGATAAAGTATGCATTTGTCAAATAAAATTCTTTGCTGTGATAAAGTAAATCATTCCTTGGCCCTGTAAAAAATTAGGCCTCACTTGAACGGTTTTCCCTGCAGCTTTTGCTAATATTTCTGTTATCTCTATTAGGGATTACAGTGATGAATGCCTTTTATTCGCATCGTTAAGCACTTTGGTGAATGTGTGAACACACAGAGCATCATAAGTCATAGGGAAATGAAACAACATGGGTCTCCTGGAAAGAAGAAAAGCTGTGAGAGTCTGGCAGATTGGGGTACACATTCTGTCTCTGCCATTCTCCAGCGATGCAAACTCGGTCAAATTCCTTAACTTCTCTGGGTCTCAGTTTCCTGATGTGTAAAATGTAGATAATACTTATCTCACCGGCTAATTTTAAGGATGGAAGGAAGTGCTATTACTTCTAGCATTTTCCATGGCTTCTGGCATGAAGTAAGTGCATAATAAATGTCAGGGTTATTATTGAAATGACTCTCGAGGTAACTAGTTATTTAATGACATGCCTGGGGCTCGCTTTAGATATTCGTCTTCTGGGCAGCAAGACGGAGTCTCGCTAGGCTTTACTGTCTGGTGGGCCCCAGCTGCTGATGTCCTGCTGCCCCAGTTAGAAATGGCTCAGGCAGGAGGCAGGTAAATCTCATTAGTGGGCATATCTGGGAGATCTTCTCGGCTGCAGGTAACACAACATTTAACTTAAAGTGTCATAGACAATTAAGAATATCAATCGCCTCGTACAAGTATCCTCAGGGTAAGCGGATTCCAGGGTTTTGGAACTAGGTTGCTTAAAGATTGCACCAAGTTCCCAGATGCTTCCTTCCTATTCTTCTTTGCCATTCTTAGCCTGAAGGCTGTTAGGCTGGCTGTGTCGTGGTCCCAAAATGGCTGCGATAACTCTTATAAAATACACAAAAATACCTACATTATACCCTTAGAGACTGGTTTAATTGGGTTCGGTTGGTGCCCTGGTGAGCACTCAGGGGAGCACGTGTGTGTGTACACACTACAAGACATGGGTCTAGGGTTAAGGATCATTGGCGTGACTCTCCAATGTTCGGCCCCTGGTATTCGGGGTTTCTTAGCCTTCCTTGAAGCACCATGGGATACCTAGCCAAACTGAAGTTCTGGAAAGGAACGTGTGGCTATTTAGACATCCAAAAGAATCTGCCCACACAGGTGTGGTTATAGAGAGCTAGGGAAGCTCCAGAGAGAAGGAACGGAATAGGAGCTGATGAGCCTGCTCACCTGGGACACTTGCACTCGGGGAGGAACAGGGGGCCCCTGCGGCTGTGATACACCCTCTGAGCAGCCCAGGCCAGATGACCACAGCTACGTATGACTGAAAATGCAGCTTCCTGGATGAACGGAGATCCAGTGTCTCTGAATCTCCCCGAGGTTGCGCTTTTAACAAGCTTCCTAGTTGATTCTTATGCTCATTGATGAGTCAAGAAAACTGCCTAGTGGATTTCGCTGTCAACCCCACTACCACAAACGTTCTGAAAATGACAAGCACCTCTTTTTCCTAGAAAAGTTAGGATTACCTGGATTAGGGCATGTGACATTGTGAGAAGAACACATATTCGACTCTGACAGACTTGAGTGGGGACTCCCATTCTGCCACCTGTAAATTGCGTCAGTTTGGTTAACTTGATCTCTCTGAGCCTCGGTTTTACCAAAATGAGGAGGAGGAGGAGGATGATATTACCTCTTGGAGTGGTTTTGAGGTTAAACAAGATGAGTGCTGTGAGAACCGTCGGCACAGATTAGGACTCCAGAAAGGGAGTTTTCCTATTCTAGATAAGAACGTATGTTTGCACCTGCCCTGGGGTCCTTTCAGCCTGACCCAAGTGGTTGTGATCTGAATATTGGACTTAGGCATCAGCAGCTACATTCCTCTGTGTCATTTGGACAGGAGTTCTGGCACAGAGCTGGTCAGACAGGGACCCAGGCAGTGGGAGGTAGAAGGTCTTCATTGGCCATGGAGGAAAGAGTGAAGTGTGAGTTCTGGCTGGATCCTAGGCTTACCGGAGCCTGCAGCATCCACGTTTCATTGCTTAATAGAGGCTCTGGGCATGGCAGCCTCCCCACTGTCAATCCGACAGCCTCTTGATCTGCCTACCATCCAGGAACAAGTCAAGTATAAACCAGCAATTCATGGAAATGTGCTATCAGGTCACTGAACCAACATGTTACAGTTAACCTGTTTAAAACAGCAATGGCCTTCCCTCTCCCCATTTGTAAACATTCCTTGATAGGCTCTTTTTGGCATATACAACCCAGGAAAATTAATGGCATTGCACCACCTGCCCTAGAATAATTGTCTCCTGTGCTTGTCCAAACGAACCCCATGATTCCACTCAGCCCATGCTAACCCTACACACACGGACTTACCCGAGCAGAGCTCTGTATGGCTCCAGGAAGCCAGGGATTTCCAAGGAGGATCAGGGAGGGCCCTCCATCATTCAAAGGCTCAGAGAATGGAGGATAAAGTAACTCTAGGAGACAGTTTGTAGGGGTGTGATGGTGGACTGAGAAGTCAGACAACCCTGGGCTTGGATTCTGGATCCCAAGTTCTTTTTTTTTTTTTTTTAAAGATTTTATTTATTTATTTGACAGACAGAGATCACAAGTAGGCAGTGAGGCAGGCAGAGAGAGAGGGGGAAGCAGGCTCCCTGCTGAGCAGAGAGCCCGATGTGGGGCTTGATTCCAGGACCCTGAGATCATGACTTGAGCCAACGGCAGAGGCTTTAACCCACTGAGCCACCCACATGGCCCCACTGGTTCCCAAGTTCAATGCTGTGTGTGGCTTGGCAAGGTCATCAGTCCCATCCTAAATGTATTTAATTTCTGAAGCTTTAACTCCACACACTTGGTCAAACAGCATGAACAGAAGAGAATTATTATAAAGGATGTGGGTGATTTTGCCTGCCAGTCCATTCAGTTGAGCACATATTCTGGAGTGAAAGGTGGGAAGTTGGGGGGGTGGGTCTGTGCTGAGTCAGTTTGGTTCTGCTTGTCTCCTTTCTTGAGAATCTTGTTGTATTGAGTATGATTCAAGTATTTAGGGCAGTCATATTTGAAAGCAGACTTTTTTTGCTGACTTCAGAATTCAAGCCCTGGGGAAGAAGGTATTTCATTTCATCTGTACCCCTCACCCCCCTGGTAGTGTTCTACATAGACTGTATCATGTCATTTTCCCTTCCAAAGTGGAAGTCTCCTTGAGGGAGGAATCTGATTCCTCACCAACTGCTCTTCTCTTCTAGAGTCTAGTATAGAGTCCTACACTTCTTAAAAAAATTTTTATTTATTTTAAAAATTTCTTTTCAGTATACCAGAATTCATTGTTTATGTACCACACCCAGTGCTCCATGCAATATGTGCCCTCCTTAATACCCACCACCAGGCTCACCCAACCTCCCACCTGCTGCCACTCTAAAACTCAGATTTTTTTTTTTTTTAAGATTTTATTTTCTTATTTGAGAGACAGAGAGATAGCAAGAGAGTGCATGAGCAGGGCAGAGAAGAAACAGCAGGAAGCCTGACATGGGGTTTGATCCCAGGACCCTGAGATCATGGCCTGAGCCAAAGGCAGAAGCATAACCAACTGAGCCATCCACATGTCCCACAGAGCCCTACACTTAATAAATACTAAAATGAACTCTGAGTGCCTGTCTGCTCCCAGCTCGTCCTTAAGTGAAAGCATAAACTGGAACATTTAATTGTGACTCATTTTCTCTAGCCAACTTGGTCAGCTCAGAGTGAGTTCTTGATTCAAACAGACCAGTGAGTTACTTCTCTAGCATTACTGAATTTAGGAATGGAACATGGCTTAGAAATGAAAGAGGGAAACAGAGTTTTTGATGGCTTTCAGTTTTTGATGGCATTTTGATGGCATATCAAATCAATTCATATTTCAATATATTGTAGAGTCCGAAGACCTGTCTGTCTTTGAGTGAGACCCAGCATCCTCCTCATGCTCACCTAAGCTAGCTCAAGGTAGGTTTCATTTAGTTGTGGCCAAAGTCATCTTAAATAACGCAATAATTTAGGTATAAAATGACCTGATGTCATTCATATGGAGGGTTTAAGAGAGCCTCATTGGCAGAGATCCTCACAGGCAATCCTGTCCTAAGAATGAATGCTGCAGAAGGACATGGGAGTGGCCGTAGAGCTGAAGCGATGAGGTGATAGTTGCAGGGCTGGACCGTGACTGTGTCAATAAACCCTGATATAAGGAGACTTTGTAGATGGGAATCTCTCAGATGCACTGGTTATGTGTCCTCAGACATAACTAAGGAACCGTTGGCTTTTCCTTTCCCATCTTGACTCCTCCTCCCCTGCAGTTAGGGGAAATTCTGCAGCCTCAGTGCTTTGGTTCATTCCACCCTACGGCATCATATTCCCATTCTATTGCTTTTGGTAAAATCATAACAAACTATTTTGGGAGGCAATGTGAGCCTGAGATTTAGAAGACCTAAATTCTAGTTTGCGATGTGATTAAGAACAATTTGCTTCATCTGTCTGGCCTTCCACTGACTTCTGCATAAAATGAGAATATTAGGTCAGGAATGGAACATGGTTTTTCTTGCTACCTTCTCCCACACTTGCAGCTAAGTCTATCTCTACCTTCCCACCCAAGTTACCATGCTGTGTTTAGTGCACAAACTCAGGGGAGCAGGAAATATACCTTTATTTTTCTACAACAAACTTAACTTTTGTCTCAAACCCCTTTTACATCTGAATGGTGTGTTCCATCTTTCCCAAGGGTCATGGATTTTTAGAAAGCCTGATCCATTTGGTCTTTACCACCATCTATTTTCATCAGCATCCACAGAGATGTCCCTCCTTATCCTGTCTTGTCCTCAATCATTGCTAGTTAAGTAATGTGCTCATGGTCTCAATCAGTTTGTGAATGACCACGTGGAAATGCAAACCCCAGATTGTGAAATTCTGAAGTCAATATAGATGTAAATATAGACATTTATACATAGATATTGTCGTATATAGATATTATAAGCATATGCACATATGTGATACTTCGTTTTTTTTTTTTTTAATTATTTATTGGAGAGAGAGAGAGAGAGAGAGAATGTGAGCAGGGAGAGGAGCAGAGGGGGAAGAAGAAGTGTTACATTGAGTGTGGAGCCTGATGTGGGGCTCCATCTCATCACCCATGAGATCATGACCTGAGCTGAAACCGAGAGTCAGATGCTCAACTGACTGAGCCACCCAGGTGCTCTCTGATGCCTTTTAAAAATTCTCCCAAATCAGTTAGGTTTCATTACCCCCATGTCATAATTATAGAGACTGAAGCTCCATTTTTTGGGTTTTATCCTAGTAAGAAGGGAGTACAGAGATTTTAACTCAGTTCTGTCTCACTCCAGTCCCTGGGTTCTCCCTGTAAAGTCCCTGTCTCAATTACATTTGCAGACTTAGGTGAGAACTTTGGCAAAGAATCCAATGGAACACATGCTAACTTCAGGGCTGGCTGGCACCTCGGCTGCCTGCCCCATGATGAGGACAGAAGCTTTCCTGTGGTTTATATGCAGCTGTTTGGACATGACATAACTGAAATCTTGTGTTCGTGGCAGACGCAGTCTCCTGATACTCCAGCAGAAGGGCGGGGAAGAAAAAGGTGAGTAAATTAGGAGGCAGATGGGATGGTCCCATCACAAGTAACTTGAAGAATAGGAGAAAGATTTCTAATGGAGGGAAATGCCATCTGGAGCTCTGATTCTTGGATACCCTGATGTAGAAGGAAGGGAATTATTGCCTAGGAAAAACTTAACAATCATGTAAGTCCCATTTTATTATTTTTTTAAGTTTTTAAAATAAAGTCAATAAATGTGTAGAAAATAAAAAACACAGTACTGAGAAGCATCTGCAAAATCTCCACATTTTCTGTGAAGTGTGTAAACCTGGCGATTCACAGACCTGTACCCCTGGGGATAAAAATATATGTTTATAAAAAATAAAAAAATTAAAAAAACAATCTCCACACTTTAACATGATCACAATTGATATAAGTAATTTAGAAATTTTTCTGAAGTTTCTTATGAAAAGAATTGTAACTCTTGAACTGGTAATCATTCATCATTTTTGTTTAGCATCATTTCATAACTCTTTTTTTAACATGATCATATAATCTCATAACTATTATTTTTTATGAGCATAAAATATTTCATCGGTGAGATATAATTATAAAACCATTTCCCTCTTTATGGACATAGAGGGTGTCCTCAACCTTTTAGCTATAATAAATGAAGTGGGTTCTGTTTTCTGTTCTTGCAAAGAAATCTCTGCTTCCCTGTATCTTCCACACTCTCAGATGTGTGGAAGCCACAGCACCCATTCTCTCCACTTCTGTTGCTGGTCTCCAGCCTGGGCACCTCCTGTGGCATCTTGGAGGGTGGATGACTCCTTTCCTTTCCCATATTTTCAATCCTTTAATACTTCTAGCCATGGTTATGTCTCTGCTAGTCTAACACCTCCCCGCCCCCCAATCTTGAGTCCACTTATGATCCCACCTAGTATCTCTCTCCTGCCTCCATGTTGTGTCCCAGGGTATTCTGGCTTCTGTCTCCTCTCTTCTATTGGAATTGCTCTAGTAGCGGCCCCTGGATGGCTCCTGTGGACCTCTCTCTATGTGCATCTTTAGGGGCCTGCTTCCTTGGCTTCCATGATGTTGCTGTCTTAGTCCCTCTCCAACCTCTCGTGTCTCGATCTCCATCCCCTTGTACTGCACTGTCTCACCCATTCCTGCGTGTTGGCCCTCCCAAGAATCTCATTGTTGGCCTTCTTATCTTCTCACTTTAGAGACTTTCTTTCTCTGCCCTTTCATTCATTTTCAGTTTCAACCACTCTCAGTAGTTGCTAACCTCTATTACCACCTTGAACCACTCTCCTAAATCTTATTCAGACTCCATCTTTTCAATTTACAAATACTTGTCAAGAGCTTTATGTGTGCCAGGATTTGCTCTAGATTGGCTTCAAAAATGAATAAAGGACGGTTTCTGAAACTCATATGTGCATTTGTTGTTGGGCATCTCCCCTTGGATGATGCACACACATTCTATGACTTCTCTCTTGCCCAGACCAGCTCCCATGCCTGTGCTTAGTGACTGCTTATCATCCCCAGCTAGGTGCCCAAGCTGGAGACTCAGGGCTTATCTCAGACTAGCTCTAAACTCAATCTTTATATACTGTGACTGTCAGTGAATGTTTCAAAATCTATGCACTAACCCCATTCCCCTCCCATTGTAGCCCCATCCTTGGCTCTCATCTCCTATCTATTCTTTTGCAGTTACCTTTCTTTCATTCCTTTTTTTTTTTTTTTTTTAAGAGAGAGAGCATGTGTGTGCCTGGGGGGTAGGGGGAGAGGGGCTTAGGGAAAGGGAAAGAGGGTGTCTTAAGCAGGCTCTGCACTGATGCAGGGCTCGAACTCAGGACCCTGAGATCATGACCTGAGCTGAAATCTAGAGTCAGACATTTAACTGACTGAACCACCCAAGTGCCTCCAAGGTTACCCTTTAAAGGACTTGAGAGCCTTTAGGATGTTCCTAACCACATATCTGGCTACATCATCCCATGGCTGAAACTTCTGATGGCTTCCTATTGCATATGGGATACACTTCAAGTACTCTCCTGGGATATCCAAGTTCCCTACTCTGCTGGGGATTTCCAAGGGCATCCTGGCCCTTGCTCACCCTTTTAGCTATTTTTCTGCCACTCTGCATCTTACACTCTATGCTATATAACATTGGCCTCTTGTAGTTTAGCCATCTTAATTGCTTAATTCAGGCATTACTCCCTCTACCTGAAATCCCTTATACTCAGGTCTCACTTCTGCAGTTCAATTTTTTCCTTAAATCTAACCTCAGGCTTCATCATTTCAGAAAGCCTTGCCTGGTCTCCTCCTCCCCATCTTACGGGATGGGTCACTCCAGATTCTGTGCACTCTTAGCAGCCTGTACATGTCTTCTTCACTATATACATCTCACTGTTTATCTGTTCACATGTCTATCTTCCTTAGGAATCCAAACAAATGTTGAACAAATTAATTTTAAAAATCCCATGTATGTACCTAGAAATTCTTTGTTAGGGACAGATCACTCTAGTTCAGGCTAATTTGTAAAGTTCCCCATTGTTAAACCAGGGGAGAAGTGTTTCTACAGGATCATCTAAAATCCCCAGTTGGGCCAAGAATTGGGATTTCAACTTTGACCTCCTGTCTTCTCATTTTAGGCACTAACTTTTCGACCACAGCAAAGCTCCCAGAGCTTTAAGGCTCTGGACAAACTCTCTGCCCTAGAGATTAATTTTAGAGTCATTGAAATTCTGCCAGCTCTGGGGGCAATGATTGGGAGCCAGGCTGACAACCAGTAAAGGAGGAAATTGCTCTGTGTCTATTTCAAGATGAGAGAGTTGTAACCACGGTCCCTCCCCCAGTGATGCTGTTCGAAAAAACATAAATTTAATACTTTCATGAAACTCAATCTTCTAACCATAAGAGTTTCAGGGCTTTCTTTGATGTTCAGTAAAAGTTGTTCCGTGCCAATGTCTATTGCACATATGGTGTGAAAGCCGCCTTGCACATGAGCTCAGCATCTTGAGTCCCTAACTATCTGGAATGAATACTTAATATTTGTTGGAATAACTCAACAAGTATTTATTCAGTGCCTGATATGTTCATAACACATCGTGTTGCTGGAGAATGAGTACAGACCTTTGGGTCGGATGAAAGGGTATTCACATCCTATCTTGGCTGGACATCATGGCAACCCCCACATCCCCCTGAGATTTGGTTTCCTCATGTGTGAAATGGGTTTGGAATATTTACCTTTCAGGGCTGGAGGAAGGATTTTGTGAGGTAGAATAAGAAAAGAGCCTGCCTTGCACACAGTACCGGGTGCATAAATATTCATTTAAGAGAGAAACTACGAGAACCCAGTTTCCTACAAATGTGATTTGAGTTGACAAGTTGAGGCTTTTATCTGACTACAAGTAGCATGGAAAACCGTTAGGGATGCATCAATTAGAAATGCGTTTGGCTTCAGAACACAGAAACCATTGGTGAGCCAGTAAATGATTAACAAGTGACTCTCTGGGGACAAATAAAATGCTGATTTGTAGTTTTTACTGATTTTCATGGTGGAAATACTCCCACCATGGCTGACTTAAAGCTCCCATTGTGATGTCACCAAATGTGGAATTGGGAAGATATATAGTATCTGGTAGAGTGTGTACTATGGTGTGTAGTATGGAGTTGGGAGACTCATGCTATTCCCACATTCACATACAATATGTGTCTATAGCCTCACAATTATAGATAATAGCAAAATTTATAACATATTTGGGAATTGACGAGTTTTGAATATTTATTACTTTTTAACAATTTATTTGAATGTAACCTTATATAACTTAATTTTTAATAATCTCTGAGTTTACCTGGCTCACTAAGTTTCTGAAAATTTAACAGTTTACTCTCAGGAGCTGGTTCCATCAGCTCCAGCACACCACTGCACCAAATCTTAACACTAGTGACTTCAACACTCATGTTTTATTTCTCTCATATGACAAGAAGTTCAGGGATGGGCAGCGTGCTGGTGGTTCAGTGAAGTCATCAGGGACCTAGATTCTTTCTGCTCTGCCATCTTAAGGATGTGCTCTTCATCCTCATGGGTGTTGCTGCAAGACTGCAAGATAGCTGCTATCCATCCAGACTCCATATCCATCCAGACTCCACAGCAAGAAGGGGTAGGAGAAAAAGGGTGACATGTGTTTATTTGGGAAGAGATACTATAGTTTTCAATTGACTGCTGTAACAAATTATCACAAGTTTAACACAAAAACAACAGTGGCTAAAACCAACACAAATTTGTATAGTTCTGGAGGTCATATATTTATATATGTCTGAAGGACAGAAGTCCTTAATGATTCTCACCTGACTCAGGTTGAGGAGTCGGTAGGGCTGTGTTCTTTTGTGGAAACTCTAGGGGAGACTGGAAAGGTCCCAGTCTTGGGGGTCACTGTGTTACGTAGCTTGTGGTCCCGTTCTGTGCCCAAAGCCAGCAATAGCCAGCTGGGTCTCTCTCTCTCCTCACATCACTCTGACGCTGCTCTTGTTTTCACATCTCATTCTTCTTTGAATCCCCTGCCTCCCTTTTTCATCTATGAGGACCTTGTGGTAACATTGGGCCTACTGGATAATCCAGAATAATCTCTGCATATCAAGATCCTTACCTTCATCCTATCTGCAAAGTCCCTTTTGCCAGAGAAGGTAAAATTCACAAGTTCCAAAGACTAGGATATGAACAGCTTTGGCGGCTGTCATCCTGCTCACCACAGATACCTTTCCCTGGGGATATTTTGTACCTTCCACTGATCAGAGCTGAACTGTCACAAGGCCATCCTGATTAAAGGACAGGCCAGCAGGCCAAGTTTTAGCTTTCAGAACAACACAGAAAATATGAATAAGGTGGTGGCACCTGGAAATAACGGTTGGGTCAACCAACCAACACTGTCTGCCACACTGGGAAATAATGAAAAGCCAAAGAGGTCTATCCAGAAATCTATTCTTTGATTCAATGTAATTATTATTGTTATTTTTTAAATAGGCTGCTCTCCTAAATTAGTAATTGGCAGGTGTACTCTCTGAACATTGTTCAAGCTTATTTCCTTGCTTGCCTTTCCTTTTCTCTCTTCTCTCCCTTCCTCTGTGGGCTTAACTCAGGTTTCTAGCCTGTCTCCTGGTACGTAGTAGACAATGGAGATGAGTTTATGGCTTACTCAAGGTGGGTGAAAGGCTGACCACTCTTTTCTTCAAGTCAGGGACGTGGTAATAGGATGTAGCATTATAACCAGTTGCCTTCACTGATCCACCATTAACCTTGTTAGGAAATTTATCCCACGTGGCTTGTCTATCCATTTTTCAGTTGTTTAGACACTGTAATGGGACCGGTTGGGGGGCAAGGGGTCAGATAACCTTAGGCCTCTGGTAGTCAGATATGGTGACATGGAGAGTAGAGTTAACTCCAGGGAGGAAGGACTTCATGTAAGGGGCACAATGGCTTCTCATTGGCTTTATCACAGTACCAGAATTTTTCCACATCACAGAACATATGTCAGAAAAGTTCATAACTGGGAGACCCATTCATCCCCATCTTGATCACTGCAAAGATGACGGAACCCAAGAAAAATCAGCCTTGTGTGTCACTCACGTGAATCTTCAGGAGGTAAGTACTAGACGTTGGAACACGGCCGTGTCACTTAGTATCCCTGAAGTGTCAGAATTTTCCACCCTTGGAAGGTTTGTTTGGCTTGGAAATTTCTAAGCTTCTTCATTTGGATGAAGATAGCTGATGTGATAGTACATCTCTGAAGTTAAGCTACAGCAGCTGTGTTTTTTACAGTTTTTTTTTTTTTTTTTTTTTTTTCCCCCTTTCCCCCCTCCTCTGTTTTTTTTTTTTTTTTTTTTTTTTTTTTTTTTTTGTCCTCCCTTTCCCCTCTCACTCCTGATTATGTCTATTTTGCTAAGCTTTATGTGTCTATGTGCTTCACCAGCCTTGTGGGCCAACAGGTGAAATAAAAATAAGTGTGAAAATGAAAAGAATGGGCAAGCAAGAGGAAAGCTAGCAAATCAGCTCTGGGCGTTCATGGGAAGCCAGTCAGGGGGCCAGCCGACTGAGAAGCCACAGGAAGCAGGAGGCAATTTGGATAAACACTTGATGTCTCTATATGGTGCTGAGGTCGGAGGAGGCCCGAAGGAATTTCAGGGAAGAGATATTATAGACTAAGAACTTCCCTTTTGAGACTCTCTAAACAAGGGCTTCATATGCATATGGAGTGGTGTGGTTTTTTTTTTTTTTTTTTTTTTTTTTTTTTTTTTTTTGCTGCTGCTTCTCCTTTTTGTAAACTGCATATGCTGAATAAATGAGGCCAGCATCTCCCAGATGCAGCTGATCAGGCTGAGAAGCTCGCTGAAAATCCCCGGGTTCCCCTGCAGCAGGCTCCTTGCCTCTGCTGGCTCCCTCAGCCATGGGTGGGACACGGCAGGGGCCCACCACATTGACACCGGTGTCCCATTTTTCTTCATCCCTTCCTGTTCTCTGCTGCATGGTGGTAGCCTGGGTTGTACAGGATCTCATGAATCCACTTACTCATGGCTGCCAACAGGAGACTTTGGAGTGTAAACTTCATTCATCCGGGTGATTTAAGGCATGTCTTGGTGACAAGGGCATTCATCTTTCCAAATGGTGTGGGGCCAGCAAAAGCCAAAGACACTCAACCTCATTACATGATCATTGTTCAAAGACATGTGGGAAATGTGGAAAGTACATGCTCTTTAAAAAAAAAAAATTGTGGTAAAATCTATATAGTATAACACTTACCATTTTAATCATTTTTAAGCATACAGTTCAGTGCTGTTAAGTATGTTCATACTGCTGTTCAAGAATCACCACCCTTCATCTCCAGAACTTTCCCAGCTTCCCAAACGGAAACCGTGCTCCCATTAAGCAATCATTCTCTCCCCAACTCCCTCACCTCTGGCCACTGTCTGTCTCTAAGAATGTGGTCACTGTAGGTATATTGTGCAGTATTTTCCCCTTTGTCCCTGTTTCCTTTTACTTCAAGGTTCCTCCATGTTACAGTGTGTATCAGTGTGTCGTTCCTTTTTTTTTTTTTTTATGGCCACATCATATTCCTCTCTATGTAAACATCCTATTTTGTTTCTCCATTCATCCCCTTGTGAAGTGGTATCTCGCGGTTTTGATTTCTGTTTTTCTGAAGATGAGTGACTTTGAGTATCTTTTCATGTGGATATTGCCCATTTGCACCTCTTCTTTGAACAAATGTCAATTGGTGTCTTTTGCCTCATTTTTAACTAGTTGCCTGTTCTTGTTGTCAATTTGTATATGGTACAGATTCTTGAAAAACAGGCCAGAGAACAGTGATAACTGTCACATTTAGAGGCTTTACTCACCAGCAATCAGGCCTGTTTGTTTTAGGCCCTTCCCTTGTTTTAGGTCAAGATTTTTTTTTTTTTTAAAGATTTTATTTATTTGACAGAGAGAGATCACAAGTAGGCAGAGAGGCAGGCAGAGAGAGAGAGAGGAGGAAGCAGGCTCCCTGCTGAGCAGAGAGCCCGATGTGGGACTCGATCCCAGGACCCCGAGATCATGACCTGAGCCGAAGGCAGCGGCTTAACCCACTGAGCCACCCAGGTGCCCCAAGGTCAAGATTTTTAAAGCTTTATTTCCAACACGTTCTGTCTGGAATATTCCAATCTCATTTTGTTGTCTTGGTAATCGCTGGGTAATTTGGTTAAAAGCTATCCATGTAGATGGCATAACATTGTTTTAGAATGAAGGGAATCCAGAGAGAGGAGAGGTAAAATCTGGAAGCTGGTCTCTTTGACTCTATAATGTTGACTTGGACAGAGGGCCCAAAATGGTAGAACCTGACCCAAGATTTCCATGTTCTAACTATCTTTTGACCAAAGGTTGGGCAAAGCTCCATTTGGCCTACCTCATTGGCACTTGTGCTGCCCATGCTGTCTTGAGGGAAAATAGGGTGGCTCTCTAAATAAAATGCCATGAAATGTTTAAAAAGAAAAAAAAAAAGTAAAAATAAATAAATAAATAAATAAAGCAACTCTGCCTTTCTGCCAGGGGCAGGGGTCGGTGAGAGTGGAAAGAGAAGAAACTCCAGCCTCCGATTACCCATCAAAGTCTTCCAGAGAACCCCAAGAAATGGTTACATCTTATGTCCTCTAGGATGCCCTTTTGGCATTGTGAGAATTCAGCTTTGTTCCTCCGCCACTCTTGTTTTCTAGAACCGTATGTCTTCTGGGCACGGCTTGTTGAAGTTTGCACTAGGGCTGCTGAGACACCTCCCAACCCCCAACCCCCGCTTCTAGCCCCTGCTCAAGACAGCTGAAACTGGCCTTAAACATGCCAAGGCCCATTGGTAACCCCTGCTATTGGTGTCAGGGTTGCAGGTAACCTTGTTCTGAAGCTGTCCCATTCTTCTGGCTCAGATTCACGTTTCCCATGGCAACCCCCTTACCACAAATCTGACCTGAGCCCTGTGTACAGGACCTCTCCAGACTTCTGTCTAACTGACAACATGAACTGCACCCAGACCCACCCCACTGATGCAAACATATTGCTCTTTGGTCAGACTTGTGTGCGGGAACTTATAGTGCATGGTTTTCTCTACCAGGATACTCTTATCTCTCTCCCTTATTAAAATATATGAGCACTGGATGCTATACACAACTAATGAATCATTGAACACTACATCAAAGATTAATGATATTATTCCTGGAGGACATTAGGAGAAGGAAGGGAAAAATGAAGGGGGGCAAAATAGAGGGGGATACAAACCATGAGATACTATGGGCTCTGGGAAATAAACTGAGGGTTTTGGGGGGGTTGCAGGGATGGATTAGCCCAGTGATGGGTATTAAGGAGGGCAGGTATTGTATGGAGCACTGGGTGTTACAGCAAACAATGAATCATGGAACACTACATAGAAACTAATGATGTACTGTATGGTGACTAACACAACATAATAAAAAAAAAAACTAATGATGTATTATATGTTGGCTAAATGAACATAAAAAATAAGCAGGAAAAAATTTAAAAAAGTAAAGTGTAAGTATAAAGTAAAAAAATATATATTATAACATATATACATATCCTGTTGATGGGGCGCCTGGGTGGCTCTTTCGGTTAAGTGTTCAACTCTTGATCTCAGCTTGGATCTTGATCTTGGGGTCATGAGTTCAGGCCCCATGTTGGGCTCCACACTGAGCTAGGAATCTACTTAAAAAAAAATACACACACACACACACACACACACTTTTAAATATATATTTATATAAAATATATTTATATATATTTATAAAGTTTTATGTTAAAAATAAAAAATATATATCCCTCTCCTGTTGTGGCCCTACTATGCCTGCATTATTGCCAGCTGTGAATAAACCTCTGGGTGAGCACAGAGGAGGCTCAGATTAGGATTCCAGTGTATTATTTTGAAGAGAAAGACACTGTATTTCAGCTACAGTTTTTCATCCACCCATTTTCTCTGGATATGAGTCTAACACAAAGGTCCTTCCATGGTTCAGATTGCAAGGTCTACATTTTATTCCTCCAAAGAGAATATTCCCATGTATTTGGGCACTGTATCTTAAAATGTTTGGCTCTGTTTTCAAGTATATAAATATATCCTGATGAATACATTCATTTCCCAATCCTCCCAGGGAGATCACTGAACCTAGAGAATTTAATTGAATTTTGAGTCTTCCTGGAATAACTCAAAGAACAGCCATTAAAGTTTCATGGGATGCACTGATTATTCTGTGTATGATTTTAAGAAACAGCTCCAGTGGAGAAGAGCCCAAAGCCAGGCAGTGTAACATTGGGACTCACAGATGGGGGAAGGCAAAATGCTAGGCTCATTGAGGAAATGTTTCCTTTTTTGACCTGGCTTTAAGTGGCATTATAATCAAAGATGGAAGAAACACTCGTGGTTAATTTAACAGATCCGTTAGCAAAAGGACTTTTGGACACACATCCAAACTTTTCATTATATAAATAGGGAAACCACACGAATGGGGAAAATGACTTGCTTGAACTCAAATCCTAAGAGCCAAATGTCACTTGTCCATCATCTGTGGCCAAATAAGTCTATGCGGGTAGTTCTGAATCACAGTTATTATCCTCGGACTGTCTGTAAATGGTTGTTAGTGACTAGTAATGACTCGTGGTATTTACCTTTCCAGGGTCTAACATTTTAACATGTAGCAGAAACTTGATGCACAGGAAGAAGGTTTTAATGGTAAAATCAGCTCTACTCTAAGACCATCTAGAAAACGGGGTGGGCAGGGCTCTTTACCTAGGATCCTTGGAAGGACTTCAAACTCTGATATTATATGAATTATTTTATGCATGGGTAGGTATGTGTGTTTTCTTTAGGGAGAGGATCTGTTTATCCTGGACTCTCTCGGTTGTATGAGACAGAAACCTTGAGCATAAAGGTAATTTATTGGCTTATTTTTCATGGGCTCATACCCAGGGCACTAATAGCTTCCAGAATGGCTGAATATGTTTATTCTGTTTCTCTTTTTCCATCTCTCAACTCAGCTTGCCTGTCACTTCATTCTGATTTGGGGTTCTTTCTACATGGTGGACAACAAAGCTATCAAGCACTCCATGCTTACCCCTCCCAGATTAGTACTCCCAGATGGTGAGAGATTGACTCTCAGTCCCCACGTGAGTCACTCAGTCATGTCTTTACCATTCCCTGGCACTAGGGTCTTGAGCCACTTTGGCTGATCAGCCTGGGTCACCCGTTTTCACCCTATCTTGTACACACAGTCTCTCAGAGCCACATGGGGGGAGGAGGCCCACACAGGCACCAGAAGGAGGGAACCAGAAAGCACACGGAACATTGGCTGTGTCATTCACCAGATTCTCAAAGTGTCTGTGATGCAAAGTGGGATTCTCAAAGTGTCTGTGATGCAAAGTGGGCTTGGGAATATCACCTGTTGTACATGCTGCTTCCAAAAGGCAGTTATCTGGGGACAGATTGTCTATGGGAAGTTCTGGGCAGTGATTGTTAGATTTAAAAGAGGATGTTTGATATTATAACATACTTCTATATTTGGAACGCTAAAAAAACAACAACATATTGGGTATTTTTTTTTTTTAAATTTTTATTTCTTTTCAGTGTAACAGTATTCATTGTTTTTGCAGCACACCCAATGCTCCATGCAATCCGTGCTCTCTCTAATACCCACCACCTGGTTCCCCAACCTCCCACCCTCCACCCCTTCAAAACCCTCAGATTGTCCATAGACTCTCATGGTTCACCTCCCCTTCCAATTTCCCTCAACTCCCTTCTCCTAACTCCCCTTGTCCTCCATGCTATTTGTTATGCTCCACAAATAAATTAAACCTTATGATAATTGACTCTCTCTGCTTGACTTATTTCACTCAGCATAATCTCTTCCAGTCCTATCCATCTTGCTACAAAAGTTGGGTATTCATCCTTTCTGATGGAGGCATAATACTCAGTGTATATGGACCACATCTTCCTTACCCATTCGTCCGTTGAAGGGCATTTTGGTTCTTTCCACAGTTGGGCGACCATGGCCATTGCTGCTATAAATATTGGGGTACAGATGGTCCTTCTTTTCACTACATCTGTATCTTTGGGGTAAATGCCCAGTAGTGCAATTGTAGGGATAGGGAAGCTCTATTTTTAATTTCTTGAGGAATCTCCACATTGTTCTCCAAAGTGGCTGCACCAACTTGCATTCCCACCAACAGTGTAAGAGGGTTCTCCTTTCTCCACATCCCCTCCAACACATGTTGCTTCCTGTCTTGCTAATTTTGGCCATTCTGGCTGGTGTAAGGTGATATCTCAATGTGGTTTTAATTTGAATCTCCCTGATGGCTAGTAATGAATATTTTTTTCATATGTCTGATAGCCATTAGTATGTCTTCATTGGAGAAGTGTCTGTTCATATCTTCTGCCCGTTTTTTGATATGATTGTCTGTTTTGTGTGTGTTGAGTTTGAGGAGTTCTTTATAGATCCTGGATATCAACCTTTTGTCTGTACTGTCATTTGCAAATATCTTCTCCCATCCCGTGGGTTGCCTCTTTGTTTTGTTGAATGTTTCCTTTGCTGTGCAGAAGCTTTGATCTTGATGAAGTCCTGAAAGTTCATTTTCACTTTTGTTTCCTTTGCCTTTGGAGACATATCTTGAAAGAAGTTGCTGTGGCTGATATCAAAGAGGTTACTGCCTATATTCTCCTCTAGGATTCTGATGGACTCCTGTCTCACGTTGAAGTCTTTTACGCATTTTGAGTTTATCTTTGTGTACGGTGTAAGAGAATGGTCGAGTCTCATTCTTCTACATATAGCTGTTCAGTTTTCCCAGCACAATGTATTGAAGAGACTGTCTTTTTTCCACTGTATATATATTTTTTATTTTGTCGAAGATTATTTGACCATAGAGTTGAGGGATATGATGAATATGGATGCTAAGATCCTCAAAAAGATCCTAGCAAACAGGATCCAACAGCACATTAAAAAGATTATCCACCATGACCATGTGGGATTCATCCCTGAGTTACAAGGATGGTTCAACATTTGTAAATCAATCAATGTGATAGACCAAATTAATAAGAGAAGAGAGAAGAGCCACATGTTCCTCTCAATTGATGCAAAAAAAGCATTTGACAAAATCCAGCATCCGTTCTGATTAAAACGCTTCAAAGTATAGGGATAGAGGAAATATTCCTGAACTTCATAAAACCTATTTATGAAAGACCCATAGCAAATACCATCCTCAATGGGAAAAAGCTTGCAGCCTTCCCGTTGAGATCAGGAACACAATAAGGATGCCCACTCTCACCACTCTTGTTCAACATAGTATTAGAAGTCCTAGCAACAGCAATCAGACAACAAAGAGAAATAGAAGGTATCCAAATTGGCAATGAAGAAGACAAACTCTCTCTCTTTACAGACGACATGATTCTTTATATGGAAAACCCAAAAAACTCCACCCCCAAACTACTAGAACTCATACAGCAATTCAGCAGCGTGGCAGGATACAAAGTCAATGTACAGAAATCAGTGGCTTTCTTATACAATAACAATGAAAATACAGAAAGGGAAATTAGAGAATCGATTCCATTTACTATAGCACCAAGAACCATAAGATGCCTGGGAATAAACCTAACCAAAGAGGTAAAGGATCTGTACTCGAGGAACTACAGAACACTCATGAAAGAAATTGAAGAAGACATAAAAAGATGGAAGACCATTCCATGCTCTTGGATCGGAAGAATAAACATTGTTAAAATGTCTATACTGCCTAGAGCAATCTATACTTTTAATGCCATTCCGATCAAAATTCCACTGGTATTTTTCAAAGAGCTGGACAAATAATCCAAAAATTTGTATGGAATCAGAGGAGACCCCGAATCGCTAAGGAAATGTTGAAAAACAAAAATAAAACTGGGGCATCACGTTACCTGGTTTCAAGCTTTACTACAAAGCTGTGATCACCAAGACAGCATGGTACTGGCATATGTGTCCCACAGACACATAGACGAGTGGAACAGAGTAGAGAGCCCAGATATGGACCCTCAACTCTATGGTCAAATAATCTTTGGTATTGTTTTGTTAATGTGATTCCTGAAAATGGAGCTTAACAAAATCTTGGTTGGTGGTAGTATTTAGAAGACAAAAGGGGTTCTTAAAGATTTGAGGGAGAGAGGGCTGAGCCCCCAGAGGGAGGAGTTTCAAATTCTCCACTGGGCTTGGGCTTCTCCCTTACCTTTTGGGGCCTGTGTTCAACTGCTGTCTGGTCAGTGGGATTCTGTATGAGTGAACACTGTGTTTCAAACTGCCCTCGCCTCCACCTTGTGAGACTTGCCCGTCCCCCATCTCTGCTTCACGTGTCATCATGGCATTCACTCATCAGCATCTGATAGACCGTGTATCTTACTTGTTTTGCTTTAGCTGTTTGTCTCCCCCCACTGAATTCCATGAAGGTAGACTGGTTTGCCTAATGTGTTCAAGGCTGTATCCTTAGTGCCTGGACTCTACTTGGCCCCTAGAAGACACTCAGTTGGTAGTTGTTGAGCAAGGGAGTCTCATTACCCACACATAAGCACAGGGAATATTTTCTTGTTTTCTTCTTACATATATATTTAACATAGCTCTCTATAGGAGCTTAAATTCTCTTTTATTTTATTTTATTTTTTTCCACTTAGCCTGAAAGAGTGCACCTCAATGGAAAATAAAATGAAAATGTGCATTTTTTTCTGAGGACGTTAGGTGTGGTGGGAAAGGTGAGGAGAGCATGGTATCTAGCACTTCGCTAGTCTTCTGGATCTGCCTCCTGCTGCGGACTCTTGCTGGTGTGTGAAGGGAGTAAAATGTAACAATAAAATAATAGTCTTTTTTTTTCTCTTTAAAGATTTTATTTGTTTGTCTGAGAGAGAGAGAGAGAGAGAGAGAGAGAGCGAGTGAGAGCTCAAACAGTGGGGAGGGACAGAGGGAGAGGGAGAAGTGGAAAGCCTGATGTGGGACTTGATCCCAAGACTCTGAGATCATGACCTGAGCCCAAGGCAGATGTTTGACTGACTGAGCCTCTCAGAAGCTCAGAACAATAATCTTCACTGCACATTCCTGAAATGTTTGAAAGATGTCATTTAAAGAGAAAAAGCTAGGTCAGTGGTAGATTTTCCTCTACCTTAGACCTTCCCAGGCCCGGAGGGGGCCAGTGCAGGGGTCTCCTGCTTTGGGGTGGGAATTGGCAGAGATGTCACCTGACCAGGCCGTATAGAAGAAGATGACATGAGAGACTGTCCTTCAGCCAAGAGAACCTTGTTGTCAACTAACAATCTTTGTGTTCTCAGGTACACAGGGGACACTGCGTGGAGATTTTCTGGATGGATTGGGAGGAATTGGGTACCACGGTAGGTATTTCTGTTTTTCATTTCATTTCATTCAACTTTGCATGAATAATATTTTCATCCTTGTTTTATACATAAGTAAACCAAGCCACTCTCTTCCGGTCACACAGCTAGAATGGGTCGCTTGGTCTTGAGCTCAGGACTCTGTTTTCCAAAACACAGTGGTCTTCCTCCATGCTACCCTGTCACCACAGCAGGGTTCAAAGCAGCCTGATGGAAAGCAGGAAATGTAGATTGATCCACTTGTGTTCAAGTGAAAGGGCTCTTTGTGAACAGCAAGACATGAACTTTGGGGAATTCTTGAAAAGCATACATCCCTTGGGGTTCAGGCTTCCACTTTACAGAGCATATATTTACAATGAAATCTCCTTCCAAGTCTTCTGGTTGAGCACTATGATTGTCTATGCAAGTTTTGTCAAGAGATACTTGTTTCTCCTGGGATCTTGTCTACCAAGGAAGACTTTGCTGTTTACAGACTTTCCAGTCTCGGGCCTGGGGAGCCACAAAGTCACATTCTAGTAAGCACAGGAAAAGAATGTTATTTCCAGGCTAAAGCATTTAGCCAACAGTGTGAGACCCTCCCGTGCTCATTTCCACAGCTGTGCCCATACTGGAAGCATCCAGTGAGATGGGCCTTCCTTAAGGTTGAGGCAGGATTCATGTCTGAGGCCATCCACCCTGGAGTCCTCTGAATCCACAATGAACTTTATTGATGGGGGAAGGTTAATGAGATGGAAGGGTGTTTGTTACCAAAGTATTATGGTGTTGGCCATTTCAACAAATCCATCTTTTTCTTTCCTATGCAGCAAGAATACTGAGAAAGGACCAGAGGTTATGTTTTACCACACACTACACTGGCACTGAATTCTGGATGAACAAGGTTTCCTGTGGGTTCAACATCACTTTGGAAGTAGTAGGTGATTTCATGTGGAGAGGTTATTTTGAGGATAAAATTAGATAAGAAAGAAGATGTAATAGAGATTCTCTACCTGACATGCCCAACACCCCAGCTCCACATAGAGGGAGCAGCCACATCAAAATCTTGGAGCAGACACTTAGGAAAAAACAAACAAACAAACCAAACCACACTTTGAGAACACTGTTATAGTATTTCAAATTTGTATGTGCCTCAGGGCCTTTGCATAGCCTTCTCCTCTCCGCCTGCTGTGCTCCTATTTCAGGTATTTTCATGACTCACTCCCTCAGCACTTTCAGGTCCTGAGCACTTAATTTAAATCACAGTGAGTGCCCCCTACCACCACAGTCATTCAAATTGTTCCTCAATCTGCTGTTTTTTTTCCCCCACACATGTATTACTTTCCAAGATTATATTATTTACTTATTTTCTAATATTATAGAATTCACTTACTTACCGTCTGACTCTTCCATTAGAACATAAGTTTCATGGATTATTTTGTTCATAGATATATTCCTGGCACCAAGAATGACATCTGGCATGTAGTAGGTGATCATTAGATATTCTGGAAAGGAAGGAAGGAAAGAAGGAAAGGAGGGAGGAAGGAAGGGAAGGAAGAAGAAAGGGAGGAAGGAAGGAAGGAAGGAAGAAAGGAAGGAAGGAAGAAAGAGCTGGTCCTATGGGATCAGATACCTTCATTTATTAATTGCTATTATTCCAGCCCCTAGAACAGTTCCATGAACAAATTTGTGAATCAATTAATCTATTGGATCTTTAGATTTTTTATGTTGTCAGAACTCCCACTCATAACCTCTAGATCTTAGTGACAATTTGGGATTTCCTTGTAGTCACATCTCATGCCTCCCTAGTGGCAGGACAGAATAAGAGGGTTTCTGTGGGCTTTTGAGTGTCTTAGTTTATTTACCTATTGATTTGTTATCAAGAGAGCATATGCTGAAGGGGTGAAAACTCTGGTAGGTGCACAGGCCTGGGAGGGAATCTGGACCCCAGGGATTCATCTCCCTTTCTCCTCCTTCCCCTTCCCCTCTTTCCCAGTCATGCCTTGTGAATAGGACTTCATTCTGAAGAGGTTTGGGACTCTTTAGAAGGTAATGCCTTTGAAGGCTGAGCCATGAGACAAGTTGAGTCTTGGGCATGAAGACCCGTGGCTCCTGCCTATCCAAGAGAAGAGTTGCTTGAGCCAGACGTGGAAAGCGGAGGAGTGGAGAGCAGGCCACTGCTGGTCAGAGCCAGTCCCATCACCCATGACTGCACACAGTTTATCTCCTTCCCACTCCTGAGGGCAACGGTGTGCAGAAGCAGGTATCTGCTGGTGGGTATCAGACACACAGTCCTGCTGGTTGTTGGCAATTACCAAAGAGCTGTAGGTGTCAGCTGTGGTATTTCCACATATGTCAGGTGCTAGGAGCAAGGACCTTTCAGGAAGAAGCTTTTTAAAATGCCATTGTCTAAATTAGATCTGAGCTTCGATGAGACTTAGATTCTCGATATTTATCTTATTTCTGTACATTCATTCTTCTGTTCCTATTCTAAGTCTTTATCTGTGCATTACTTTACTAAGTCATTTCTAAAATCATCCATTAAAAACAGATTCACATATCTTTTATTTGGAGAGAAGTATGCTAGGCATCCTGGCAATGATGAATTAGACTCACATCCTTCATTCAAGGAATGAGTCTGGAGGGGAGTTGAGGGGAGACCAACTAGACAATGATACCAGACCAGCACTGCCACCACCAGCACTAAATGAGCGCTTACTTTGTGTCAGGCTTTGGCGGAAAGCTTTGCATATATTAGTACTGTACATTAATAGATGGATGACTCATTTAATACTTAGAGTAATGCAGCCTAGAAAGTAGTATTTTTATCTCTATTTTACAGATAAAGAAACTGTCTAAGTGAATTGTTCAATGTCACAAAGCTAGTAACAGTGGAGAGATTTCTAGCCAGGATCTAGAACGTGGATGCTTAGCTACTGTCTTAATCTGTTTGGGCTGCTGTAACTATATACCATAGACTGGGGAGCTTAAATCACAAACATTTATTTCTCAGAGTTCTGGAGGTTGGAATGTCCAAGATCAGAATGTTGGCATATTTGGTGTCTGGTGAGGTCCACTTCCTGACTTGCATCTGGCTCAGTCCTCAAGAGGTGGGAGGGGCAAGGAACTTTCTCAGGCCTCTTTATAAGGGTGCTAATCCCATTCATGAGATGAATCTACCTCTATGACCTTATCACCTCCCGAATGCCCCACCTCCTAGGACCACCATACTAGGGATTAGGATTTTGCTGTATGAACATTGGAGGGATACAGACATTCAGTCTTAGCAATTACCAAGAGAAGATAAAATGAAAGGCTCGAATTTCTCTTCATTGGCTCTATGGCTTTCATGTGGAAAGTTTGTAACCTTGAAGATTGTGACCTGAATGGATGAGCAGGCTTGGACAAGGAGAGGAGGGAGAAAGAAGGACACTTTAGACATGTGTCATCCAGTAACCACGTCTGCAGTGCTGGAAATGTTCTGTATTCAATATGGTACTAAATAGCCACATGTACCCAGCAAACATTACAGTGTGCCAATGTGACTGAGGAAATGAATGTCTAATATTGTTTAATTTTAATTACCTTGAATGTAACTGGCCACATGTTTGTTGGTGATATTGGTTGGTGTAGCTCCAAGGATCTCCTGCATCAACACCACAGTTGATGTGAGATCAACTCATGTGATGTGGGGATCATGAGGGCTTCATTTTCTGGGTGGGTGAACCTGAGAGAGATGGGAAATGGGTGTCAGGTAATGGATGTCGCCTGCAGAACTGAGCTATATTGAAAAGACACTGATGACCTGGTCAGGATTCTCAATCTGGCAAATAACTTGACAAGTGGGAAGAAACAGAGAGGGGAGGATGAATTGGATAGTGAGCAGGAGGGAGTCTGGAAAGTGATATTGAGCTAATGCAATCAGAGTCCTGAAGAGGAATTTTAGGAAGGTTTTTAGGACTAGTATACGAATTAGGGAAAAATAATTAGTAATAAATTATTCAGGTTTTTTTTTTTTTGGTTTTTGGTTTTTTTTTAATTTGTTTGTTTGTTTGTTTGTTTCAGAAAGGGAGAGGAGTGGGAGGACCAGAGAGAGCGGGAAGGAGAGATTCTTAAGCAGGCTCCACGCCCCGTGCTGAGCCTGATGCAGGACTCGATCTCACAGCTCTGAGATCATGACCCTGGCTGAAATCACAAATCGGTTGTTTAAACAACTGAGTCACCCAGGTGCAGTCAGTCGGGTTCTCATTTTTGATGGTTTTGGGCAGTGTAGCCTTATTTGCTTAGCTGTAATTTTACCCTAACCGTAATTTTACCCTTTTACCCTTAATTCTTAGCTCAAACTTTATTTGTGACAATAACCAACTTCAGCTGGCTTAAGCAAAAATGAATCATGGTAAGAAAGACAGCTAGATGGCTCATTGTGTCCAAGAACAAGGACCTCTGGAAGACTGAAACCGAGAACAGGAAAACGAGCAAGAGCACAGGCAGTCCTCTGTCTTTCCTAATTTTTGCTTCTTCAGGTGTCTGCTTTGTTCTCTCTGCAGACTGCTTGCTCTCATGGTAGGAAAACAGCTGCCTTCAAGGTCTCGAGTCTCTATGTCCTCAGCTGCAACCATATGCAAAAACTCATTGAGTTTCCCAGTACCCCAGCTCAAAAATGAGAAGTTTGACTCTCTCTGCTTGATTTATTTCACTCAGCATATTATGCTGAGCATATTATGCTGAGTGAAATAAGTCAAGCAGAGAGAGTCAATTATCATACGGTTTCACTTACTTGTGGAGCCTAAGGAATAACATGGAGAACATTGGGAGAAGAAGAGGAAAAGGGAGTTGGGGGAAATTGGAGGGGGAGAGGAACCATGAGAGACTGTGGACTCAGAGAAACAAACTGAGGATTTTGAAGGAGAGGTGGGTGGGGTGTTGGGTGAGCATGGTGGTGGGTATTAAGGAGGACATGTATTGCATGGAATACTGGGTGTGATGTGTAAACATGAATCTTGGATGGGCTCCTGGGAGGGTCAGTGGGTTAAGCCTTCAGCTCAGGTCATGATCAAGCCCCACATTGGGGTCCACTCAGCATGGATCCTGCTTCCCCCCTCTATCTCTGCCTGCCTCTCTTCCTACTTGTGATCTCTGTCTGTCAAATAAATAAATAAAATCTTAAAAAAAATGAATCTTGGAACACTGAAAAAATAAAATAAAGTTTAAATAATAAACAAACAAACAAACAAACAAAAAACCGAGGAGTTTGGGTCAGATGCCCACTTTGGTTCAAGCAGCTACAGCCTAAGATGTAGAGTCAAAAGTGTCAAGGGTAGCTGGGTGGGGAGAAAAATTTCCAGAAGTAGAAGTTCCCTATGACCTGGAGAGATGCACAAATGGTGGCCGCCACAGTTAACTCCTACTGCTCTCATGGGAAAGTGTTGGCTGAGCTGTGGTCCCATTTGCGAAAGGCAGAAATGCCTTCATTAATGCCAACAGTAAACACAGACAGGAGTTCAAACTGTAATCAGAATTGACAGCCAGAATGTAACCAGAACACTGACTGGTCAACGCTGGTAATTGTTCTTTCCCATTGAGCTTTTTGTCTTCTCTTGGGCTCACCTTCTGTAACATGCGCTCTAGACTGAGAAATAGCAGTTTCCCCTGGTTAGGATGAAGAGCGCTCCTTCTACCCTCTAAGTTACAGGGAAAGATTCAGGTACAGCACAACAAGACCTGAGACGACTGGTTCTTATTTTGCAACGTAATCGAAGAAGTAGTACTGAATTGTACACATTGTTAATCACACCTCATATTCTTGACTGCTTTTTATCAGGTGCTGGAAATGAATGATCGAATAGTAGTAGTTACTGCAGACCGAGCTGTTCAAATCAAAGACTGGCTCAAGTGGAGGCCATTCAAGTGTAGGTGATAACATGTATGGTCACCCCCCATGTTTGGGAGGAGGCAGTCACTCTCCCATTTTGGAGATGCCCTGAATCCTGTAGGATACCAGCTGGCAAATGTGCTTGCTATCACAGGATTAGCAATTTTTTTTTTTTTTTTTTTTTGTCAGAGAATGTAGGTTTTCAGGATGTGTGCTTTAAGTATGAGGTCAAGATGGGAAGAGACAAGGAAAAAGGAGAGAATGCTAAGCGTAAAGGACCTGTGTTTTTTGCTCTGCCATATTCACATAAAGGTTATATATACTTTGCATTACTTAAACTGTCTTCACAACATTTACCTAGTGCTCATTTCTTGAGCATCCACTAAGTGTCTTTGGTCTAAGTGTTTGTGGTACTATTTTAAGTAGGTGTGATATATCAACGATTAAGTCAGAAAAGATTCTTACCTCCTTTCTGTTTTTGTTCTAGCGTGTTGGCACAGTGGGAGAAGATAGATGACAAACATAATGAGTAAATTATATATCTGATCTTGGAAACTGAGCAGGGTTAGGTCTGGTTAATACTTGGATGGGAGACTGCCCGAGAATACTGGCTGCTGTAGGCTTAAAAAAAAATAAAAGGAAAAAAGAAAGTAAATTATATAATGTGTTAAAGGTGATGCTGTAGATAAGGAGGAAAGTAGAGCAGGTTAAGTGGCTAGGTCTTACTGAGAAGGTGGATGTTGAGCAAAGCCTTGAAAGAGTTATAGGAGGTAAAGCCTGGAGTAACCAGGCAGGGGGAAGAGCTGGTGCAATGGCTTGGAGGTAGGAGAGTCGCTGGAATCTTCCAGCAGCGTCAAGGAGGCTAGTGTAGTTGGAGAGGAGTGGAACAGGGAGGGTTGAAAGTGATGTCAAAAAGGGCAGCTTGTGTAGGGGGTCATGCGGGGACTTGGTGGGGGACACCAAAACATCTTTGAGTTTTCGTCTAAGTGACATGGGGAGCCACAGGGAGTTTGTGAGTGAGAGAGTGGCATGCTCTGACTCAGGTATTTTTGAAGGCATATTTTACATGCAGTAAAATGCACAGATCTGAAGAGTGTCATTTGATAAGTTTTGGAAAATGATGAAGCCATCACTCAGGTCAAGATATAGAACATTTTGCTCAGTGTTGAAAACTTTTGTCATGACCCTTTATTATTTATTATGTTGATTATTTCTTTCTATTTTATTTGGGTTTGATTTTCGCTTTTTGTACTTTCTAGAAGTGGTAGCTTAGATCAGGGGTCAATTAACATTTTCTGTAAAGGGGAGAATGGTAAATATTTTACATTTTGGAGGCCACACATTTTTTATTGCATATACCCAACTCTGCCATTATAGTGCAAAGCCGTGAGAGGCAGTATGCAATCAAGTGAGCATGGAGTGTTCCAGTAGAACCATTAACAAAAAGAGACAGCAGACTGGTTTGGCTAGTGGGCTATAGTTTGCTGACTCCTAGATTAGATGGCTGCTTTTGAAGCTTCCTTCTTTTTTATTTTTTGCTATTGTATTTTCAGTTCTAAAATTTTCATTGATTCTTCTTTATTTCTTTGCTGACACTGTATTTTTTAATTTGTTTCAAGACCGTAATTCCTCACTAAAGCATTTTTATAATGGGTGCATTAAGATTTTGGGCAGGGGCACCTGGGTGGCTCAGTCAGTTAAGTATCCAACTCTTGATTTCAGCTCAGGTCATCTAGATCTCTCTGGTCCTCATCACCTCCCTGTGAAGAACCATCTTTATTCTCTTTTTAATGACTCCTAGACCTCAACACTTCTGTGCTCTCTCCTCCTGGTCTTTGCTTAGGCTATTTTGTCTGCCTTTGGAGGGACCTCCTTACAACAGAACACCTCATTTTTTGAAAACCTGCTTAGCAGAGACTTCTGTGATGTCCCTTCTGTAGAAGGAATCTTGGTCTCTGCTATGTCTCTGCAATGTCTTGTAAATAAACACCTCCATTATTGAACCTCAGCAGACAAGCTAAGAAAGTCTCCACTGTGTGCTGGGCACTGTGCCAGGTGCCAGGACTCACTAATCAGTCTCCTCTTTCGAGTTGGAGCTTGGCCTTGTCACCACACTGGAACGGAGCTTCTAGTCTGCAGCTCTTTCTTTCATGAGGACAAACCTATGTCTCTACCACTTCTCTTTGGAAAGGACCTAGCGTGAGCTATGACACATAACAGGAGTTTCAGTGCTGGAAAAATCAAGTTATGCTCAGAATAGGACCATCACTGTTGGGGTTTGTTACCATCAGCAATGGGGTTGGGATTCCACAGATACCAATCGGAGGATTCATCACCAAGTCTGTGTTGAAATCCCAGCCACAATGTTTGTGTCATCAGGAACCAAAAGCAATTCCTCTATGTTGTGGAGCTATGCACTGTTGGAACTTATTGTAGAGATCAGGTCATTAATCCAGTATACCCAAAAGTGTGCATGTGTTGGACTGATTGAACACAAGGTGACTTAGGGTGCAGATGGACTCAGTTTTTCATAGTTATATGTTTCAAATGTACATTAGAAAAATATACATAGCATACCCATGGTATTACTGTTTAACATGTGAGTAAGTATAAAGGCAAACATTAGATAATCATGTTTTAAGTAACAGAATATATAACATGAAGACATGGTAAAATCGGGAAGGTGGCACATGAATAAGAACAGTTTGCTTATTTTGCCGATGACTAAAACCAAGGCATGGAAGAGTTTTGCTCAAGGTCCTACAGCTTGAGAGTGGCTAAGCAGGAATGAGGCCTCTGACCACCTTGGTCTCCAGCTGGAGAAATTTCTATGTTGCGTTCTTAGCTCCAGGTGGCTGTAGAGAAGGACAGACTGGAGAGTAGGAATTTGGGTGTGGGCACCAGGTGGCCTGTTTGGAGCCATGGAAGAGTGTGGGAAAGGAGGAGGAAACCAAAGGGAACAGAGAGGGCTGGAGTGTGATAATAAGCCCTCAGTTGAGCCCGGGCTGCCGACAGCAGTGGGTGGCCTCGCTCTGGTTACAGCTTCTCTCTGCGGGGGGCAGGGTGGAAGCTTCACTTCAAGAGAGGCTCCTGCCCTTAGCTAGCATATTAATGCCAGTGGACCCTGGTACCAGAAAAGGGCCAAGTAAGAAAATTTTTTTCCATTCATGTCCAGACAGTGTCTCTTTTTTATTTTGTTACACCATGTAGTACTCTTTGGTGCCTTTGGATTGGAGGTATGTTTTCACCCCACTGAGGGAACTGTCTTTGGGGACTGGATTGGAAGGGATAGAAGAAAGGAATCCCGCTATCCTTCCGTGTGCTGCTCCCCAGTCTACCCTGACAAACACTGCAGCAAAGAACAAACATGGCTCTACCAAGAATTAGTTCTTCAGAGAAATCCCTCCTTGTCTGCACAGGGACCTGGGAGCTATCACTTTGCTGGAATTGGCTGGCTGTCCTTGGAGTGAATGTTGTTTTGGATTCCTTGATTTCTTTGGAAGGACATCTTCTTAAATGGTGGGATTTTTTTATGCCAGGATTCAAGGTAGGGAAGCCTGCCCCCCATTCTCTCCCCACAGAGCATTCCTCCCCCCCCCCCACTTATTCCAGAAATATATATTGGGCACCTACTTGGTCACCTTGGGCCCTAGAGACACAATGAATGCAAGGCAGGCAAGACCCCCACCCTCTTACATTCTAGTGGGGAGACACCAATGCACACATAAAGGCTGGAGTGAAATACGTAGATTGTGATCCATACCACGGAGGAGAAACACTGGAGATGAGCCAGGGAATGATAGGCAAGGCCTCATTTCGAGGGGTGGGCAGGGCAGACCCATGGGAGGAATTGAGCCCCAAAGAATCAGGAGGCAGGCACCATGTGAAAAGCTGAAGTCATCCAGAGCCCTGTCCATGGAATGACTAAAAACACTGGGTTGGAGGTGGGAGAGAGATTGGCTCCCTTCCCAAAGGCCAGTGTGGCTGGAGTGTGGTGGTGCTGAGTGGGTAGGGGGAGGAGTCTGGGAAGTGGGCAGGAGCCAGATCATGCTGGTCTCTGCAGGTCATGGTAAGGGGGTTGGAAGGACTTGCTTGGAAGAGCAGTGGGGAGCACTGTAGATCTTATTGCCAGTTGCTGGTGTCAGACCTGGGGGTTGAGGTATTGGTCAAGACACCCCTACGCTGGGCTGACTCAAGCCCAGACATCAGCAATGTCCACCAGGGAGGATACAGGGATGACTGACCCAAGTGTCATCCTATCCTCTCGCTCTGGCTGGATTTTGATTTATACTTCCATCTTTTATAGAGGGACTCCCCAAGGCCTTTTAGGCCTCATTATATCCAACAAAGCAGGTTCAAGACATAAACCTTTGTTTGAAGTAACTCCAATGGGAAATTTTCTTTACAATGCAATACTAGGAAAAAGTTGTCTGTTTTCTAAAGAACATTATGGGTTTTCTCCTTCTCTTTGACAGAAAGATTTATGGAACTGGCTCTTTTTCCCTCTGCCTTTGGGTTGCTAGGACACTCAGGGCAAAATCTTTGGTGCTCAAACAGATTGACAAAGTGTCATGACCTGAAACATTCTGATTCTATTTCCCACTCTTGGTCCTGACTTCTACTTGAAAAAAATATAATTTTCCTCATCCTCATTTTTTTTTTCAGATCCTTTCTAGATCAAAACAGTCATAAACTAAAAACAACAACAACAACAACAAAAACAACTCACTTCCCAAAATGGCCCTGCTGTGGTCCAAGCCAGTGGCTCTCCCATTCCCTGGCTTTTCAGTGTCTCCTCTGAGGCCCAGCGAGGGGCCACCTCCAGCAAGAGCTCTTCCCCACTGTGACTCTTCTCCAGATCTCTGCAGCTCTTCTGGTGAGTACCACACAGGGCAGCTCAGCACTCCTAGTGACTGCGAGTCACTAGAGTGCTTGGATGTGATTTAGGTGTCATGAGACTCACTGTGTGCACTGTGTTGAGAGCAGACCCAAGCGAGTGCTCTGGTCTGAATTATATCTTCCCTCAAGTACATATGTTGAAGCCCCAACCCCAGCATAATGGTATTTGGAGGTGGGGCCTTTGAGAAGTAATCAGGTTTAGGTAAGGTTGTGAGGGTGGGGCCCTCAAGAGTGAATCTGTGTCTTTATGAGAAGAGGAAGAAAGATAAGAGAGATTTCTCTGTCTCTCTTTCTGTTGTGTGAGCACATAGTGAGAAGGCAGCTGTCTGCAAGCCAGGAAGTGAGCTCCCACCAGGGATCAAATTGGCCAGCACCTTGAATTTGGACTTTCAGCCTCCAAAACCGTGAGAGAGAAATGTGTGTTGGTATTCTGTCACAGCAGTGAGAGCTGACTGAGACACTGGGGCAGGGGTAAGGAGAATAATCATGTTGGAACCAGCATAGCAAGGGAGGTGGGAGATGTTTGATATAGGATATATATAGAAAATAAATTTCTGTGGATTATAAATGAGCAGATTAAGGATGGCTTCAAAGATCTGGACCAATGACATGAATGGTGGAGATTCCATTGGTGGGATGGAGAAGACTTTAGGAACTCCAGTGTCAGTATGCAAGGCTGGGACACCTACGAGTCATGTGCAGCAGAGATGCCCCATGGCCTGGGAATCTGAGGTCTCACATCACCACTCCAAGCCTCCTTTTCCTCTTCTGTCAAATGGACATAGTTGTACCCTTAATGAGACAGAGAGTCAGAGGGGTGGGAAGGATGAATGGATGTGTAAGTCAGAGGGTTGAGCAGATATAAAAAGTGGTCATTTCGCCTGCTGGTCAGAGGCCTGTGAGGGAAGACTGTGCTGTCCAAAGAGCATCTCAGCTTCTTCCTCCATTTGAACCATCCATCCTGTGACATGCAGATTCTTAGCTCATTGTAGACCTGTAGAATTGGGATTTCTGAAGATGGGACTCGGGAATTTGTTTTCCCAACTCTCCCTAGCTGATTCTCATGCACCTAGAAGCTTGAGAAAGTCACTTCCACTATTGGTCAGGCAGTGTATCCTGATGATACTAGGAGTGGGTAGAGCCAGTGGGTGGAACATACTGTGGCCATGACCAAGTCAAGAAGTCCAAGTGAAATTGAAAAAGTAAGGGGTGCCTGGGTGGCTCAATTGGTTGGGTGGCTGCCTTCAGCTCAGGTAATGATCCCAGGGTCCTAGGATTGAGTCCCATATTGGGCTCCCTGGTCAGCAAGAAGCCTGTTTCTCCCTCTCCCTCTGCCTGCCACTCTGCCTACTTGTGCTCTCTATCTCTCTGTCAAGTAAATAAATGAAATCTTTAAAAAAAAAAAAAAGAAAGAAAAAAGAAAAAGTAAGCACGAGCCTGGAGACTACAGGGGCAGCTCTTGGAATGGAGCAAAAAAAACAAAGTCAGGAGCAAAGTGAGAGAGTCTAGATGAGCCCAGAGAGTGGGCGTGGAGGATGGGCAGCCAAGGGGTGCTTGTGTTGGTCTCCAATGACAAGATGCATGCAGTGGGCTGGGCTGGGCTGGGCTAAGGATTGGAACCGAAGTCTTCTGAGGGCCAAGTTCCACATTTAGGGGATTCATCTAGGGTGATCGTGCTAATGGTACACGTTTGACCCACTTTCTTCCTGTCCAGCCACAGGCCTGGGAAGGAGGCTCAGTGAGTGGCTAGAGCCTCCCTCTGTAAGACCGGCCTTCTTTGTTCTCACCAATCCCCGGCCTCTTGCTTTGGAGTCCTCCTCACCATCATGTAGGTGGCAATTGATTCATAATGGACATGTTTTTATTAGAGTAATGGTACCACTTTCTGCAGAAAAGAGCAATGCAATTTTGTTAATGAAAGTCATGTGTTGAGACAGGGTTGGATGGGAACTTCTGGGTCTAGTTTGGCTCTGGCTCAAAACCTTCCGGGAAAACACAAACTTTCAGGGCCACACCCAGAAAGTCCCATTTACCTCTGTCAGGACCATCTGCTTTGGATTAGAGAAATAATAACAGTGTTCTCTCAGTGCCCTTTTATAAATATAAAATGTGTAATAAAGTGGTTATTAGAAGGTAATCAATGGTGCTTATGTTTTCTTTTGGGAGGACATTGATGGTGAACTTGCACAGAATCCCATGACCAACAGCAAGGGATCCATTCTGTATGACTGGCCGAACACCACTTTGCTCCTTGACCCTTGATAGGTCAGAGAGCAGAACCCTTCCCTATGCAAGGGAAGCATCTCTATGGATCCTGACATAGGAGAACAGAGAGAGGACTGATTCCAGGATTTTCCCAGAAAAAACCTATACCTGCTTAATAGCTTTAAGGTTGGGAAAAAATGAATTTAGATTGATAAAGGGCATAAATCCAACATGCTTTAAGTTGCTACAGATTATCCCCTATTCCATCACCTCTCTGTCTTAGTATTTTTGAACATTTTTGGGAAACTTTTAGACTATTAAGAAAATTAAAGGCACTTTTAAATAGTCTTTCCCTTGAGAGAACCCACATGATTTCCCCTTTTTGTCCTAAACCATTTATTGCAGGATCCTCACAATTTAGAGCTTGATCAAATGAAATAACCTCTGAAAGCTAGCAGGGCCTGGCCTAATGTTACTTTATAAAGCTGTGTTAGATTTTTAAAAAAAAAATTTCTATTTAAATTCCAGTTAGTTAACATACAGTGTAATATTAGTTTCAGGTGTACAATGTAGTGATTCATCATTTACATATACTACCTAGGGCTCATCGCAAGTGCACTCCTGAAGCTGTTAGATTTTGTTATAAAAATTAATAATACTTCTCTTTATCATCAGATTGTAAAATCCTTAGAAATAAGAACCATGTATTTTTATTTCTACTTCTGTCTTTTTCTGTACCCAGCATAGTATTGGGTGCTTATTTGGAATTAACAAATGTTTATTGACTAGTTGGTGATTGCAACATCAATATTTAGTTATTAATTGATTGACTAATTTTTTATTCAGCAAAACTTTTTTTTTTTTTTTTTACCTGTTCCATGCCAGGTGCAGGAGAAACTGATCTTATTATAAGAAAGTTAATTTCTTTTGAGAACCAACTCTGGGCTAGAACTGTTTTAAGCATGTTATGTGTATTAACCCTTTGATCCTTACACTCTTACTATGAGTGTCTCAGATCACAGATGAGGGAATGAAGGTGGTTTAACTATGGTACTTGTATTCCTAACCATTGGAACATAACTGCCTCATGAACATATGATGCCTAGTCTCTATTCTTAACGGATCCCCACCCAAGGGAGGTCAGGGCTAGGCAGGGAACTGAAGAGTGGTAGACAGGTCAGGTAGTGACCAGATACTGAGGCCCCAGAATGATGAGGGAAAAGCTGGACCAGCTGGCTTTCCAGAAGTTCCACAGAATGAAGCCCACACCTGCAAAGATCTCATCTTTATGTGCTAAGTATGGGCTCCATTCCTCTCTTCTGAAGTCAGTTGGTATAGGTGATGGAGTTGCCTGGGTGCCAAGCTGGAACATTCTTTGAGCTGCCTCTCTTGAAGGTGTGGTTATGCTGCCATGCAGGGCCCTAGTCCTGGGAGAATATCATCCATCTCCATGTACAAGTTCTCAGTCTTGAAGACCTCCCTGCTTCACCAGATGGCCCAGTCCATTCATGTTGAACTGAAATAATTTTCCTCCAAAATTGATATGATGGTGTTCTGCCTGTTTCCATGGGTCAGCCCTTTTGGGCTGTCCTGACCCAAATCTTCTCCAAGATAGTATTTATACGTTCTTCAGTTGTTTCTTAAAGGAAATGAATTCTAGGCTTCATTGGTTCGCTTATTCACTCAGTAAACACAGAGATAAATGTGAGGGAGGCAAAGGTGGCTTAACCCTGGCCCTGTGCTTAGAAAGTTCACAATATCAAGGGGGGAAACTTGTGGGAGCTATAATAGAAGGTTAGAGGAGCACAGAGGAGCAAATGCAGGTCTCAGAGATGTTACCCCTCCTCTACTCTTCTCTCTACATCTTCTCTTTGAGTGTGGCTGCAAGAAACACACACATCAATTAACTCCAGAATCCCTCTCCCAAGCACAAACCTCTTGCCAGAGCTTCAGCCCTCCTTGTCCATGTTTCTCCTGGACCCTTCCCTTCTATCGTCAATTCCAAAGTTACTTCCAACTCAATAGACACCATCTGGATTCATGGTCCTTCCTTTGCACATTCTTAGAAAGGGTAAGGCAGCTTGCCTCTCATCTCACAGCAAGCAAGTCACAGTGGCCCCAGTCAAAGCCAGTGTTGTCCAAGTCCACTCTAGTTCTGCCACACATTCTGGTCTTTGGGATTGGAAATTTGGGAAGGATTGGACAGTCTTGTCCTTTTGTGGTATGTCTTTTCTCTGTGGTGCCCTCTTCCACCATGCTTGACCAGTGGGTTGGTGCTCCTCTCTGGAGGGCTCATATCTCAGTAAAGAAACCAGCTATGTGGACCATTCCTTCCCTGAGCCCCACATACTTCAAGCCTCAGCTTTTCTATGGGACTCATGACACCAGAAATTTCATGCTCTGGGAACAGAGGTCCTCCCAGCCCTCACTATATGATCAATTCTATCTTATGGTTCTAGTACCTCCCCATTGGAGACAGGATCAGATTTATCCTTGAGGGTATTAGAAGGTCCTGGAGTGGTACTTGGCTTATGGTTGATGCTCAACATCTGCGGACTGGCTATATACTGTGTCCATACCAGGCCAGAATATTTTTCTTGAAATTACTTACATTTAAAGGTTAGCTTTAGACTGACTGCTAAGTTTGAAAGCAAGTCCAATTGTTCAGAATGCGATGAAATGCAACATGCATTTATTAAGCACATACAGTATACCAGGTATGGTGCCAGACACTAGGATTTCAACAAGGGAAAAAGACAGCCACAGGCTTCAGGCAGCTCAGCAGGGAGGGAAGGTAGGAAGTAGAAGCAGTGGTGTTGGTAGGACAGAAGTGATGCAGTGATGACAGCATGATTGTTATGGGACACAGACTGCTACATGGGGCAGAAGAGGGAGCAGCTAGACCTGTGGGTCTGAGAGGGTTTGGAACTAGGGTAGCAGAATTGGGCTCCCTAGGCCCCGCAATGCTCAACTTTCTTGCTAAGGACTGAGGATGCCTCCTCTCCTGGGTGGAAGTCAAACTTCTTCCAGCACCTTAAAGAGAAGTAAAATCTAGAATTGCAATATCTTAGAGCTGAAAGATTTATCAGCAACATCTAGTCCAGTGGATTTCCAGCTTTCTTTTAGTAGCAGAAACTTCAATCTAAATCTTCCATTGTAAAATGGATCCAAACAAAGTCCCTTTGGTAGGTAGAAAACCATGATCTAGGCCAAACCTCTGACTTTTCAAGTAGGGAAACTGAGGACCAAAGTCCCAGAGTGCATGAACAGGAAGGCCAAGCATGGGTCCCAGGTCTCTGCTGCATGCGGTGGGTGCAGACGGTTCAGAGGAGAGACTGCCGACAGCCCTGCTGGCCTGAGATTAACCATCAGATGCGGGAAGCAATTACGTTCTGCATAGGCGAGATCCACTGGTCCCATTCTCCCTCCCTGCAGGCTATGTCAAAACATGCAGGCAGGATCCTGCTTCTTCTCACGTTTTAAAAACATACAGTGGACTTGTGTTTACAGTACTGAGAAGGGATGTGACGTGGAACAGCAGAGCACACCACCCCCGGGAAGAGCCACCCTGTCTTCACTGGTGTGCTCTCTGTCCAGACCACAAGCTCTTGAAACGCACCCCTCTGGGCTCCAAATCAGAGCGTCTTGCCAGGGGAGGTCTCTGAGCTTCAGGTCTTAAACAATATTCTATGTTGTGCAAACAAACAGTGCCAAAAATGATCTGACCCTTGGATCAGAGCCACATCTGTCTGGGCCACTCAGCCTGGGATTCTTGCAGTGGTGCAGAGGGAAAACAGATTAGGCGTCAGATTTCTATTTCCAGACCCTGTTTTTCTGCTTCTGTGGGACTATAGGTGGGCTTTTGAGTTCTCTTGGTCTCTGCTTTCCCATCCAAATAATGGCAGAAGCTAGGTGGCTCTGAACTCATTCTCTG
>NC_081557.1:211710377-211733260 GCF_022355385.1 Mustela nigripes | reverse complement strand
GTGTGTGTGTGTGTGTGTGTGTGTGTGTGTGTGTGTGTGTGTGTGTGTGAGATTTCTTTTTAAAATGGAATCTCACAGGCAAATCCAAAATATAAAATAGATGAAAGCCAAGCCTTTGGGTTCATGCAGGAGCAGTAGTCTTGGTCACTTTATCTCCTCTGCTCTGGGAACCCTTGAAATATCTCTGTAGATCCTGAGGGTCCTCAGAATGTGGTTTGATACCACTTGGCTACATGATTTCTCAGGTCTTTTTGGGCTCATACCTTCTATGATCCCACAAATAGAAATGTAAATGCTAGGTCACAATCACGAGTGTAAAACTATGTGTGTTTATATGTACAAGAAGAGAGATTACAATTGGACATTTTATCTTACTTTGATCAAGGCATTGTATTTTTAAGAATGAAGACAGTTTATGGGGCGCCTGGGTGGCTCAGTCGGTTATGTGTCCAACTCTTGATCTCAGCTCAGGTCTTGATCTCAGGGTCATGAGTTCAAGCCCTGCACTGGGCTCCATGCTGGCCATGGAGCCTACTTAAAAAATAAAACAAAGCCAAAATTAAGGCAGTTTAAGGTTCACAGCAAAATTGAAGGGAAGGTAGAGAGATTTTCTGCTCCCATACGTGTAGAGCTTCTGTCCCCCATTATCAGCATCAATCAGAGTGGTACTTTTGTTATAACTGAGGAGCCTACGCTAACAAATCATTGTCTCCCAGAGACCCTAGTTTACATTACAGTCCACTCTTGGTGTTGTATGTTCTGTGAGCTTGGGCAAATGTGTAAAGACATGCATCCACCATTATAGAATTACACAGAGTATTTTCGCTGCCCTAAAATTCCTCTGTGCTCCACCTATTCATCTTGCCTAACTGCCTCCCCCCAAATATCACATCTTTACTTATTTTTTCCTGATTGCAAAAGTAGAACATACCCAAGAAGTCAGTATGAAATAGAAATCATATGAAATCCTGCTTGTCTGAATTGAAGTTATAATGAAAGGTGACTCTGACACTTACAGAACTTTTCAGATTAAAGAGGCAAAGCTCAAAAGGTGAATGTGCAAAGCCACTTGGGTTTGCTGTTTAGGAGATCACAGTCTCTCTCACGTTAGTAAATCAGGTCCATGTAGTATGAACCATTTGATAGTCAAGCCGCAGGGAAAAGAAAACGGATGAGGAGTGTTTTATAGAGAGGGAGATAAGATGCTTAAGATCTCATGGAGAGGATAAGACCAGGAGTAGAATTCTTTGAGTTGGCTTTAATCTGAGAAAACAAACCTTTCATCCACCACAGCTGTGATTTTTCCCCTTTATTTTCAACTCTCTTTTGCTTTTGCTGTAGTCCTGGGAAGGAGCTTTGTGTCTTCGTCCTGGACCCTGATTTCCATCCCCCACCCCACTTCCATCCCAACACCAACTCCCTCCCCATTCCCTAGTTCTCCAACTCACATTTCAGACCCCCAGCGTCTTTGATAACCTAATTTGCCATAGAGTGAAAGATGGATATGACCGAAGGCACTCAGCATCATTACCACCCTCTTTCTGGTTTGCCATTCTCATACTGCAGAGGATGTAAAGCCAAGAGAACTACATTTCCCAGACTCCCTTGTAGCTAGAGTTATAGATCCCCATTTGGGTTCAGTTGGTAGATATACCTGCTTGAGATTTAGAAGGTGAAAGTGGAACAATGGCTCCCTATAGTTGATGGTAAACCAAATACAGAGCAACAATTAAGCTTTCTACAGCCTTCTTAAGGTTTTTAAATGAATCCTTTGAGGTTACTGTGTTGAGCAACCATCCTCTGCCATATGCATCATCTCTGAATTTCCTGTTTTACTTCATTTCCAAGCTGTACAGTTTGTGAATTCTGAAGATTAAATGAGCTGATGGGAAGTGGGAAGTGCTCGCCACACACCTGGAACACCACAGGGACCTACCCATTTCATTCTTGTCTCTTTTCTTATTCTTTCTGAGGCCTTGACTCACAGTGTTACCATCTCGTCGGATACTGAGTTTCCCAGTTGGGGAAATACCATCCTAGAATTTTATTCCCAGAAAGAATCTTAGAGATCTTTGAGTTTATAGTCCCCCATTGTGAGGGGACTGAGTCTCAAAGGGGGAAAAATGATTTTTCTAATGTTACATAGCTAGTGGTGTGTAGAGGAACTTTTGTCTAATTTTAGGGTCAGGAGAAAAAGTCACTAAATCTCTGTGGGCTTTAATTTCTCTGTCTGTGAAATTGTTATAACAAAGCCTCATCTTCTTATCTTACATGGGACAAGTGGCAGACAAGTATTACTTGTGGAAATGTTTTGGAAAGCTCCTTATCTATCTATCCATCCATCATCTATTATCTATCTATCTATCTACCTACCTATCATCTATATATCTCTACACACACATTTATATTTGGAAAGGCGGGCATTGAAGGGAAGACATTATTAATGATCAGTGTTTGTTAATTTATTGACTGAAAGCTTGTTGAGTACCCACAAGGTGCGAGTGCCAGTTCTCAGTGCTAGACATAACAGCGGAGAACTACCAGGCACTCTGTGTGAGCTGGAGCTGCAAAGAAAGTAGAAACACACAGAGAACAAAGAAACTGATGAATAAATAAGACAAGTTAGAAGGTGTTAAGTGATATGAAGAAGTAAAGTAAGTGTTATGATCAAGGGCAATGGCGGCTGTTTTAGATGGGGGAGATTGAGGAGTAGGGGGGTCATGACAGCCTCTTTGAGGTGGGTGCCTTACACTGGCCCTAGATGACAATATGGGAATGAGGAGGCAGGAGGGTTGTTCCAGAAGCTTTAGGTGAGTCATGGGAGGTGTGGGATGAAGTTCTATGGTGTGGTTTCCTATCACTGGAGGGCCATACAGCCTAGAATAAGCAGTGTGGAGGAAACAGGAGAGGTGGCAGTTTTGGAGACCTGAGTTTAATCCTGGGTCTTCCCCAAAGCGTCTGGGCCACATTGGATGTGCCATAGCATAGCCCTGGCCTCAGATTCCTTATCTGTCAACTAGGAACAGAAGTCCTGCCCTTACCAGAGGAGTACTGGGACAGGGGTGTGGCCAAGGGTGGACTTGCCCTCAAATGCTCCTGTTTCGAAGCACAGTGATAAACCCCAGTCTGGCTCAGGCCCTTCCTGGAATTGGGGGCTGCTGGGATGAGGGGCCCACAGACTATCCACCCTCATGCACAATGCAAGACCTGTGCTGGCCCCATGGACAACAGGCGCGGGAAAGAGGGTCTGCTTTTTCTTCTGGTGGACTCAAGCCTTCAAGTCTTTGGACTGAATGCCAACAATAATTCATCAGGAACGCTTTACAACTCAGCATTACAAAACCTGTTAGGAGACAGATCGCCCACAGGACAGGATGGAGAAGGAAGCGTGTTCAGGGCTGGTGACCTCAAGATGATTAATGATTTTTCACAGGGTGAACTCTGTCCTCCACCTCCCACGTGCTGTGTGCTCCCTCCCTCCTTCGCCAGCTTGTTTGCAGGGGGAGGGCGAGGGGGACCCTTGAAGGAGAAGTTTACCATCACAGAGAGCAGCGCCAGAGGAGAGCCCTGTGCTGGAAAGGCCGGAAAGCTTTCTTGTTACAATTTTAGTTTTATTTTTCTCAAAATCTACATACAGGTTCTATATCTTGAAATATGTACAATTGATCCCTTAACTGTGAGTGAGCTTGTTCCTGTTACACATTTTGCACAGCATTGTGTGGTGTCAGCTCTGCTTCCTGTGATTATCACCACTTCTGTCCCTACAGATCCAAATCCTGACTCTACTGAATACGAAATGCAGCAGAAAAGGAAATCATGATTTCAGCTTTTGGCCTTCAAGATCATGGTAACTTGATTTTGACTTTGTTAGATTATAAAATGTACAACTGTGATACATGCTGTTTTAATAAACCAAAAAGGATAGAACTATTGAAAGAGATATCTGATCCCTTCCTATGCCCTTCTTGGACCCTACAGCCCTGAGATCATCAGTGTCCAGTCAATGCCTCTGGAACAATAATCTCAGGTGCCTTCTGCACAACAAGACTGTCCAGATGCAAACTGAGAATAATGACAGAACTTTCCAGTTTTTTTTTTTTAAAGATTTTATTTATTTATTGACAGACAGAGATCACAAGTAGGCAGAGAGGCAGGCAGAGAGAGAGAGGAGGAAGCAGGCTCTCCGCTGAGCAGAGAGCCCGATGTGGGGCTCGATCCCAGGACCCTGGGATCATGACCTGAGCTGAAGGCAGAGGCTTTAACCCACTGAGCCACCCAGGCGCCCCCAGAACTTTCCAGTTTTATGGGAAAAGGAAACTGATCATGATGGGGATGATAGCCTGTATTTACTGACTACTTAGGATGAAGGTACATTCCATGTGCTATTCAATTCTTACAACAACCATGGGAAGTACTTATTAATATTCTCTCCATTTCACAGATCAGGAAACTGGGCTGTGGAGTAAAGTTGGAAGTAGTAGAACCAGAACTGGAGTCCAGGAGGACTCATTCCAGGCTGAATGAACTTTGATCAATGTTATGTCTTTCTTCTACAATCTTTCCTAACCCTGCTGGCTTCCTTGAATGTCTGCCTGTAAGTCTTTGTGCAGCAACATAAATGAGAAGGTGGTAAGTGATTGCAGTCTCACAGGATTCCAGTCCTGCCCTCACTGTGAGTCCCTTCCTCTACGGATCCTTGTTCTGGGTGAGACTCAGCGTCATGGACACATATGTGTTCTTGCTCCCATTCCAAAAATCTAGTTAACTGTGTAACCACATTTTAGTATCTTGACTGACTTTTAGTTTTTCAACAACACTTGAGCATTTTTGAGAAATCACTGAACTTGACCCTGAGGTCTTGTATGAAGTCAACATGCTTCTCATGATTGTATTATAAAAGCAGTTAAAAAGGCCAGTATATAGTAAAGTATTTAAAAGCCCAAGCTTTAGACTCAGAGACTTGTAACAATTCTGTGTCTTCATATAGCAATCATATGACCTTGGGCCTCAGTTTCTTTACCTGCAAATTGGAGATAATAGCACCACTTACTTTATAGGGTTGGAATAAAGATTATTTGAAATAATGTCTAAGTATAACATTTAACACAGTGTCTGGCAGATAGTATGGACTTAGTGCACACTACCTGTTATAATGAGTGCAGTAATTTATTATATCTGCTCAAATTTTTCCCTTATCTTCACTAATTCATTAGGAAGAATCATTATCTGAAAATTTTTGATAGTTTCACCCTAGACAGGGTTGATATTACATGACTTTTGTAAAGTTTTACAGAACACGATGAGTCATGTGTTATAGAAAAAGAAAAGGACAGAGAACACTGGACAACTTGTAAAGTGCATCATCTGCATCATTGTAAATTGAGGAGTCAGATGAGTCATGCCCTCACATTGGCCATTTCCTGTCTAATAGACCAGTTGAGGTGGGAACCTTAGTCTCCATATTGGATAAGATGTCCCTGTTCTTACAAAAAACTACTAGGTTGGGCCACCTTTAGAGAATGTAAGAATTGAACTTAAGTCCGAGACATGGCCACCATAGCTCTCTGGGATAAAGGCCTAGGATGGATGAAAGTCTTAACCAGGTTTTAGAGATTTCAGGGGACAAACATCCATCCAGGCTACTCTGGTGATGGAGATTTATTTTAAGGAACTTACAGAGGACAGACCTTCATGGGAATCTGAGTTAGCCAAATAATCATTATTTCGATTCCACAACCCTATCAGTTAACATATTTTTATATACATTGAATATGTCAAATGTGAATATTATATATATATATATATTCATATCAAATCAATATCAAACATTAGGTAGCTTAAACAACAGAACTTAATTTTCTCATAGTTCTGGAGGCCAAAAATCCAAGATCAGAGTTGGTTTCTCCTGCAGCTTCTCACTGTGCCTTGTAAGGACCTCCCTCTTGGATCCTTCAAACAGATATCTGTGTCTCCAGGATTCATGTGTCACATAGCAGCCAAGTGATCTTTCTTTTTTCTTTTTCTTTTTTAAAAAATTAACATATAATGTATATTTGCCCCAGGGGTACAGGTCTGTGAATCATCAGGCTTATACATTTAACAGCACTCACCATAGCACATACCCTCCCCAATGTCCGTAACCCAGCCGCTCTATCCCTACCCCACCACCCCCTAGCAACCCTCAGTTTATTTTGTGAGATTAAGAGTCTCTTATGGTTTGTCTCCCTCCTTTGTGGTCCCGTTTTGTTTAATTTTTTCCTTCCCTACCCCCCACGAACCCCTGCCCTGCCTCTCAAATTTCTCATATCAGAGAGATCATATGATAATTGTTTTTCTTTGATTGACTTATTTTGCATAATACCCTCTAGTTCCATCCACATCATTGCAAATGGCAAGATTTCATTTCTTTTGATGGCTGAATAGTATTCCAGTGTGTGTGTGTGTGTATATATATATATATATATATATATATATATATATCTCCCATCTTCTTTATCCAGTCATTTGTTGATGGACATCTAGGTTCTTTCCATGGTTTGGCTGTTGTGGACATTGCTGCTATAAACATTCGGGTGCATGTGCCCCTTTGGATCTCAAGTGACCTTTTTAGAACAGAAGTCCACCTCACTGGTCCCTGCTCTGTTGGTGTTCAGTCGTCTGTGGGAGCGTGGTAACCCGATGGATGACAGTGATGTGGGCTGCTGCTCAGATATGCTGGGCTAACAGCTAAACTTCTGTGACTACTAAAAAGCCCATCAGAAGGTGAGTGACAATAACTAACACTGTAACATTATAGGATCACCATAAATGTATTCTAACACTAAAAAAAAAAAAAAGCTTTTATTCTTTATAAAATTTATTCTTTATAAAATTATTCTTTATAAAATTTTATTTTATTCTTTATTTTTCATAACACAACCAGTGTGTTGTAACCTTGTGGTTGAGAACAACCTGCCTCAGCACAGAATCCTTGGGCTGGCAGACAATGCTACTGCTAGTACTTTGACTTTAGTGATCTCCCTACAGTGAAGTCCACCTGCAGGCATTTGCACCTTTGTGTGGTTTCTCTCCTGTTCCCACTTAGCCCCAGGCTGGGTCTGTGACTGCTTTGACCCATAGAATATATATGGCAGAGTGATGCCATGCTGGTTCCAAGTGTGACCATTGATTGGCCTGGCAGCCGCCATATCCTTCTTCTTGGGCACTTCTTTTTGGAATGCAGATATCATGCTGTAAAGCAGGCCAAGCAACCGTGTGGAGATGCCTCCTGGGAGAATGCATGGGACCCTTAACCCTAGCTGAGCTTTTACAGGATCCTCCAGATGGCTGGAGCCCCCTCAGGGGCCCAAGTAGCCCAAGGCGGAGCAATATAACCACCAGTAACTTGTGTCTCATGGGACTGGGGACAATATTGCTTAAAACCATTGTTTTGTGTTGGTTTGTTATTCACCAATAGACCCTGAAATAGGGTCAAATGACCTTCTCTAAACCTGCTAGTGCCTCTCCTGCTTTCTGCACATCCTGTAGTCTAGTCACCCTGAGTTCCTTTTCAGTCCTTAAATCAGTCTTTGGTCCTTTTTACTTGCTCTTCCTTGGCTGTAAATGTCCTGCTCTGCTTTCCCTGCAGAGAGATTTTCTATATCTCAAGACAAAGGTCACCTCTCTTTTCTGAGGCCCCCTTGACACCTCCCCTTTACTTTCAGACAGAGTTAGTGTCTCCCCTGGGGGCACTCTGTGCCCGGTGGCAGTTTCGTCTTCTAGAATGTTACATGACTGTAGAATCCATAGTGTTAAAAAAATATGTTTTGTGGTTTGTCCAACCTCACTGGGAGGGGATAGGGTCACTGTGGCATTTTTGGAAGTAGTATGAGCCTTAGATCAGACACATCTGAATTTGAATCTCAGTGCCTACTCAGTCTCAGAGCTATCTCTGGATAATTCTCTTAGTTTGAGCTTTCTCCTCTGTAAAACAAGGGCAGTGATTGCCCCTTCAGAGTGGTTGTGAAGATTGTAGTTCACTGTGGCATATCAAACACCTAGCATGTTACCTGGCCTAGCCAATGCGAGCAAATTCCAGAGAGATCCCTATCTGTCATGCTATAGTGTTAAGCCTGATCACACATCCACAGGCACCTTCCCCTGGCCTCTCCCTCATCCCACGTCCTCCCTGAGTTAGGTGTCCTGCCCTGTGATCTTAGAATAACTCTTATTGCCATCATAGTAGGGTTTTTTTGTTTGTTTGTTTAAAGGTTTATTTATTTATTTTAGAGAATAGAGAGAAAGAGAGAGAGAGGGAGAATTTGTTTGAGCATGTGACCAGGGGAGTTGGGCAGAAGAAGAAGGAGAGAGAAGAATCTAACGTAGAGTCCCTGTTGAGTGTGGAGCCTGATGTGGGGCTCGATCTCACAACCTTGAGACCATGGTCTGAACCAAAACCAAGAGTCAGATGCTCAACTGACTGAGCCACCCAGGTGCTGCACAATCATGGTTTTTATGACACCGCCAGCCTTTCCCATGGATGGGGAACTCCTAAAGGCAGGCATTCATTGTTTCTTATTACAAATTTTTAATTCCCAGCAAAATAGCACAGCATCTGACACCTAGTAGATGTATAGTAAGCACTTGCTGAGTTAAGGGTCCCAACATCTAGGATTTAATTTAAGATTTCAGGGTAGTTAGGATGCAGGGAAGTTATCTTGGTTTTTACTGAATGTAGCTTAGTGTTTTCTCTGGACCACCACTGTTTGCCAAACTCATCATGTTTGTGCACTTGACTGAATGTCCCGCAGGTGCCTGAGGTGGGGAGCAGCAGTGTAAAGGTAGGGTCAGCAGAAGAGGAGCTGTGTGAATTTGAGTAACTATCATAACTCGAGTCTTCATTTTTTTCATATGGAGGCATATGAGCTATAAACCTCAGCTTATAAATTTTGGGGTTACACATTTTTTAAAAAATTTTATTTATTTTTTAAAATCCTTTTTTTTTTTTTTAAGGTATTTTTTAAATTCCTTTTCAGTGTTCCAGAATTCATTGTTTATGCACCACACCTGTTTTAAATTTGATAAGGCTTCTCTAATCTTCAATTCCACTGACTTAGTTTTCTTGAATCTCTTCAATCCATCAGGAGAGTTTTGGGAAGAAATCCCAAGAATGGGGAACCCAAGTTGCCAAGGAGTGTTTCATAATGTTAAACAATGTTGATATGTAACCTATGTGATATTTCATAGAATCTGAGAATGTTCCCCCCATGCAAATGCGTGGAAAGACAGTATGTGAATAAGCCATTTAACAGCATTATCTGCCACTTGAAACTGAAAGCAACATGAAAGTCCAACATTAATGAGATGGTTTGGTCAATTTCTAATGTGTAAATCAGAATACTCAACAATCATTAAAGATCTACTTATGCCAGGTGTGTCCTAGGCACCACTTAGCACAGACACCTTTAAGGGTCTGGTAGTTTGGTGAGGGTGACATCAATTGACTCATCAAGTATACAGGGACGAGTTTTCCATGAGAGAAAGTATGAGATGTTGTGGGCACCTTTGTTGGATGTCAGGGTGGAGGAGGCAACAAGGCAGGAGGAAGGTGATATATCTACACTTTGGACAAGCAGGAACATGTGGTCTAGGTATGAAGAAGAGTGTTCATAAAGACCAGAGGCTGAAGTGAACTTATGCATGAGATAAACTGGAGATCCCTAAATGGCTGCAATTCAGAATATGTGGTTTGTGATGGGAAGAGATGGGGCTACAGTGGGAAAGCGATATTGAAATATTTAAATTTCTCCTGTGAGAAATGGAGAGCCACTGAACATGTCTTTTTTATTTAACAAAATTTATTTATTTAATTTTGAGAAAGAGAAAGAGAGAGAGAGAGAGCATAGTCAGGGTAGAAGGGACAGTGGGAAGAGAGAATGTTAAGTTTCATGCCTAGTTTGGAGCCTGATATGCAGCTCGATCTTAGGACCCTGAGATCATGACCTGAAGTGAAATCAAGAGTCAGTTGCCTAACCAATTGAACCATCCAGGTGCCACAAGATGTCTTTTTCTTTTTTTTTCCTCTCAGGAGGATAAAAACCATGCTTGCAGAAAGCTTTCAAGGACAAAAGAAAAATAAGGATAGAATAATAAACAACAAAGGAGTTCGCACAATTCTGTATTTAGTGTGATCTTATCTATGTAAAGACTCACACACACACACACAAATGTGTGGGTGAAGGGGTGCCTAGGTGGCTCAGTTGTTAAGCAGCCACCTCTTGATTTTGACTCAGGTCATGATCTCGTGTTGTGAGTGAGACTGAGCCTTGAGTTGGGCTTCACTCTCAGCAAGGAGTCTGCTTGAAATTCTTTCTCTCCCTTCCTCTATATACATACATACATATATACATACATACATACATAAAAAGTTTAAAAAAATGTATGAGTGAAGTCTTGGAGGAAAGTATGACAAAATGGCAACAGTAGATGCTTCTTGGTGTTAGGATAATGAGGATCTTCTCTTTCTGCATCTTTACTGTTTCTCATACTGTCTAAATTTTTTACTGTGAGCACATATGGTTTGAATAATCAGAAAAATACAGGAAAAAACTCCAACCTTGAGGTTGATGAGGTTGTGGGGCCTCATACCACATATGTTGTGGGGCCTCAGGGTGGTCTTGTTTTCGACCCCCCTGAACTGATGTTCCCCCTGGGAAAGGGGAGCCATGCTTCTTCCCTCAGGATAATCCCCTGCCTTCCTTGCTGCAGGGCTGGGCTGGGCTGTGCTGCTTGGCTGAATGCAAGCCCTGGCTCCCGCTTAAAGAAAACACAGGAGATTTACACCAACCTGAGGATGTGATGAGAGATGGTCATGGTGTGTGTGGGGAGTTCAGGGAGAAGCTGATGGAAAGGTCACACTGCAGTGGAGTCTGCCTCCATGAGCACCATGAGTAAAGCATGGAAGAGGGGACAGATGGATCCCAATAGAGATGGTCAGGCAGACAGAGAGAGATGGGCAGAGACAGAGTCTCGGGCATGGGAGATACAGGGACAAGGCAAGGAGCCTGAGGAACAGATGAAGAAGTGAAACAAAGAGAGAAGCAGAATGAGGTGGGGGATGAGAGAGAAAGACAGTGAAAGAGAGACAGAGGAGAAACTACAAGACCACAGAGAGAGGGAGGCAAAGACAGAAGGACTAAAAGAGGCAGAGACCAGAGATGATGGGAAAACCTAGGAACAGAAGGGCGAAGAGACACATGCAGATACTGCAGCTGGGAGCACTTGACTCAGGAGCTAGAGGCAAACAAAGACCTGCAGAGACAGAGAGATGATACAGAGATGCAGAGAGGCAGAGAGATGGAGACAGAGACTGCAGCTGAGGCAGGAGAGGCAGAGGCTAGAAGGGTGGCCAGCAGGGAATGTTGGTGGCAGGTCCCTCTGAAGACCAGTGTTGGCAGTGCATCAGGGATAGTTCCTGCTCAGAACATTTTTCACAGAGTGCACAAACTATGGCGAAACTCGTTTCTTGCCCCGTTGTGTTAAGCAAGTGTAAGTAATAAAGATTTAAAGATCATTTGTATAATAATTTATAAATTATGAATCTCTTCTATAGTCTTGATTTTACCATTCCTTCACTCAATTAACTAGCTAGTAATATGGTCCCTCGACTTGATTTTTAATGCCCATTTTTCATGTGTGAGATCTGATGCCCAGAGCAGCTGAGGGTCTTGTCCTGGTGGCATAGCTTGCAAATGGCGGAGCAGGGATTGACATCTGTACTGTCCAGGCATGGATAATGGCATGAGGGGCTATTCCACATGCCTGGACCCATTATCAAGGCTTCAGGGAGTTGTGCTGGTGGTATGTAGGAGAATGTGAAAACAGCTTAATGCATCAGCAGCTGTTAAGCACCAATGCTATGCAAATATATTGGATGGTGATGGTATAGTGACAACCAAGACTTGATTTATACCCTCAAAAAGCTTCTACTTCAATTGGGAAGGCTAACTGAATAGAAACACACAAGGGTAATTTGGCTATCCCTCAGGGCTTTCAGAAGAGTTATCTGGAACACCCAGAGTTTTGGTGCTGAGAACCCAGAGTCCTTGCAATTTCTGCAGATTCTTGATTTTCTTCCTCATAGCCTCCTGTTTCTGCTCTTGCAACTTTGTGTACCATCTTGGATTGGCTTTGGGCCAGTTGGGAAATGGAACTTGGCCCCTTTGCCATTTTATTTACCCCCCCAAATCTACTCATACAGATAAATCTTGTGAGTTTAGTAACTTTAATAAAGATCTGAGAGTGAACGACATGAATCTTCCACCTTGAAGATTTCCCACCTAAGTCTTGCTGTCTTCCAAAGCTTGCACACCAGGCATGTCTACACCCCTGTGCATGGCCTCTGGGACACAAAGTCCAAGGTCCTTCCTTTGAGGTTCAGCCCCACTTAGCTGCCTAGTCTTTCCCATAGTTCCTGAAGTTGAGGGGCATGCATTTTTCTCGATTCTATTATGCACAAAAAAAAAAATCAGAGCCAAGCCTCAGTTTTGAGGTCTTAGCAAGGCAGAAGGAAAAGAGGGTGGATGAGGGTTATCAGGGCAGAGTACTGGAAGCAGTGTCTTTACAGATGGGTTTCTGGAATGCTCCAAAGCCCTGGGGCAAGGCTGTCCTCCTTGGAGACATGCAGGTTGCTGGTACAACACCCAACTCCTGCATTTCTCTCTGCATCCCTTAGACCCCTGACTGCAGAGTAAGAGCAGCAGTTCCTACTTGGTCTTGACCTAGAGACTCTCTCCTCCTTAAGCAGTCAGCTAAGGGTGGTGGGAGGTGGCAACAAACCTTATGTTTGTCTGTCTGGAAAATCCACGTTCTTTCTTTAAGCGATCACTTTGGTAGAAGACAGAACTCGCTCTTCGACTTTCAGGACTCGGAACACCCCCTCTCTCCAGACTGAGACAGAGGCATAAAAGTATTATTTGCATTGACTGTGTTTCCAGCTGCCTTTTGGCATGGCTCATCCTTTTGCTCAACTGAGGGTTTAATGTTTACCCAGTGCAACAATGCATGCAGCCCTGGATGGAAACCACAAGTGCAGGATTCCCTGTCTCCTGGGCCTCCTTCCCTGGAGGGTATGATCTCATTTGGGGACCCTCAACGTCCTTGGGCTGGTCTGTCTTCTGTGTGCAGCCGCAGTGAATTTTTTTCATTCACATGCATGAAAAATGTTCCAAAAACATGTTCATAGGCTTTCTACCGACTTTGGATAACACAGGTGTTATGTCTTCTGTCCTGGGCCAAATTCATCAGTTTACATTCCTATTTTTCAGCCATTCTCTTTGATACATACCTAAATAGTTGCCCATTACAAGTAAGGTTTTAAAAATAATACCTCAGAAAAGAGAGAAGAAGGGGAGGGAGTATGTGCAGACAAGAGCATGAAGTTGGAGCCTGAAGCCCCAGGCCCAGTGCTCCTCCCAGCCTCACCATGTGTAAAAATTCAGGCCGCTCTATTTCCAAGAGCCTCTGTCTCCACATCTGCAAATGTGGATAATAATGATCCCCCTATTGACCTTACAGGCTTGTCGGGGGGTGGGTCTCATGTGCTGACAGACTCAACGGTGCTCTGAAAGCTGTCTAACACAGGAGACAGACAGCACCTATGTGCTGAGAATTCTACTTTGTGCCAGGCTTGGGAGAAACATTTTGTAGAGATTATTTAATTGAATCTCTTCTTCCACCATACAAGTCAGGTACTATTAGTCTTATTTTATAGGTGAGGGAACTGAGACTTCATGGGATAAAGTAAATTACCCAAGATCACACAGCTTGGTAAGAAAAGTCAAGCTTTAACTCTCCCTCTTTTTAAAAGATTTATTTATTTATTTTGACAAAATGAGAGTGTGCATGTGCGAGTAGGGTGGGAGGGACTCAGAGGGAGAGAGAGAGGGAGAATCTCCAGTAGACTTCCTGCTGAGCACGGAGCCAGACAGAGAGCTTGATCCCAGGACCCTGATATCATGACCTGAGCCGAAATCAAGAGTCGGGCACTTACCATCTGAGGCACCCAGGCATCCTTAAACCTTCTTTCTTGTTTCTTAGTGCAAACAGTTTTTAACCTTTCTTCTTCTTGTGGTTTTTCTCCTTTTCCTGCTCTTCCTTCTCCTTCCCTTTCTTCGCCTCTTCTTCCTCCTCCTCCTCTTCCTTTTCTTCATGTGAACTGTATGAGGAAGTGTGGTAGTCCTTAGGGACATTCCCTAAATTCTTCTCTACATGGTAAATTCTTCCTCCTCTGATCTTTTTTGAAATCAGCTACAGCCATGTGACTGGTTTTGGCTAAAGAAACTTGAAAAAAAAGTGGCATGTGTCCCTTCTGGGCAGAAACTAAAAAATCCATGAATGATTTTCCATATTCCCTTCCCACTTTTGGAAGCATGTGTCTAGCTGAAATGTCCACCCACCTGGAGTGCTGAGTGATTAAGATCACACAGAGCCCTGCCCTACCTCCTGCACATCTACCTGCACTAGAAATGCTCATATGGGTAAACTATGTATGCACTTGCATGTTTAAACCCTGCAATTTGGAGGTGGTTGTTACTGCAGTGTAACAGAGCCCATCCTGACTAATATGGGAAGCAAACCTGTTGGGAAAGCACTAATAGGGAAAAGAGCAGATTATAACACGAATAGCACCAGTCAGTGGAAGTCTTCAAATTTTGGTACTGCTGTCAATTTATGTGGTAAACTTGGACATCTCAGTTTACTATATTGGAAAACAAGAGAGGTAGAGTCACATTTCTCAGGCACATTCAGGAGATGGAGCTTACAGAAGTCATGCTATTTGTAGTTGCCAGGAAATGCTGATGAGTCACATGAACAATAACTGTTTGTGGGGCACCTGGGTAGCTCAGCCAGTTAAGTACCCACCTTCAGCTCAGATTATGATGCTAGGGTTCTGGGATTGAGCCTTGTGTGAGGCTCCCTACTCAGCAGGGAGTCTGCTTCTCCCTCTTCCTCTGCTTTTCTCACTCGTGCTTTCTTTCTCTCAAATAAATAAAAAAAATCTTAAAAAATATAGCTGTTCGTTATGCTCTGCTAGGTGTCATACCATCTAAAATGAGATAAAGGTAGAGGCAAGTAAGCTAGAAAAACAGCTGCTGAGACACCTGAAATTCCTTTGGACTCCTTTGAAATTCACCTGGATTCCTTTGCAAAGGAGCAGCCTGCAAACCCACTCCTTTGGAGCACTGGGCTATAGTTTCAAGAAGCAGCAAAGCTGTTGTGTTTTACAATGCAGATACACTCAGGTCATACCTGTTTGAGCAGCTGTGTGTTCACCTCAGGGAAACGAGAGCTAGCTATGGCCAGGAGCTTTATCTTCTGGCTCAGAACACCAGGGACCAGGCCAGGGACTGATCCAAACACTCTCCCCTCAGCTGAACACTTCTTACTTACAAGATGAGGTAAGGGTGAGGAAGACAAAGACTTGGTTTTTGGGATGACTTTATAAATCCCACTGTCTACATTTTTTTTTTAAAGATTTTATTTATTTATTTGACAGAGAGATTACAAGTAGGCAGAGAGGCAGGCAGAGAGAGAGAGAGGAGGAAGCAGGCTCCCTGCTGAGCAGAGAGCCTGATGCGGGACTCGATCCCAGGACCCTGAGATCATGACCTGAGCCGAAGGGAGTGGCTTAACCCACTGAGCCACCCAGGCACCCCCCCACTGTCTACATTTTGTTGGTTTCCCTCTCTTAGTGCTTTTTATGTTTTTCTATATTGATGCTTATTAACATCACGCTGGCAATAATTCACTATCTTTTCAAATCCAGGTCTAGTTTAATGAACATAAAAATTTATTTTATTTTATTATTATTATTTATTATCTTTTTTTTTAATGTAGGCTCCATGTCCAATGTGGAGTTTGAACTCACAATCCTGAGATCAAGAACTCTGTGCTCTACCAATAGAACCATCCAGGTGCCCTGAATGTAAAAATTTCTCATGGTCTGTAAGGTTTATTTGAAATTTCAAAATAAATATCATCAGTGGGAAAATAAAAAGATAAAGGCAAATATACTAAACAGTTGAGAAAATGTTTTTTAGTAAAACTTGAGTGATTTTCTATTTACTTATGCCCTTTCACCAAGTCACATTACCTGAAAAATAGAAAGGCTTTATGAGTTTTGGATTGTTTTCACTGGAAGCCCTTGCCCATTCCCAGACACCAGCATTCTGCGGGTGCATGGTTCAAGAATTGCTGAATAATTAATGGCTTCCTGTTTCTCTTCTGCTATAATGCCCTTGAATTCTGAGTCTGTAAACCTCAAACCTTTCCTAACATCTCTGGGAGCTCTTTTCGCCAAGAATGCTTCTCCTGGCTCATAGGGTGATCAGTGGCTAAGATAATTAGCTCTGGAGGATTGAAAAAAATATAAATAATCAGGTTTAGCAAACAGGAAGGAAAGCCAGTGGGTTTTTAGGCATATTGGTTGAGAGGTGTGCAACATGAGCTGGAGGGTGGGCTCCATGGTTTCTAGGTCTCCTGGGTGTCTCTCAGATTGGCCCACTCTGGCCATTACTATGGGGCTGTCAACTCTTGACTGAAGAGTTTCAGTAACCTCCCAAAGAGTACCCCTGCTGCCCAGGGCTGGCACCAGCACTTCCAGGGATGGAAGCAACTAGGACATAACATTTAAGGCAACACCCACCCTCAGGTGTTGACTCCACACTTGTGAGGTCATGAGAGGGAGTGCCTCCTTAAATGTTTTGCACTAGGTGCCTCCTTTCCTCCTCTTCATTCTAGGCCAGCTGCTGCCAGGCTTGCCTCCCTCGTCATTGTGCACATCCTAGAAGGATCAATGGCTCCAAAATAGGAATCTGATTATATGACTTCCTTTCTTAAAATCCTTAAAGGGCTGCTCACTACCTCTGAGATGAAGTCACACTTGTTCATTCATCAGTTCACTGGGTTTTTGATGGACTGGTTGATGTTTTTGGTCATTATGTGCATAGAGCCAGACACTGTCCTAGGGACTGGAATGAGAGTGATGATCAAGGCCAGCAGTGTTTCTGTCCTCCAGCTGCTGCTAGTTGAAGGAGAAAGACAAATGGGACACTGTGAACCAATACAAGCAGAACGACAGTAAACTCTGATAAGTGCTGTCAAAGAAACAAACAGGGGTTGTGATGTGGGGTGGACAAGGGCAGGGCCTCTGTCAAATGGAGTGGACAACAAAGGCCTCCCTGAGGAGGAGAGTTCAACAGACTGGAAGATTAGCAGCCAGGTCTCTGACCACCTGGGGAATGAATCCCAGATGGAGGGAACAGCATGTGTGAAAGTCCTGGGGAATGAGCAGGCTTGGCCTGTTCACAGAACAGAATGGAAGCCCATGCAGACTGTGTGTAGGGGGAAGGGGGGAAGCTGAGAAGAAGGGCCACATGGGACAAAATCCTATGTGGAGATTTTGAAAACATTATTTCATGTTATGTTGAATGTAGTGTAGAAGGCGCATGGACTGAACAGAGGACATGGATGCGGAGGACATGGAGGCAAGAGATGCGGGTGATGTGGATCTGCTTGAAGGCCTGGGAGGCAGAAGAGGACAGATGCAGTATGAATTTTGGTGAGCAAAAGGCAGAAGTGGGCGATCACTTGGGTGTGAGTGTGTACAAGTGTACACATGTGTGCATGAGTGGGGTGTGGCTGGGGAGGGGTGGGAAGGACTAGTGAGAGAAGGACACAGTGAGAACATGTGTCTTCTGCAGACTCAGGAAAGGAGAAATGGACAAGGGAGGGGGAACTGGTGTGCACTTTGGGCCATAAATCAGGGACTCTTGTAGGTGTTGCGTGTCTGAGTAACTATTAGGCATTTGAATGAAGGTGTCAGAGAAACAGCTGGAGTGTGGGGAAGAGGCAGGGCTGGAAGTGTGATCCTGGGAGTCAATAGCTCACAGGCAGATAGCATTTCAAGTCATAGGAACTGTTTCCATTTCTGGCCAAGATGGAGTTAGATTGACCCTCATATCTAAGAACATGGAAAACTGGACAGAGAATTAAGAAAGCCATTTCCCACATTCCGCATGGAGCAGGACAGTGGTTCCTGTGTGTGAGGAAACCTATGAGGTGAGCTCTAATGTTCCCTGCCTAGAGCCTGGAGAATTTCCCAGATGCAGTGCAGGGATGGGGAATCTGGGCAGAATCTGGCAGTTAGCATCTGGTGGTCAGCCTGGGTTGAGAGAACAGAGAGGAGAGTCCTGGAGGCTGAGCTGATGGAGGACAGAATGTGCTGGAATGGAGAAGGGTGCCGTGTACAAACAGCCAAGCTGGCCTCTGCCGCCCCTCCTCCCAGCTGGCCCAGGTTGTGGCCTGGCGTCTTCTACAGCACTGGAAGGTCATCACAGCTTTCTCAGCCTCCTTGTCTGGGTCAAAGGTTCCTCTCAGCTATGGGTATCATGCATTGGGCCTGATGTTGGCCCCCATCACACTCTATAAGCCTCTTGCCATCTCAGTTGTGCACTTTTGGCTGCCCTTGCTGGCTTTTAGCCCAGAGCCCTGTAGGCCTCCCTTCCCTTCTCGCTTATTGCTGTGTGTTTCTCTTCCATGTGTGGGCAGCAGGGCCACAAACCTTGTATCAAAATAGGGCCACTTTTTAGAAAGTCTTTTATATTATATCTCTTAGTTCTGTTTTTATTTTCATGTTTTACTCTGGCTGGAGAGTCCTGGAACAGTCCCAGTATCTGTCTTCCTGCCTACTGGAGCATGTAACCATCTTTTTTGACATACCATCTTCCTTTAGTTTTCCTGATACCATGTCTCCCCCTGTTCTTCTCCTTCCCTGGCCTGTCACTGTCTCTGTTGAAGCTCCAGGGATCCATCCTTGGCCATAGTCTCTCACCCAATTCCATTGTGACAGGTGCCACTGACTCCTGCCCAGCACGCTCTGTTTGCACATCTGCCAGACATTCCCAACTCAATACGTTCAAGACCAAACCCTAAAATTTCCACCCAAACCTCCTCCTCTACCTGTATTACTTGGTGTGGTAAATGGCATCCTATAAAACTAGATATTTAAGTCAGAAACAGAGTGGTATCACAGATTCCTCTTTTTTTTTTTAAATTTAAAAAGACACATCTAATAAATCACTGTCCCATAAGTGTCATACTTATAAACCAAATATAACCAGACCTGCTGGTTCTTGCCTGGAAGTGTGCCTTGGCTTAGAGTCATAGAAAAATAAAAGGCCCAGGAGTCTGGCAACAAAAAAACAAAAATTTAAAAACAATTTTAGCTTTTCCTAAATCCTATAAGGAACTAAAGGAAGATCACACTCATTTTACACAGCAAACCTTGATTATCTGTTCTTCTCGTTTGTTTCTCTCTCTCTCTCCTCCTATTTATTATCTATCTTAACTATACCTGAGTAGCTCCTTTCTTTTTTTTTTCCCCCCTGAAAAGCTCTAAAAGTCTTCAAACCCAGCCTGCTAGTATCCCCAAATTTAAGGATCTTGTAATCTTCTCTTTTGGTGTTTTGTGATCTACTCTGGACTGTTTTTTATATAAATCAATACCATAATTGTTTGTACCTCTCAGATTTCCCCCTGATTCATACCTCTTTCAGCACCATAAAAGAAAAGGAATTGAATAGATTCACAGACGTGTTCTTGGAAAGGAGGGAGTGTATAGAAGAGGGAGAAAGCATTTATTTCAAATCAGAAATTTGTTCTTCTCTCACTGCCAAAAACCACTTAAATTTATTTCCTATCCATTCCTTTCTCTTAATTCCTGCTGTAATAATTATATTCTAGTATCAAGAATTGCAAAGGGCCGGATATTGTTCCCTAATTGTAGGTGAACAGTCAAGCCGACCAGTTTCATGAATGCTGGTGAAAGACATGGTCTCATAGGTCAAAGACAAAGGACAATTTATTGCTCACAGCAATAACCAGGGTCAGAGTGTAAGCATTTTTGTGTCATTCCCCTGACACCACAGGATAATGCAATGAGAGCCAGAAGACACCTGCATACAGTGAGCTGTGTTGCCTGAGAGGAACTTTGAACTCAGGGAACCCAAACATTTTATAATGGGCGGTAACCATGCCTGTTCTATCTTCTTCTTTTCTACTATCACAAAACCTTCCCTTTGCTCTGGAGAGAGGTACTCTCTTCCAAGGCTGATGGATATGCAAAGGTCCTTGAAGATACAGTCTAGAACAGAGGGCAGTCGGTGCCTCACTCATAAGATATGTCTTCTCTCACCATTCCTGGACAATCATAATTTATCGTTGTAGTTATCATACTAGCTGCCCAATTGGCCAACCTGCTCCTAGTCTTGCTTTCTTCCCACTCATACTCCCTTTGCATCCAGGATTGTCTTTTGTAATGAAAATAGGGTCACATAACCACCATTACTTACAATTATTTGGTGGTTGCTTATTTCCTACAGGATTATTTCCTCACTGTGCCACATAAGATATTTCCTGATTTGGCTTTTGCCTGCCTTTTCAGCCTTCTTTCCCATCAATGGCATTTCAACAATGATTATAATCTTGAATTTAATACTATAATAGTAAGTTTGGACCTACCTCCTCTACATGGAAGGCAATTTACAGGTTAATGTGTCTGAGGCATCCTTTATAAACTACTTTATAAACTCATAAACGATTCTTGATGAACTGGATCTCAAATTCTATGTGTACTATTTATGTGTGAATTTGTGTGTGTGTGTGTTAATGACAGACAGAGGAAATTAGGCAAAAGAACTCTTCTCTTCAACAAATGGAAGTATATATTTCATTTATTTATATTTACTCTGCAAGATCTAGGCCTTGAATAGATCAACTGCAGCTGAACTTGTCTTCTGTCTGGTTCTTACAGTGACCTCTTGCTCTGACTTGCAACGGGGGTTTAAAATCCCCACTCTCAAGTTCACACAACTGTCCCTTCAGGGGCTGTGCATTTTCTCCCAGTCTGAGCTCTTTAGACAAATGTCAGTTTTTTTGTCATTAGCCTTGTGAGAATTTCTGAAAATAAATAAACAGTTTAGAGAAGGAAACCCGCTCTGGGAGTGGAGAATATGAGTCAGTGCCATGTTGGGAGGAGGGGTGTGGAGACAATGAATGTTTGGCTTATGTCTTGGAGGCTCTTGCAGAGATCTGGAGCTGGGGGTGGCCTTGCAACACCATTTTCTGGCATTTACCCTGAAATAGAAGTCTATGACAGGAAAGTGATGATATAGCAAAATTTATGAGGACCATTGATGATATATTGAAAGGGATAGATGGTCGTTATAGTGACTTGAAATTTCCCAAATTTATAAGGGATTGCAGCCTTTCATAAATGTTGCCTCAAGAGAAATGCAGGCCTCCTCTAATCCAGTCCTAACCTACCCTACCTCCTTACTTCCCATTACAATCCATCAAGGGTTTATCATTCCTGCCACTTGCTGATTGAGTGACCCCGGGTCAGTCACAGCCTGTGCCTCTGCTTTCTATTCATAAACGGTAGTACCAACACCATGGGGTTGTTGTGAAGATTGAAATAAAATAATTGATGTTAATGGAAGAGGATGTCAAGTGATAAAATGCTATAAGAAAGTAGGAATTTGTATTCTTTGGCTTCTGAAATCCTATCCTTCCTTCTTATGCTGCTAGTTTGTTTTGACTTCAGGCTCTAGCAGAAGCAGATTAACATACACAGAGAAGTCATGAACATTTATAGGAAAGTTTTTTTTTTTTTTTAATCAACTGTGCTTGCAAATGGAAACATTTAAAAATACAATTAAAATAAAGTTTTACTATTTATAAAAACTATAGGCAAGAAATTAAAACAACAACAACAATAGGAACTATGTGTAGTATTAATTTTAGTCTTTGTCCTGGAATGGTGTAAACATGGGCTAGTCGTTGTACAGACTTGTCTTTTTATACCCCTTTGCTAGACCATGAAATCCCTGAGGGCACCATGAACTTGTCACTACCCAAATTTAGCACACTGTGAGTATGTAGATTGGCAGTAAATGTTTAAAAAGATGAGTGGGCCTTGGTTTCTTCTTCTTTTTAGAATGAGAGTAGGACTACATCAGGGTTCTTGTAAGGTTGGTGACTCATTGGTGTTTTTTTTTTTTTTATGATTGTATTTATTTATTGAGAGAGAAAGAGAAAGAGAGAAAGAAAGCATGTGTGAGTATGGGGAGGGGACACAGGGAGAGCATGAGAGAGAAACTCAAACAGATTCCACACTGAGAATGGAACCAGATGTGAGGCTTGATCTCAGGGTTGATTTCATGACTCTGAGATCACTACCCTACCCAAGAATGAGATGCTTAACCTATTAAGCCACTCAGGCACCCCTCACTGGTGGGTTTTGAAAGGAATTTTGTGGGTACCACTAGCATGTAAAGATGCAATGGGAGAGAAAGAGTAAAAACTTAGACTACACATAATAAGGGGATATTGTTTTGTGAGACCTTGGTTTCAGTTATGTGTCTATGTGTGTATGTGTGTGTGTGTAATAGGTCTAGATATAAAATACATTTCCTATTATTCATTGTGGCAGAAAATATGTGGAAAACACAGTACTAGTCCTCCCATCTCTAGTGTCACACTGCTGCTACCACTCTCTTAATGCACTATGTTCGATAGGACCTTATGTTCTGTAGAAAATGTCTGCATCCTTGCCTTCATATGGCCTTCATCAGAACCTGGGGTGAGGAAGGACATGTTATGGCTCTTCCCATTCTTTTTTTTTTTTTTTTAAGATTTTATTTATTTATTTGTCATAGAGAGAGAAGCAAGAGCAAGCACAGGCAGACAGAGTGGCAGGCAGAGGCAGAGGGAGAAGGAGAAGCAGGCTCCCTGCCAAGCAAGGAGCCCGATGTGGGACTTGATCCCAGCGTCCTGGGATCAAG
>NC_081557.1:211662438-211710277 GCF_022355385.1 Mustela nigripes | reverse complement strand
TTTTAAGATTTTATTTATTTATTTGTCATAGAGAGAGAAGCAAGAGCAAGCACAGGCAGACAGAGTGGCAGGCAGAGGCAGAGGGAGAAGGAGAAGCAGGCTCCCTGCCAAGCAAGGAGCCCGATGTGGGACTTGATCCCAGGACGCTGGGATCATGACCTGAGCCAAAGGCTTAACCAACTGAGCCACCCAGGCGTCCCGGCTCTTCCCATTCTTGTAGAGGAGGAGAGACATATCCTTGACTCTCCCTTTGAGAAAGGACTGTGTTTGGAGAAACATTTTATCGAGGCCTGGGAAAGATGGCTGGAGCAGAGATGCCCTCAGGAAGAAGGAACAGGTAGGTCCCTGTCTCCTGAGGATGGAAGGTATTGGGGAGAGAAACTGAGGGTGCAGAGAGGTCAGTAAGGTTGTGTGGGGAGGGAAAGGCTGAAAGTGAACCCTTAATGGAACATTTGGGGAATATGGGCTTTTTAGTGGCATTCTGTTATGTCTTGCAAGATCCAGCCTCCTTCCCAGGATTTGACCAATCTTTAGATTCAATCACTAGAAAGTCATGAGCTTCTTGCTGTGACTGGATTTCTTAGGAAATATGGCAGGGAGCTGTGCCAACATTCAGAAAATGCAGACATTTTATGCAGAATGTAAACTCCTATCAAACAGAAGCTAATTTCTGCATCAAGTTGTAGCCAGAGTCAAAGGGAAAACAGAATGCATGGAAGAAATGACATGAGCATATAGATTACAGACAGAAAAAGAGATGGAGAGTGAGAGAGGTTTTATGACAGCTTACCAAAAAGATGCTAAGTAATTGACTTAGAAAGCTTGGAAATAGAGGAGATGAAGGGACAAGACCACCTAATTCTGTCCCTTTTTTGTTTGTGTGTTTGTTTTAAACTGATAGGGCTTTATGTGTTCTGACCATGACAGTGTTGTTTTGATGCTTAAACGTGGTACTGTCTGTGATGGGGTAGTCAATACATGAACAAGCTGAAAATGGTCAGCAAGAAAGCCACAGGCTGCCTCAGAAAGAGAGTGTGGTCCTGTTTTTTTTTTTTTTTTTTAATTTATTTTCAGCGTAACAGTATTCATTGTTTTTGCACCACACCCAGTGCTCCATGCAATCCGTGCCCTCCCTAATACCCACCACCTGGTTCCCCCAACCTCCCACCCCCCGCCCCTTCAAACCCCTCATATTGTTTTTCAGAGTCTATAGTCTCTCATGGTTCACCTCCCCTTCCAATTTCCCTCAACTCCCTTCTCCTAACTCCCCATGTCCTCCATGCTATTTGTTATGCTCCACAAATAAGTCAAACCATATGATAATTGACTCTCTCTGCTTGACTTATTTCACTCAGCATAATCTCTTCCAGTCCTGTCCATGTTGCTACAAAAGTTGGGTATTCACCCTTTCTGACGGAGGCATAATACTCCATAGTGTATATGGACCACATCTTCCTTTTCCATTCATCTGTTGAAGGGCATCTTGGTTCTTTCCACAGTTTGGCGACCGTGGCCATTGTTGCTATATACATTGGGGTACAGATGGCCCTGCTTTTCACTACATATGTATCTTTGTGATAAATACCCAGTAGTGCAATTGCAGGGTCATGGGGAAACTCTATTTTTAATTTCTTGAGGAATCTCCACACTGTTCTCCAAAGTGGCTGCACCAACTTGCATTCCCACCAACAGTGTAAGAGGGTTCCCCTTTCTCCACATCTGCTCCAACACATGTTGTTTCCTGTCCTGCTAATTTTGGACATTCTAACTGGTGTAAGGTGGTATCTCAATGCGGTTTTAATTTGAATCTCCCTGATGGCTAGTGATGATGAACATTTTTTCATGTGTCTGATAGTCATTTGTATGTCTTCATTGGAGAAGTGTCTGTTCATATCTTCTGCCCATTTTTTTATATGGTTGTCTGTTTTGTGTGTTTTGAGTTTGAGGAGTTCTTTATAGATCCTGGATAGCAACCTTTTGTCTGTACTGTTATTTGCAAATATCTTCTCCCATTCCGTGGGTTGCCTCTTTGTTTTGTCGACAGTTTCCTTTGCTGTGCAGAAGCTTTTGATCTTGATGAAGTACCAAAAGTTCATTTTCGCTTTTGTTTCCTTTGCCTTTGGAGATATATCTTGAAAGAAGTTGCTGTGGCTGATATTGAAGAGATAACTGCCTATGTTCTCCTCTAGGATTCTGATGGATTCCTGTCTCACGTTGAGGTCTTTTATCCATTTTGAGTTTATCTTTGTGTACAGTGTAAGAGAATGGTCGAGTTTCATTCTTCTACATATAGCTGTCCAGTTTTCCCAGCACCATTTATTGAAGACTGTCTTTTTTCCACTGTTTTTTTTTTTTTTCCTGTTTTGTCGAAGATTATTTGACCATAGAATTGAGGGTCCATATCTGGGCTCTCTACTCTGTTCCACTCGTCTATGTGTCTGTTTTTATGCCAGTACCATGCTGTCTTGGTGATCACAGCTCTGTAGTAAAGCTTGAAATCAGGTAACGTGATGCCCCCAGTTTTATTTTTGTTTTTCAACATTTCCTTAGCGATTCGGGGTCTCTTCTGATTCCATACAAATTTTTGGATTATTTGCTCCAGCTCTTTGAAAAATACTGGTGGAATTTTGATCGGAATGGCATTAAAAGTATAGATTGCTCTAGGCAGTATAGACATTTTAACAATGTTTATTCTTCTGACCCGAGAGCATGGAAAGGTCTTCCATCTTTTTATGTCTTCTTCAATTTCTTTCATGAGTGTTCTGTAGTTCCTTGAGTACAGATTCTTTACCTTTTTGGTTAGGTTTATTCCCAGGCATCTTATGGTTCTTGGTGCTATAGTAAATGGAATCGATTCTCTAATTTCCCTTTCTGTAAGAAAGCCACTGATTTCTGTACATTGACTTTGTATCCTGTCATGTTGCTGAATTGTTGTATGAGTTCTAGTAGTTTGGGGTGGAGTTTTTTGGGTTTTCCATATAAAGAATCATGTCATCCACGAGGAGAGAGAGTTTGACTTCTTCATTGCCAATTTGGATACCTTTTATTTCTCTTTGTTGTCTGATTGCTGTTGCTAGGACTTCTAATACTATGTTGAACAAGAGTGGTGAGAGTGGGCATCCTTGTCGTGTTCCTGATTTCAACAAGAAGGCTGCAAGCTTTTTCCCATTGAGGATGATATTTGCTGTGGGTCTTTCATAGATAGGTTGTATGAAGTTCAGGAATGTTTCCTCTATCCCTATACTTTGAAGTGTTTTAATCAGGAACGGATGCTGGATTTTGTCAAATGCTTTTTCTGCATCAATTGAGAAGACCATGTGGCTCTTCTCTCTTCTCTTATTAATTTGTTCTATCACATTGATTGATTTGCGAATGTTGAACCATCCTTGTTGCCCAGGGATGAATCCCACCTGGTCATGGTGGATAATATTTTTAATGTGCTGTTGGATCCTGTTTGCTAGGATCTTGTTGAGAATCTTAGCATCCATATTAATCAGTGGTATTGGTCTGAAATTCTCCTTTTTGGTAGGGTCTTTGCCTGGTTTGGGGATCAGGGTAATACTGGCTTCATAGAAAGAGTCTGGAAATTTTCCTTCTGCTTCAATTTTTTGAAACAGCTTCAGGAGAATAGGTGTTACATCTTCTTTGAAAGTTTGGTAGAATTTTCCAGGGAATCCATCAGGTTCTGGGCTCTTGTTTTTTGGGAAATTTTTGATCACTGTTTCAATCTTGGTACTAGATATCGGTCTATTCAGGTTGTCAATTTCTTCCTGGTTCAATTTTGGGAGTTTATAGTTTTTCAGGAATGCATCCATTTCATCTAGGTTGCTTATCTTATTAGCATATAACTGTTGATAATAACTTCTGATGATTGTTTCTACTTCCTTGGTGTTAGCTGTGATCTCTCCCTTTTCATTCATAATTTTATTAATTTGGGCTTTCTCTCTTTTCTCTTGGATTAGTGTGACCAATGGTTTATCGATCCTATTGATTCTTTCTAAAAACCAGCTTCTAGTTTCATTGATAAGTTCTACTGTATTTCTGGTTTCTACCTCATTGATCTCAGCTCTAATCTTGATTATTTCCCTTCTTATGTGTGGAATTGGTTTGATTTGTTGTTGATTCTCCAGTTCTTTAAGGTGTTGAGACAGCTTGTGTGTTCTGGATTTTTCTTTTTTTTTGAGCTAGGCTTGGATGGCTATGTATTTCCCCCTTAGGACCGCCTTTGCTGTATCCCATAGGTTTTGGACCGAAGTGTCTTAATTCTCATTGGTTTCCATGAATTGTTTCAGTTCTTCTTTGATCTCCTGGTTGATCTAAGCATTCTTAAGCAAGGTGGTCTTTAGCTTCCAGGTGTAGGAGTTCCTTCCGAACTTTTCCTATTGATTAAGCTCCAGTTTCAAAGCATTGTGATCTGAGAATATGCAGGGAATAATCTCGGTCTTTTGGTATCAGTTGAGTCCTGATTTGTGACCCAGTATGTGGTCTATTCTTGAGAAGGTTCCATGTGCACTTGAGAAGAATGAGTATTCTGTTGTTTTAGGGTGGAATGTTCTGTATATATCTATGAGGTCCATCTGGTCCAATGTGTCATTCAATGCTCTTGTTTCTTTATTGATTTTCTGCTTCAATGATCTGTCTATTTCTGCAAGAGGTGTGTTAAGATCTCCTACTATTAATGTATTCATACCAATATGACTCTTTATCTTGATTAACAGATTTCTTATGTAATTGGCTGCTCCCGTATTGGGGGCATAGATATTTACAATAGTTAGATCATCTTGGTGGATAGTCCCTTTAAGAATGATGTAGTGTCCTTCTGTATCTCTGACTATAGCCTTTAGTTTAAAATCTAATCTGTCTGATATGAGAATCACTACCCTGGCCTTCTTTTGAGGCCCATTGGCATGAAAGATGCTTCTCCATCCCTTCACTTTCAGTCTGGGTGTATCTTTAGATTCAAAAAGGGTCTCTTGTAGACAACATATGGATGGGTCCTGTTGTTTTATCCATTCTGCAACCCTGTGTTATTTTATGGGCACATTTAGCCATTCACATTGAGAGTGTTTATTCATAGATACATTTATATTGACATCGTGTTACCTTTGAAGTCTTTCTGTAGTCTCTTGTTCATTTGTTTGTTTGTTTTTGCAGTACAGAAAATAACACAGAGTTGTTGATGTATGCACAGTGAGACAGAACTTTCTGCTCATGCTAAAAATCAGGGCTATTCACATCATGTTCCCACCACTACACCACAGGGACAGATTGATATCACCCTCAGCTACAGACATCTGCAGTGGGCCCCTTTGTAGTGTGTCTCTAGGAACACAACAGGTGTTCCCAAGTTTTGGCATTACAGGGAGCTGTGCTGTCACCATTAGAAAGCAACAGTAAGAACTTTAAAAATAAGCCTGAGAAAAACAAACAGTTGTAGGTAAACAGACTGGGAATACTTATCAATCAAGCATTCAGTCCCACAGTGAGGAAATGTCTGTTCCTATGCAGGTTGGGCTAAACTCTGATCATCATAGGGCCGTGAGAGGACCAGGGACTGATGCAGTATCCAGGTGGCCAAAAAGGTACAGCTACTGGACAGGATCCCATCAGAGAGACAGGGCTCATGCCAACCCCACTCTGTCCTGCAGGGACTCTCAACTTGGAGTAGGGGGTAAGTGGCAGAACCTCCAAGAAAGCTTTGTTAAATAAAATCTGTCCATCCCAGCAGATTTGAATGAACTTATCCCCCAGATATCCCTTCTTTTCCCCCTTCTTTCCTTATTTCAATCACTGAAAATTGCTACCTGGGCACGTGGTGGTGTCTGAGAAGTGTGAGAACTAGAGAACAGCGTTTGTAGGGGAAGTACCAACTTATATATACCTTTGTAGAGATCTGCATTTAGTTCGTTTTTTTCTATAGTCTGGATTCCATCATTGTCAGGGAATTCTCAAATTCTATCCATTATGAAGTTCGTAACTAAGTAACAGAGTTCAGTTTCTTGCCTCTAGTGTGGGCAAACCAGGTAAGCAGCTTCTGCTCTGGGACATACACACCTGAGCCAGGCTAACCCTCTTCGAGGTGCTCTATGCTTTACAAAAACGCCTTTGTAAACCACAGAATGCTCTTCAAATATAAGTGGAAATGATTTCTGCCCTACCCCAACAGCCTTCTGCACTCAATAAGTCACTGCATTCACAGTGGTCTCTTTATGAAATTCCCTTTTTCCCCATTTATGAGCCAGTAACTCGATATAGCTTTTTGGTGCCTTCTTTGTCTGTAGGTAAATAGCCTAGGGTGAATTTGCAAGAGCCCCTCTCTCCATAGAATGTTCACCTACCTGTGAGTACTGGAGGCAGCTTTCCAATCTTTGACTTCCGAACCTCATAGCAATTCTGTAGAGGAGGTGGGATAATACCCATTTTACAGTTGAAGAAACAGAGCCTCAGGGAGGCCAAATGATCTGTGCATGGGCTTTAAACGGAGGCCATCTGACCCCAGCATGCCCTTTACCCATGAGGCTATCAGTGAGGTCAGGGATGAGGTCTGTCTTGCTCACTGCTGCAACTCTAGAACTTAGTGTGTGAACAGCGCTCTGGGATGTCTGCTTGATGAATGAATGAGTGAATGAACAAATGATTGCATGGGGATTAGTTGCAATATTCAATTGCCCAGGGCCTCGCATGGCTTCTGGCATGCAGTTATGCTATGTGGATATTTGCTGCCAGCATTAGAGAGGGAATGCATGAGCGTGTGCCCCTGTGAGGCTCAAACACGGTGCAGGAGGTTACATGCTCCTTACCTGGGTTCATCTCTGGGTTCTGGGATAAGGACATTTCTTTGGGTCCCGGTCAACTCTTTCTGACAGCTCTAGTGGAAGCCTCGCCCTTGGGGCTCTCGGCACATGCAGGGGGCTGCAGGAACACACACCCGTCAGGAGCGCTCTTCCTCTACAGAAAGCAGACTTGGAATGTCAACTGAACATCCATATATGGGCATCGCCTATCCCACAGGCCCACAATGAAAAGTCCCCTCTGCCCGGCCTCTCTGAGAAGCAGCATCTCAGCCCTCTAGGGCCTTCCTCCTGGGTCTTATTTATTGTAGGCCTGTTTCAGAACACTCACAAATCCCAGGGAGGCCTCGCTGCTCTGCTCTGGGCCTTCAGAAGACTGTTGATACTTGATCTCCTGTCCTAATTAATCAGCTGCTCTGTGCACTTGAAATGTCATCCTGCTCACATCCGTGTTGTTGGAATGTTCTCCTTGCCATGACTTTGCCACTTCCAGGCTGGAGCAATGGAAAGGAGATGCACTCTGTTTTTGTCCTGTCCTTCCTGTCTCTGGAATAAGCATATTTTGTCCTGTCCTTCCTGTCTCTGGGAACAGCCCCTGCATTCCACCTATACCCACTGTGTAGGGCTAGGTCAGATTTTCCACCTTCTGGCCAGTTGATGACTCAGTTTCTCTGATGTACAATGAGGAGAACCTTAAGACCTGCTCTGCTTGCCAAGTGAGATGTCAGTTCAGGCTCGAATTGTTCCAGCTTGTAAGATGTATTGTAAAAGTAGCTTCTTGTTGCAATAAGTTTTTCTTGTCATTTCCCATTTTCTCCTCAAAGCATAATATACATTCATTAGAAAAAAAAAACAAAAAACCAAAAAAAAAAAAACCAAAAAAAGCAAAAAAATTGACACTAACGAAAGGTCAATATACAATAATCACCCACAGCCTAAATCCAAACTCTTGAATAAGTCACTGCCCAAAAGCCCTTTGCTCATTCTTTGTTTCTCCTTGAGGGGAGGGAGCAGGAGGCAGTTAGCACTACGCACTCTGACCACATGCTGTTCCTGTTAGCCCCTTCATGCACCAGCTCTCACTCAACCCTTAGACCATCATCGGTGACAACACAGCAATTTGTCGTGCAGCTCAGAAACCTTGTCCAAGTTCATGCTTTCATCACGTGTGTGTAAAAGAGTCACTTCAGAGATGCAGCTCTTCTCTCTACCTCCTCCCTCCTTCCAGAAAGAGTCAATAGAAAACACTCAGTGGCCCATCAACATGAATGGCATCAGTCTTTGTGCCCAAGAGATCTTAGACACAAAACTACCACACGAGGCTTTGAAGCAGCATTAAGTTATATGTTTGATCATGTTGCCCCAAAGTAGGAGTTTCTGTACATTCTCAAAGGAGAAGATGCTAAGAGTTTGTGCCTATGTGTGAGCTCACAAGTTAGTGGAATAGTTACTGAGCACAGAGTGTGCATTTAATCCTTTCAGTGACCTTCCCAGATAGCTTTCCTTTTTCTTGACATTTTGATTTTTTATTTTTATCATCAAAAATTTCAAATATTATAAACCTAGAAATAATAAAATACACATTCATATTTCCTTTATCTGGATTAGCAGTAATGATCAATTTTCCACTTTTACTTTCTTTTTTTTCCCCTGCCAAATTTTATAAAAGATTATTTTAGAGAGAGAGAGAGAATGTGTGTATGTGCACATGCACGAGTTGAGGGAGGGGCAGAGGGCAACAGTCCCTGAGCAGATTCCCTGCTGAGTGTGGAGCTCCACTCTGGGCTCAAACCCATGACCCTGAGATCATGACCTGAGCCAGAACCAACTATCTGAGCCATCCAGATACCGCTCCCAGCCTAATTATTTTAAAGACAGAAATAATGGCATATCAACCCAACATATTCTAGTATGTATCTCCAAGACACAAGGAATTTTCCTATATAATTATAATATCACTATGACACAGAAGATAAGGTTCTCTGTATTAACATGAGGAAGCCAGCTCAGAGATGTGTGGAGCTCCAGACAAGCAGACTAAGCTTGGAGTCTGGAAGGATGACTCGCTTTTCTCCCACCATGTTGTGTGCTGAGTTAAAGAACTGACATTTTGGAAGGCGAATTCTCTAAATTTCCTAAAGTTAAGGGACTGGAGATGGTGTTTGGAGAGATGGTGAGCCAACTGCAGCCGTGAGGTAGCACCTGCATTTGGGACCTTCCATTTTTTATCCCGTTTCATATACATCAGTGCCACTCAAAGTGCAGAGAACGTTCATGCTCCTTTAACCATTGAAATCTAGGGATCATAGCTGGGCATGATCCATTTCAACCTTGAAATTCTTTTTTTTTTTTCTTTTTTTTTTTAAAGATTTTATTTATTTATTTATTTGACAGAGAGAGAGATCACAAGTAGGCGGAGAGTCAGGCAGAGAGAGAGAGAGAGAAGCAGGCTCCCGCTGAGCAAAGAGCCCGATGCGGGGCTCGATCCCAGGACCCTGAGATCATGACCTGAGCCGAAGGCAGCGGCTTAATCCACTGGGCCACCCAGGCGCCCCTCAACCTTGAAATTCTTAAGAATCCTGTTTGTCTTCTGAAAAATAGGAACTCTGGGGGTGCCTGGGTGGCTCAGTTGGTTGAGCGTCTGACTCTTGATTTCAGCTCAGATCCTCATCTTGAGCTCGTGGGATTGAGCTCCGTGTTGGGCTCTGCACTCAGTGGGGAGTCTGCTTGACCCTCTCACTCTGTTCTTCCCCCACACTTGCTGTCTCTTCTCTCAAATAAATAAATAAATAAATAAAATCTTAAAATAAAAAAAGGAATTCTATTTTAGAGTATCCCTAAGTGTCTTCATATGTATGCATGAATTTATTTGTTCTTTCATGCAACAAATACCTTTTGAAAACTCAATATAACCATGAACTGGGAACAGCTGAGACCTAAGAGTTGGGATATTTTTTATCCTCAGTTTCCCACCCACTTTTCTAGTGAAAGTAGCACTCGATAGGAGGTGCCATGGTGATCCCATGGTTTCCTGTGTTCCCTTTTGTCTTTGGCACATTTTGCTTTGCATGAGCACTCAGGTTTGAGAGGCCCTTAAGGCAGGAGATGTCCAAGGGCATTGATTGGTGTGGCTGTCCAGTGAGACACATTGCTTGTGAGTTGGCTGCTGGCCATTCACAGTCTCATTTGCTGAGAATCAGATTTGCTAGGTGTCCATTGCACACCTACTGTATGCTGAACTTTGGTAGTCCTCTGAAACAGATGTGTAGAAAAACTATAGTGTAATGTTATGGGGATCATTGGTGTTAATGCCCACTAGTCCTACATTCTAGAAGAATCTGTTATTATTCATTCATTCAACATATATTTATTGTGTACCTTCGTTTTAGGTGCTGGAGATTATGATTGAGACAGACAGAATCCCTATCCATAGAAAGCTTACCTTCTAACATGGGATCCTAATTCTTTCCTTAAAACTTATGTTTGTCCTGTGCCTTATAGTTTCAAAATATTTTTTCATATATGTCTAATTTTGATACAGCATTCCATGGAGTAGGCAAAATAAGTCTTTTTTATTTCAATTTTATAAGATAGAAAATTAAAGTGGGACGAAATTAAGGGCTTGTGGATAAAGCAACAGATCAGGAATTTCAAAGTTGTGCTCTTTGGTCCATATGTCATACCTTGGTCCATATGAAGTAATAAGGCTGTGTATAGCATTACACAGAGCCCTAGGAATGGAAATATGAAGGCTCCTCCAAGGACAGACTAGTCTTTACTCCTGTTCTGAGGTCTAGTCTTTTCATAAAGCCAAAGAAGAACATTTAAATTTCTTCCTCTCTTCTTCCCTCCACTCACTCCTTCCCCATCTTTTTCTTATCAGTGAACAGTACCATAATTCACCCACTTGACTAAGCCAACATTCTAGGTTGGTTCTCTCTTTATGGTACTGACCCCCCAGATTTTCTCAGCTCTCCAGAATATATTCTATGTTCTCTCCATCTCCACCATGAGCTACATAGTCTGATGACCACCTTCTCCTTTCTAGACCTCTGTAATACCTTCAACAAGATGTCCTGTTCTTGTCTTAGTCTGGAGTTTTTCTCTCCAAAGAGCAGACTAAGTGAACTTTAAAAAACCTTACGTCATGATGCTTCCTTGTTTAATAACCACTGATGGTCTCAATTCCTCCTAGAACAAAATCTTGCCTCTTTCCCTGGACTATAAGGTACTGAATAATCTGGTTTCTTCCTTCCTCACATTCATCTCTGGTCAACCTCTCATCATCCTACAATGCCAGCTGCACTTGTTCATGCCAGCCATACTGGTGTTCCTTCTCTTCCATGAGAACCCCAAGTTGATTTACACTGTAGAGTTTTTGTTCTTTCTTTTGATTCTCGCATGAGCAGGCCACTCGAATCAGATTAAGTGTTCTAATATTTAATCTGGCTCTCAGATTAAATGTCACTTCCTTGGAAAGGACTTCTTTGACTTTCTCCCAACATTCTTTCAGGCCACCTTATCTTAATCTTCTATGTTATACTAATCTTGATCAGTTATTGCTTCTTGTTTATTTGCTAGTCTACCTATTGCCTGTATTCTTCAGTAGAGCGTAAGCCCCAATAGAAGAATCTTTCCCATCTTTATTTCTATACTCTCAATGCCCCAAACATTGGCTGGCACATAGTAAATGTTTAATAAATATTTTTTTGATTGAAGGAATTGAAGAAGTCAGGGCTGTTGCTTTCCAACTTTGAATAAACTTTATCAATTCTTTGCTCCATGGTTATAGACTATGACCAGGTAAGAGCCCATGTGTATAAATCTTTTGGCCTGATAAAAGAGCAAGGCTGGGAGGGCCAAGTGCTGATTCTCTAAGTAACTTATTGAATCCAGTGATTGTTCTCTTACAAACCTTGTCTTTCAGAGGCTCTTAGGTGGTGAATATTCCATGAGGCCCACTTCAGGCTCAGTGTTTCCCAATCTGCTCTCTTTCAACCATGCATAACCCTGTGATGTGAAATATCACCACTTTATGATACAGGTAAGAAAATGAGGCCAGAGAGATGAGTTAACTTGGTCAAAGCTATCCGTCCATGGAGAGCCAGAGCTGCCATCCAAACTCAGGGCTCTTTGGCTGCTGAGTCATCATCTTCCCTCTCCATATCTCTGGAAGCCAGGGCAAGACTTGAGAGCAGGGCTTTTTCAAGATTTAATAAAGAAATATGCAGGTGAATGGAGCAGTCATGACATATCTGAGAGGTTGATGTTCAGATTCTTGGTGAGTGGAGGACCAGTCTGAGACAACTCTCTGTTCAAATGTTGTTTTCTTTTAAAAAGTGCAATTTCACTATGAGGTTTGGAAGGGCCTTCCTCAGAAAGAGAGCCCAATTACAGGGGCGCCACATTCAAAATTCAAGAATGCCTGATTTGTGCTTTTTTAAACAGTAAAAAGGGCTCTGAAACATATTAAATTTTTATGAGGTGTGTTGCTGACTAAAATTTTTTTGAGCAAATAATCATACAAAAAGAGTAGACCACATACTTAAAATTAAAACCTCCAAATAAGAAAAATATTTATTAAATAAACTTACACCAAGCCACAGTGGCCTTTTGCATGGGCTTTCTCCTTGAAATATTAGGCCATTTCAATTCTTGGAATAATCTTAATCAATAGATCGATGGGTCATTATTTGAGAATGTTTTGGTCTGTGAGGTATGACCTGTCATACAGAGAATCCTGGGCTAAGAGTGAGAAGGCCTGATGAGTTAGTCTCATCACTAACTGTGTGGTTTTAGGAAGTCACAAGGCTCTTTGGGATACAGTGTCACCACCTTTAAAACAGAGATAGTGGTATATCCCCTCATTGCCTCTTAAGGTGATTGTGAAAATCAAAGGACTAGTGGTTGTGAAAGCACTTTGAGGTGTAATAGGAGCATGAAACATTTATGATATTAACAATACTAGTTATTCCACCAATGTTAACAAGTAGACTTATTTGCAATGGCCAAGAGAAAGAGACTTTCATCCTAGAACTCTTTTCTTTTGTCCTTTCTGTGTACCTCATTCCTGAGAAATTTTTATTTTAAAAATTTATTTATGAGAGAGAGAGAGAAAGAGCAAGCAGGGGGAGGGGCAGAAGGAGAGAGAGAATCCTGAAGCAGACTCCCGGCTGAATGCCCCAGGGGGTGTTGAAGCAGACACGGGGCTCTATCCCAGGATCCTGAGATCATGGCTTGAGCTGAAATCAAGAATTCACCACTTAACTGACTGAGCCACCCAGGTGCTCTTTTCACCATCCCTGAGAACTTTAAGTCTTTCACCCTGGAATAATCATATTTGTAATTTTGCTACACATATTATGTAATCCCTTGGGCCTACCTATTCACGAGATTAAAAAAAAATTCTTCTTACCTTCAGTTCCTTTCTCTTCCAGGCCATCCTGTTATCTTCATGTCAGTCACCAGAGCAAAAATATTCCATGACACTCCACTGACCATCAAGAACAATTCTCTGACTATAGGAACATCCAATTTGGCTTAGCTTTCCATTCAGTCTAACTTGGCTTCAGCTAGATGAACATCTTCTTTATCTGCTGAATAGTTATTATATTTCCCCACTTTCTATTCTTTGCATTTGCTGCCCCTCCTCCTGGCAATGCTCTTCCCTCTCCCAAATGTCTGGCTCAGGATGCAAAACACCCTGAGGCTGCGTCTTTGATATACAGGAATACCCCCTCATCCACAGGGGATGTGTTCCAAGACTTCCTGTGGATGCCTGATACTATGGATAGTACTGAACCCTGTATATACCATGTTTTTTCCTATACATACATAGCTATGATAAAGTTTAATTTATAAGCAGGCACAGTAGCAGATTAATAACAAAAATAAAATACAGCATTTGTAACAATATACTATAATAAAAGTTGTGTGAATGTGGTTTCTCTCTCCCTCTCAAGATATCTTATTGTCCTATACTCACCCTTCTTCTGGTGATGAGGTGAGACGATGAAAGGTCCACAGGATGAGATGAGGGAGGTGAATGATGTAGGCATTGTGATGTAGCGTTAAGCTACTATTGACCTTCTGCCCATTTTGTCTGGAGGAGGATCATCTGCCTTTGGGTCACAGTTGGCCATTAGTTAACAAACTATAGAAAGTGATACCAAGGATAAGCAGGGGACCACTGCAGTTCTTTCAGTTCTTTCATACTCTTGTCACCTCTGACCTGATGCATTTTCTCAGTTGGAGCTCATTTATCTAGTCCATTGAGAGGCTGGACAATCAGACTCTTCCTCAATATTTTCCCAAATTTATCATTTATGGTGGTGTCTTTCAAGCATTTGACACAACTTGCAGTAAGAAATATATTTTAAACGGAGGCCCAACATACACACACAAGCATGTGTGTGCATGCAAAATAAACATTTCAAAAAACAATAATTATCCTTGTCTACGTAAATGCCCTCTCATGTTTTATTCTATTCTGGTCTCTCATTTAAAAAATCTAGTTACTGGGGCACCTGGATGGTTTAGTCAGTTTAAGTGTCTGCCTTGGGCTCAGGTCATGATCTCAAGGTCCTGGGATTGAGCCCCATTTTGGGGTTGGGGGGATGGGGAGGTGCGTAGCTGCTCAGCAGGGAACTTGCTTTTCCATCTCCCTTTGGGCTCCTTCTCTCTCTCTCTCTCTCTCGCAAATAAGTAAATAAAATCTTTAAAAAATGTTAAAAAAATAAAAAATCTAGTTGCAACTTAATATGTTGATTTCACATTCTGCTAATAAATCCCAGCCTGTAGTTTGAAGAATACTGGTTTATAGATATTAATGTTATGTACAGAATCCTTTGGGGACTGGCTTTTGCTATTTGAGCTAAACTTTCAGAACTAAAACAAAGTTTTGATACTGCACTTTTAAGCCTTGGCATCTGGAAAGACCATTTTCTATGTTATAAATTAATTAAAAAAATTGTTTAGGATCTTTGTTCACCATTGATCACCTCTGTGCTATTAGATGCCACTTATTCAGAAAAGTGAAGTCTCAGTTACATTGCCAGAATTTCATCTTGTCACATACTCATCATTGGTGTTGGAATTTGATGAGGTTCATCAAATAAAATATTTCTTCTCTGAGCAAACTGTAAACAGACTGAGAAATGGAAGCAAAAATCAGGAAAGATATCTGCATACCATCTTCATTTCTCATAGAGTGGTTGAGAACACAGCTGGGTGTGCCAGCCAAATGAGCTTGCTAACGTGACTGCTCTGAATGAAACTTACTCTCTTAGGCATGGGCAGCACAGGCAACCCCCAGCCTTGACTGTTCCCCCCACCAGGTTCTTGCACCAGTAAAATCTGATATATATGTGTGTGTAGATATATATATCAGATTTATATATATTATATTATATATAATTACATACTTATTATATATAATATATAATACTTATATGTTATATATAAATAGATATTTAAATATTATATATATATATATATATATTTTATTTATTTATTTGACAGACAGCAAGAGAGGGAACACAAGCAGAGGGAGTGGCAGAGGGAGAAGCAGATGTCCCACAGGGCAGGGAGCCCTATGTGGAGCTCCATCCCAGGACCCTGGTATCATGACCTGAGCTGAAGGCAGCCACTTAATGGCAGAACCACCCAGGCACCCCCAAAATCCATGATTTTTTATTGTCCGAATTAACCAACCCAAGAGTTCTTCTACCACTGGGCTTCCTTTGTGTGAGATGATAAAAATATTTTTCATTTAAGCAAGTAGAATTGAGGTTTTCTGTTACTTGTAGCCCAAAATATCATAATAGGACATATTTACTTAAGTCTGAGAAGCCAGCGTGGGCAACTTTTGGGTATTACTTATGTTTTCTTGAATGGGAAATAAAGGGACATTTTTCCTGATTAACCCAGTATAATGTATGCCTGCCTTTATGAGTTCTGAGTGATTTACTCACTGCCTTATTTAAAAAAATATATATTTATAATTAGGGGCCACAGCGGAGAGAAGGTAATCTCCCTTGATCTTTGGACAAGAATTCCCCTAAAACCACTATGAGGATAATTGTCTTAGAAAATACCTTCTACTGAAGGGCATCTTGGCTCTTTCCATAGTTTGGCTATTGTGAACACTGCTGCTATGAACACTGGGATACATATAGCCCTTCTTTTCATTATATCTGTATCTTTGGGGTAAATACCCAGTAGTACAATTGCTGGTTCATAGAGAAATTAGTCAAGCAGAGAACCAATTATCAAATGGTTTCACTTACTGTGGAACATAAGGAAAAACACAGAGGACATTAGGAAAAGGAAAGGAAAGGTGAATTAGGGGAAATCAGAGGGGGAGATGAACCATGAGAGACTGTGGACTCCGAGAAAAAAAAACTGAGGGTTTTAGAGGTGGGGGGGTGAGGTGATGAGTGAACCTGGTTGTGGGTATTAAGGAGGGCACGTATTGCATGGAGCACTAGGTGTTGTACATAAATAATGATTCTTGGAACACTACATCAAAAACTAATGATGTATTTAATGGTGACTAACATAACACAATTAAAAAAAGAAAAGAAAATACCTTCTTTTGACTCTCACCGCCTATATTAGAGTTTCACAACTTCCTTTTCTCTTCATGGACAAATTTCAAAAGAGTTTTCTTCTTTTGCTTTCTTCATCTGTTTATCTCTTTTACTTTTCAACTCATTTATCAAGTGAGTATCATCAGTAGTTTTCTGATTTTGAGGCTCTTTCAAAGTCTCATGTTGTTTAACTTCTCCCTGCCTTTAGGTACAATTATCAGTCCCTTCATTGTCATCTCTGGTTTCTGCTCCACCATGCCAACCTGCTCTTCCATTTACCTCTTGGGATTCCTTCTCATATTCTTTTATGGTTCCTTGTTTCCTGCTGGATGTTAATTGTTGGTGATCCCTTGTCCTTTCTTATCCCATTTAATCCATTCTTCCTTGGTAATCACCTCTAATTCCTGAAATTCTATAGGCTGATGACTCTTAAGTCTATATCTATGAACAAGATCTCAATAAATTTTTATTAAATCAAGAGAATAAATGAAATAATCTCTTCTAAGTCAAGAATCACACATTAAGGGGCCTGGATTTTCACTTTGATGTCTCATAGGAACTTAAACACAACATGTCTCAACATTTTTTCCTTTCCATCTCCTGCTCTTATGCCCATACTCCCTGGCTTAGTCAGTTAATTTGTATACAGCTAGGATTTATCCTGAACTCTTCCCCTCACCTTTCATTTACTCCTTTACCACCCTCTGTCAAATTTTAGCTCTTAAATATCAACCAAGTTTTCTCCCTCTTACCAGATCAGTTGCCACTCTCCTACTTCAGAGTCTTATCATCTCTTGCCTTGAATATATCAATGACTTCTCAACTGAGCTCCAAGCCTCTAATACTGTCCCTTTGATTTTCCTACAGTCAAGGTGTTAATTGGCACATAGTATTATGTCAATATAGTATAAGTTCTTATTTTATTTTATTTATTTTATTTTTATTTTTTTAAAGATTTTTTTAAAAATTTATTTATTTGTTAGAGAGAGAGAGAGCGCACAGGCAGACAGAGTGGTAGGCAGAGGCAGAGGGAGAAGCAGGCTCCCTGCCGAGCAAGGAGCCTGATGTGGGACTCCATCTCATGATGCTGGGATCATGACCTGAGCCAAAGGCAGTCACCCAACCAACTGAGCCACCCAGGCTTCCCAATATAGTATAAGTTCTATACATAGAATAAAAGTACTCTTAATATGAATCTAGAAAGTTTCTTTTTAGTCTATTCATAGGAAGTTAAAATGTTTTTACTGTAAAAAGAATCTTCTTTTATTATATCTTACCATATATATATATAGATAGATAGATAGATAGATAGATATGGAAAACTATTTTAAAATACATATTTGTAGGGGCACCTGGATGGCTCAGTGGGTTAAAGCCTCTGCCTTCATCTCAGGTCAAGATCTCAGCACCCTGGAGTTGAGCCCCACATCGGGCTCTCTGCTTGGCAGGGAGCCTGCTTCCTCCTCTCTCTCTCTGGCTACCTCTCTGCCTACTTGTGATCTCTGTCAGATAAATAAATAAAAATATAAACTCAACACACACAAAACAGACAACCATATAAAAAAATGGGCAGAAGATATGAACAGACACTTCTCCAATGAAGACCTACAAATGGCTATCAAACACATGAAAAAATACTCATCATGACTAGCCATCAGGGAGATTCAAATTAAAACCACATTGAGATACCACCTTACACCATTTATAATGGCCAAAATTAACAAGACAGGAAACAACATGTGTTGGAGAGGATGTGGAGAAAGGGGAACCCTCTTACACTGTTGGTGGGAATGCAAGTTGGTGCAGCCTCTTTGGAAAACAGTGTGAAGATTCCTCAAGAAATTAAAAATAGAGTTTCCCTATCCTTGCAATTGCACTACTGGGTATTTACCCCAAAGATACAGATGTAGTGAAAAGCAGGGCCATCTGTACCCCAATGTTTATAGCAACAATGGCCACAGTTGCCAAACTGTGGAAAGAACCAAGATGCCCTTCAACAGATGAATGGATAAGGAAGATGTAGTCCATATACACTATGGAGTATTATGCCTCCGTCAGAAAGGGTGAATACCCAACTTTTGTAGCAACATGGACAGGACTGGAAGAGATTATGCTGAGTGAAATAAGTCAAGCAGAGAGAGTCAATTATCATATGGTTTCACTTATTTGTGGAGCATAACAAATAGCATGGAGGACAAGGGGAGATGGAGAGGAGAAGGGAGTTGAGGGAAATTGGAAGGGGAGGTGAACCATGAGAGACTATGGACTCTGAAAAACAATCTGAGGGTTTTGAAGGGGTGAGGGGTGGGAGGTTGGGGGAACCAGGTGGGGGGTATTGGAGAGGGCACAGATTACATGGAGCACTGGGTGTGGTGCAAAAATAATGAATACTGTTATGCTGAAAATAAATAAAAAAAAATTAAAAAAAAATTGGGGCACCTGGGTGGCTTAGTGGGTTAAAGCCTCTGTATTTGGCTCAGGTCATGATCCCAGGGTCCTGGGATCAAGCCCCACACCGGGGCTATCTGCTCAGCAGGGAGCCTGCTTCCCTTCCTCTCTCTCTGCCTGCCTCTCTGCCTACTTGTGATCTCTCTCTCTGTCAAATAAATAAATAAAATCTTAAAAAAAATTTAAAAAAATTAAAAAAAAATACATATTTGTAGCCACATTACTGAACTATCTTATTAGCTCAAAAGTTTTTCATTCATTTTTTACAATTTTTATTTTTGAAAGAACATCTTTTTGAAGTGTAGTTGATGTACAATGTTTTATTAATTCAGATGTATCGCATAGTGATTTGACAATTTTATACATTACTCAGTGCTTACCTGGTAAATAGTCTCCATCTGCCACCACACAACATTATTACAATATTATTAACTATATTCCCTATGCTATACTTTCTATCTTCATGACTTAATTATAACTGAAAGTTTATATCTTTAAAAAAATATATTTATTTATTTATTTTAAAGAAAATGAGAGAGAGAGAGCGCAAGGGGAGGTGGGGGTAGAGGGAGAGGGAGAGAAAATCTCTAGCAGATACCCCCCCCCCCCCCCACTGAGCATGAAGTCCAATTCAGGGCTCATCCTCAGGACGTGAGCTGAAATCAAGAGTCAGATGCTTGATGAACTGAGCCACCCAACTGTGCCGGAAGTTTATACCTTTTAATTCCGTTTGCCTATTTTGCCCATTCCTGACCCCATTCAATATTTTTTGTGTATGTTTTCTAAGTGTATAACGATATACTTCCCAAATAAATAAAGCTTTTCACTTATAAGACACTTATAAAGCATACAAGACCTGTCTAAGTCTTTTTTCTTTATTTTGTCTTACTGTATTATCCAGAAATTATGCAAGTGTGGTGACCAGAGAGCAAGCTGACAGGGTCCTTGCAGTTGTAGGGCCAGGACAGAGACCAGCCCTACCCATGATGGTTCAGCTCTAAAACACTGCCATAACCTCAGCTTGCAGAAGCAAGCAAACCACATAGTAGGGAGAGGGCCTAGAAAAGGAGATTTGCTCTTAAGCTAATTGCTTTGCCACAATGTAGTGTAATAGGGCGAAAACTTATTTACAGGTAGTTTGTTATGTTGATTGTTCTATTTAATTGTAATTGCAATGATTAAGGTGACTCCCCTGTGATTGTATTGTGCTTGAATCATATAAAAGAGCTGTAAACCAATAAGCAGCATTGGCTGCCACCTTTGACCTACCTTCAGGATCCAATCCTTTTTGTCTCTTTTCTTTCTCATTCCACCCCAAAACTCAGGTTTCTCAGTTCAGTAAAGGCTGGTTCTTTGGAATACAAGAATAGTAAGTAATGTACAGGGTACCTTGTTTTTTTTGTCTTATCTTTGACTTTCATACAAATTTATCTCATATGCTACACTTAAGGATCCTTCTGTCAATTAATTTCAAGATCAATATCCTTTGTCATGTTAAAAAATAGTCTTCACTTTTACTAAAATTCAAAATAAACAAGAACAGATTTTGAATTTTTTATAGCTTAAAAATTTGTTAAAATGAATACAGACTTGTATTCTGTAATTCATTGATGTGATAAGTTATATTAATAACATCCTATTAGGAATAATGTGTGGATCTCAATAATATTATGGCAGTGAGTCTGAGGAACTAGGGATACCTGAGTCCTATCTCAAGTTCCTGTTACTCCTCCTAATGAAGTTCCTGAAGAGGAAATATGCACAAGGAATAACTACAAATAAGATCATATTCTAATTTAAAGAACTCTAGAAAGCAAGGCTGGGCCACATTAGAACACCAATGTTTCTTAAGCTAGGTAGGATTCAGACAAAAGTAGGCAAAGACAACTATTTCTTCTATTTCAGTATACCTAAACCCAACCCAAGTCTCAGATCTTTACACTCTGGTTCTTTGAAAAAAAAAAATTAAATAAAATAGAGAGGATGGGTAGTCTTGGAGAAAATCCCAAGTTAGCTCACAACATCAGCTACATGGATAGAAAGGAATAAGATAGAAGTCAAATATGAAAGATTCCCTAATATTAAGACAGCTTTACTTTCAGTGACTCAGTTGGTTATGAATCTGCCATGGGCTCAGGTCATGATCCCAGGGTCCTGGTATTGAGTCCCACATCAGGCTCCCTGCTCTGGGAGGGAGCCTGCTTCTCCAGCTGCCTGCCACTCCCCCTGCTTGTGCTTACTCTCTCTCTCTGTCAAATAAATAAATAAAAAATCTTAAAAAAAGAGAAAAAGACTGACTTACTTTCTAGAATAAACCCATTAACAAATCCTTTGGTTCTCCCAAAATACATCCACGGTCTGATATAGTCTTACCACCTCCACTTCTATTCCATGGTCCTGACCACCATGAACTGCTGGATTATAAAAACAGCCTCCAAAGTTTTCAGAGTTTGCTTGTCCCAAAAATACATTCTCCGTGTTTGAGAGTGATTCTTTTAAATTAAAACATAAAGCAGAATATACCACTTTTCTCTTTAAAACTCTCTCATGGCTCCTATCTCACTTGCAGCAAAACCCAGAAGTCCTTCCAGTGGTTTACAAGTCCCTGCCTAAGCTGGCCCCTGCTGCCATTACTTCTCTGATTTCTCCTCCTACTGTTCTCTCCTGGAACTCCACAGCCAAATCAAGTCTCTTGATGTGCCTCAAATCCTTCAGGCACACTTTACCACCAATCATTCTTGTCCCATCCTTGGGGAGTTTCCTCACATGAATGTGCTGATCAGTACTTGAGATACTAAGGGTGGACCTTTTGAAGATCCCCAGACTTTTCTCTCTGAATGGCTCTGTCCTGTCGCTGGTACACTTTCCTAAAAAGTCTAGCTTCCTTGGTCTCCCCAGACTCTCAGTTCCATCTTCTCAAATCAGGAAATACGCTGGGCTTGGTCTGTGCTGCTCCTCCCTACACTCCAGCCCGGAAAATTTCTCTAGGCAGCATGCTTGCTTTGTTTGTTTCTTGCCTCTGCCTATCATTCACTTGATATCTGATGACTTGGAAACAATTGTTTTATATGTTTGATCCAGATTTAACAGTTGTTTTAAATGGAAGGGTAAATTTTGTTACTGTTATTCGATCTTGGCATGAAACAGAACCTCTTAGCTCTGCTTAATTCCCTTTCCTACCTTAGTCTTCCTTCATGGCACTTAGTAACATCTGACACAGTCTTTATGTTATTTATTTATTTATTCATTGTCTGTTTTTCTCCCCATTAGGATAATGCTACAAGAGATCTTTCACTGATGTATCTTTGAGCTTGAGGAGCTAGCACATTGTAAGTACTCAACAGTTATTTATTAAACAAATGAATGCAAAAAGTGGCAGCATCAGGAAGAATTTTGCAGGACCATCAGGCTGTGGTTCTACTTCTACAAGAAATCCTCAATGTCAGCAGGGCCTGTGTGGGCTGGACACTCTATTAGTTGCTAGAGTTTATCACCTCCTCAGTCAACACCCCTCTTTGTGGAACACTTTCTCATTCCTCTTGCCCTTTACCTTAAAGGGCTTTGTTTACACAACACTCCTTAACTGGATCACAAGACTGAGAAGCATGGGTGGAGGGTTTTAAGTTTTTAAAATATAATCATTTTACAACCAAGCATGTATATGTTTCTTCTCTACCCAAGCACTAAGCAGCTGCTACTTAATCCTCATCTCTTTCTTTTTATAAAACATGAATGTTAAAGGTCTTTTTAGCTCATAAGGGTGGAAGTTCAGGTGGGAATGAATCCAAGGGAAACTTTGGACTCCCTCAGCAAGGGTGGGTCAGCTAAAAAACAGCGCCTTTTCCCACAGACTTCCCCTTGTCACAGCTCCGTGCAAGGATTTCCCATCTGTCAGCCGGTCTGTTCAGCAGTTACTCACTTTAGGAACCTAAGTTAAGTGTGTGCATGTGTAAACATGTGTGTGTGTTCCCTGGAATGTATGGAAGTCTGGGAGACATTTTTCTCGATTTTAATTTCTATCTGGGTTTCATTTGGTCTGAGGGCTTTTGCATAGAGTCTTTTTCCTCTCATGTCTTACTGGCTCCTTGCCAATGTTTAGGTCTCAGTTCAAATAGTTTTTATTTTTTTTTTAAGAGAGAACTATTCTTCCTAAACCAATTGATGAAGGTTTCTTTAGTTAACATTATCCCATTTAATCTCTTCATTGAAATTACAGCATTTTGTAATCATCCAGTTATTTTAAAAATTACTTTACTTGATCATAGCTAGTTTCTTTCTCTGATGTGACATCTGCAGGGAGAAGAACTTTGCCGGTCTTGTTCACTTCCTTTTACCTTGTGCCTTACATAGTACCTGACACATAGTAGGTATTTAGAAAATAAGTATTGAGTGAATGAATGAATGAATTCATTAGGAGAACAAGGGAAAAGAATACTAATGAGAGTGCAGAATTTACATGGAATTTCATATTTATATAGGGCTAGGGTGGGAGTTGGAGGGGTAAAAAGGAGATTTAGGGCCATATTAAGAGGGCATTGTATACCCTGCCATGATAACAATTGGACTTTATCCTGAAGGTGATGTGGATCTATGGAAGGGCTTAAGCAAGGGAAGACAAGGTCATGTTTATATATTTAAATGATCAATCTAGTTCTGGGGTGGTGAAAGGTTAGAATAAAACATGCTGTAAATTGGCCAATTTGGTTACTACTGGAATAATCTGGAGGAGAGATGATAAAATCCCTAAGTAAGGAATATTTGCAAGACTTGAGGTCTGACCAAAAAAAAAAAAAAAAAAAAAATTTGATTGAAAGTGGGAAATAAGGAAACTGGAATGTAAAGGAACAGAAACAGAACAGCCAGAAATGAAAGTGGGCCAAACAGAGCAAAGAAACATTGATATAAAATGAATCTGGATTGGACCTCAGTGAAAATGATGGAAAAACAAAACAAAACAAACAAACAAACAACAACAACAACAAAAACCTTTGAAGACCCTTTCCCCCATAAAAACAATAAGAACAGGGGCACCTGGGTGGCTCAGTGGGTTAAGCCGCTGCCTTCGCTCAGGTCATGATCTCGGGGTCCTGGGATCGAGTCCCATGTCGGGCTCTCTGCTCAGCAGGGAGCCTGCTTCTCTCTCTCTCTCTGCCTGCCTCTCTGTCTACTTGTGATCTCTCTGTCAAATAAATAAATAAATAAATCTTTAAAAAAAAAAAAAAAAACAATAAGAACATCAGCAAAATTGCCAGAATTAACTCTCTCAAAATTGTGGAGATTAACCAAAGGCTCAAAGCAATCTGTGGAGTATCATTTATTCAAGAAAAAATAGCTAAATCTTCATATGAAAAGTTGGTATGAACAGTGGAGTTTTAATTCTCCCCATTCTCATCACTTTATTTCAAGCTCTATGGTAACCTTGAACCAACAGCCTGTAATCCAGTGAAAACTAGCAGTCTGCCATCCACTAGAGGGAGCAGAGCAGGGTTGGAACTCTTTGAAAGCCCTATTTTCAGAGAATTGTTATTATTTGATCCGCCATATGGATTTCTGGAAGAGCCCATTTTCAGTACTGTTCTTATTTAACTGATTCAGAGCTCACCTAGTGTGAAAAATCTTTCCCTTGGGGGCACCTGTTGAATACCATGAAGGACAATTGCTTAAGATCATGGCTGCTCAAGATAGTGGATAACAATTGGGCCAAATAATAGGCTACCCAAAATTCTTAAAAGGAAAAGCTCAAAGATGATAGTTCCACTCATAGCCTTGAAGAGCTTTAACATATTCTTGAGAATCTAGAAACCTATGTATATGCTTTGGCCTCTGTGAATGCTCAGAAAAGACCTGAGAATGCTTTCAGTTCTCATTTGTGACTGACTTTGAGGCTCTTCTCAAGAACTAAAGGCTAAAGCAGAACTGTTAAAGACCTTAAATCCCTAATTGAGTGTTGATGGAATGGTCAGTATGCACACAGAACACTTTTACAAAGACTGTAAGACTTATTGACTCCAGGAATTTAAGGAAATCTCTGCTTATTATTAGTTGACTACTAAGCTAACAAAGCAGAGATAACAGTATTGACACATAACAAAGAATGCAGAACTTACTGAATTATTTCAGTAAAGTCACTAAACCATCAAGAACAATAACAATAAACAGCAGCAACAACAAACCCTGGTTGGAGAGTGGGGAAAATATTTTATTTCCAGAATTACCATATAGTTTTAAATGTTCAGCTTTGGCAAAAATTTATGAGATATGCAAAGAAAGAAGGAAGTATGACCTTTACACAGGAATAAACAAAGTCACTAGAAACTGAGGAAGTGTAGATGTTAGACTTACAAGACAAAGGCTTTAAATCAACCATTTTAAATGTGTTCAAAGAGCTAAGGAAAGCATGCCTAAAGAACCAAAAGACAGTGTAATAATGATGTCTCACTCAATGCATAATATCAATAAAGAGATAAAAATTATAAAAAAGAACCAGATAGAAATTCTGGAGTTGAAAAATGTAATAACTGAAATGAAGAATTCACTGTAGGCTACCAACATGTGAGTAGGCAAGCAGAAAAAAAAACTAGCAAGCCCGAATGTAAGTAATTGAAATTATTTTGTCTGAGGAAAAGAAAGAAAAACAGAATGAAGAAAAATGAACAGAGCTCGAGAGACCTGTGGGACATCATCAAGAATACCAACATACATAATAATAGGAATCTGCAAAGGTGGGGGTGGGTGGGGGATGGGCAACAGGAAAAGAGAGCTAGAAAATGTATTTGAAGAAATAATGGTTGAAAACTTCCAATATAATGAACAACTATGTGTAACAAGCTTACTGAACTCTAAAGAGGCTAAATTTGAAGAGATACATACCTTTATACATTACCATCAAAGAGATTCTTTTTTTTTTTTTTAAAGATTTTATTTATTTATTTGATAGACAGAGATCACAAGTAGGCCGAGAGGCAGGCAGAGAGAGAGAGGAGGAAGCAGGTTCCCTGCTGAGCAGAGAGCCTGATGCGGGACTCGATCCCAGGACCCTGAGATCATGACCTGAGCCGAAGGCAGTGGCTTAACCCACTGAGCCACCCAGGCGCCCCACCATCAAAGAGATTCTTAAAAGCAGCAAGAGAGCAGTGATCACTCATGTACTAAGGACCCTTAATAAGTCATGTACTAAGGACCCTTAATTAAGATTAACTGTTGATTTTCCATCAGAAATCATGGAGTCCAGAAGGCAGTGGAATACCATATTCAAGGTGCTGAAAGAAGGTAATATCAACCAAGAATTCTTTATTTCACACAGCTATACTTCAAAAGGTGAAATTTAAACATTCCAAGATAAACACAAAACTTGAGAAAAATTTTTACTAGCCTTTAAAAATACTAAAAGGATCAATCAGGCTAAAATAAATGAAAGGACACCTGGAGTAACTTGAATCTGCACAAGAAAACAGAAAATCAGTAAGGTAACTACATAGGTAAATAGAAAATAGTATAAATGTATTTTTTGTTTGTAACTTTTTCCCCTCTTGCCTGACTTAAAAGAAAGCTGCATATAGCAATAATTACAAATTTGTATTGGTGGACATACAATGTAAGAAGATATAATTTGTATGAAATAACAACACAAAGGAGCAGAGTTTTATTCACTATTGAAATTAAGTTGGTATTAATCTGTGCTATGTTGGTATAAATTAAAATATATATTGTAATTCCCTGACAACCACTAAGAAAATGGATGAAAAAAATAGTGAAAGAAATAAGAAAATTAAAAATAACTCTTTAATACAAATAAATGTTGTGATTTAAGGGTAGAAAAAGAAAAAAAAATCAAACATACAGAAAACAAATAGCAAAATAGCAGACACAAATCCTACCTTATAAGTAATTACACTAAATACAGATGTATTAAACACTCCAATTAAAAGGCAGAGATGAGCCGAATAGATTTTTAAAAATCATCCAACCATATGCTGTCTACAAAAGACACATTTACAAACTATAGAAAGACCTCAGATGTCCATCGACAGATGGATGGATAAATAAGATGTAGTGTATATATACAATGGAATATTACTTAGTCATTAAAAAAGATGAAATCATACCATTTGTAGTGATGTGGATGGAACTGGAGGGTATTATTTAAGTGAAATAAGTCAGTCAGAGAAAAGCAATTATCATATGGTTTTACTCATATGTGGAATTTAAGAAACAAAACAGGACCATAGGAGAAGAGAGGGGAAAATAAAATAAGACAAAAATCAGAGAGGGAGACAAACAATAAGAGACTCAACTATAGAGAACAAACTGAGGGTTGCTGGAGTGTAGTGGGTGAGGGAGTGGGGTAACTGGGTGATGAGTATTAAGGAGGGCACATGATGTAATGAGCACGGGGTATTATATGCAATTGATGAATAACTGAACTCTACATCTGAAACTAGTGATATACTGTATGTTAATTAATTGAATTTAAATAAAATAAAATAAAAAGAGACACATTTAAATTCAACAAACAGGTTTAAAGTAAAATAATTGAGAAATTCATATCGTGCAAATAGTAACCAAAAGTGAGCTGAGTGGCTCTACTCTCTACTAGTGCTGGATAAAATAACTAAAGTAAAACAAAAACACAAAAAACTGTTACAGGAGACAAATGAAGGTATTTTATATTGGTGAAATGATCAACTTACCAAAAAGATACAACTATAAACACATAATTAAAGTAAACCTAACTTTAGAGCTCCACACAAGCCTCACTTTGGATAATAAATGGAACAGCTAGGAAGCAGATAACAAGGAAACGGAAGGTTTCACCAACACTAAGTCAACTAGACCTAAAAAATATCTACAGAACGTTTTACCCAACAACAGAATAAAAATAAAATTCAAGTATGGAATTGGGTAGAAGAAGTATAAAGATTATAAAGAGGTAGGATTGGGAATAATAAGAGAATGCAGACTACAAACCAGGGTGAGCTTAATTAAGGGCATATGAAAAAGACAAAGTGGATTTACATGTTGTGTCCCAAACCTTAGAGACACTCAGCTGAGATTTCTGACATGAATTTTTTTCATCATTATCTAACTCCTACTCAGTCACTCAAAGTCATGATCTCTATTTCCCCTTCACAGGTAAACCTTAGGTTTAATACATTGTACTGTCATCTCTGGACTTGCCAAGAGATGAGCTGGCCAAAGTGCTGAGACTTTGGAAGACGGATGAAAAAATTGTTGAGAGATAGCAGAGATGAAAGAAGGTGATAGGCCATAGCAGAGATATATGAGACTATATGACACTTGACAGTCCAGGAAGAGTGCCTTGGCAGAAATGCGGCTTCTATTTAAACATAGTTTCTTGCACTTCAACACAAGAGTACAACACTGTCCATTACTGTAGGTTCCTGGTGCAATGATTAAATGCTCTACTTTGGCTGGAGCACCAATGGAGCTAATCCTGCCACTTAATGTGTGTAATACTGCATAGCTCAACCAGTTTAAACCTTAGCATCTTTATTTGCAAGGTGGTAATGACAATAGTATTTTTCTCGTAGGGCCATTATGAGACTCAAATGAAATAATGTTAAGTCTTTAGCTCAGTGCTATCTGAGTCCTGAACTTGGTAGATTAAGTATTTTTCAAAGGGTCCAAATCTCATTAGCCTGGAGTCCACAATGCTGTCCAGGGAAGTATCACTCTTTGAATTTAGGTAATTTATTTTCTGGAAAGTTATTGCACCAGATCAAGCTATATTAAAAAAAGAAATCCCAACAGCTCCCCACAGCCTTACTCTCCTCTGGTAATGTAGTCCATGGAGTTAAGGCATGAGATGGTTAAGCAGGAAATACCCTGACCTGCTCCACTTAGGGTGAGTGTTTATTAATATTACACAGGAAATAACAAGTCACCCTGCTTCCAGCCAATGGAGCAAATCCATTTGTACATTGGAACTCCCCCTCCTCCACCTAACCTTTTTGTAAAAGTTGTCAAATATAGAAATAGCCTCTTATTGCTAGAGCAAAGAAGCTTAGAGAAAAGCACAAGCTGAAGCTGGAAATGATGACTTTGTCTCAGGAAAGGAAGTGGCATTCACGAGGGAGGAGAGTTGTGGGGCCCTGAGAGGGTTATCATAGCCTGCAAGAAGACAAGTACCCAGAGCAGACCAGAACAGGGGGTCTTTCCTTACTTTTTGCAGCTCAGGACTTCTACTGAAGGAAGAACTAGAAGCTGTTTTTGTGTGACTACAAGCTTAGGTTATCAGTCAAGAAAATATAGTTATTTTTCTTTTCAGAGTATGAGATCAGTGCTTTTAAATGAACCCTGTTGTTGTAAGGTGCTGAGTTAATCACCTACTTGCCCACACACAGGTATAACTCGGTAGAGATGCCTGAACTCTGTAAGCTGAACTGTCTATTTCAGTTAGGGTTCTGGTGCCCAGAGTGACCCAAACAGGGTAGAAAGTGGGTTTCAGAATGCTTCTTTAGCCAGTTCATTCACTTCTGGTTAGCAATAGCAGAGAGCTCATTCCCCAGTGCACCCTCAGCTTCCTCCATTGTCAAGTGAGAAACTTGGATAGATGACTTTTTAAGGTACCCCTGTTTCTAAGAGCCTCTGATTGTGTCACAATGCATAAATCCCCAACCCCCACCCGTAGTGAATCTGAGTAACAAGACTGTCCTGAGGGAAGGGAACGCTAACAGTTTCCTAGTGGCCTCACACAGCGCAGCCGCAGAGAGAGGAGTGAGGAACAAAAGGTAGTAGGAGCAAGATCTCTGGTGATATATTAGGTGAGGGTTACTGACCATAGCCCACACTTTCAGCACGGTTAGAACCTACTAGATGTATTTTACCAGCCATGACACATATATGTGAGAAGGAGCCTCCTATTGGGAACTTTTCCAAAGTCTAATAAAGCCGTACTTTGCTCCCTCTGACCTTGGCCCAGGAATAGGTAAGTCCCACAATCTCTACCACCTTATAAACACTGAGATGGGCTATAAGAAAGGACTATAGAGGCTCTATTTTGAGGCTTAGACCAGCAAGTAGGCAGAAAAATGTCAAAACCACTAATTTAATTTTTTGGTGGCTTTAATGGGAGTATATAGGAAAAAAAAATTTCTGCTTCACACTGCAAATCTTGCTTCAGTTTCTTCATCTACTGTACCCCAAAGTTAAGAAATGGCCGGATGAATATGCAGTGCTACTGTCAGATGTGGGTAGGGGGTGGAAATGAGGAAAACAAAGTATAGGTGAACTTGGGTTAGGAACATCTCGGCCTTTCTTTTTCTCTCTTTTCTCCCCCCTAGTCTCCCCTTGCCTTCCCTTGCCTCCCCTTCCCGCTCCTCTTCTTTCCTTCCTTCCCATTCCTTCCTTCCCTCCCTTTCCCTCCCCCTCATCCCCCCTCCTCTTTCCTTCCCTCCCCAACCCTCCTCTTCCCTCTCCAACTCTCTCCTTCCCCTCCCTTCCTCTCCCCTTCCCTTCCTTTCCTTTCTTTGTCAAACGTAACTGGAGTGTTTACTCTATGCCGTGGCACTACATCAGGAATTAGAAATAGAGATACTAAAAATATGTCTTGATGTTGATTTATTAAAATAATTGTGCTAAGCAGTGTACAGTGTTTAGTTTAGCAAACAAAGTATAACGTGGTAGATAAATGTGGAAAGTAGCACAGGAATAGACAAAGCCACAATTCACTTTGTTAGGACAATGGTGAATAATTGACCAATGTGTTGACAACTGAATGGGTGAAGGTGACTTGGAGATTTCCAGGTGGAGGTATCGGGAAAGGCATTCTGGGTGTGGAATGGTATGAAAACAATAAACAGGGTAGTGGGGAACAGTGTAGTATTTGGTGTCATTGGATCACAGGGCCTGGAGGAGGGATGTGGAGAGTGCTGGAAGATGAGGCTGGTAAGGTCAGTTGCTGTCAGATCGTGTAAGGTCTTGCCAATGAAGTTCTTCAAAATTATTTCTGGCTTAGGAGGCCATGAAGTGACTTTAGTAGGGTGGGTGGGACAAGGGTCCTAATTGGCTCTGCATTTTATAGAGATCATTCCAGGGACAGCGGTGGGTGGAAGCTAAGAGGTCAGTTGGAGAGCTGCTGAAATGGGCTGAGGTGGGAGTCAAGCCAGCTCTCCATGTCCACAGGCTGACCAACTCTAGTGTTGGGAAAAGCCACATGGAATTACCCCAGTGTTGGGACATCTCTAACAGTGAGGGACTTTTCAAGCTACTCCTCACAGAGGAGAAGCGAAGTGACAGCTTCTTATATGTCTTAGACAGATCTCAACATAGTAGATGCCCTGAAGGTTCTGGAAAGCTTTAAATTTCTTTGTATAGCAACCTGATGAATAACAAGGATCTCTTTGTTGGTGTGAATGAAGTTGTTGTAGCAACAACAGCAGACAGCTTGAAACCAAACTGATGTTTTCTCCGTGGTGTGGGAGGCTGGCTGATGGAGAGAAGAGGAAGGAGAGAAAGTCTCCATGTCTGAGCTGACCTCTGCAACCAGCTGTGCTCAGGAGCCTCAGGCCTCATTGTCCCCATGGGTGTTGTGATCAGTGCAGTAGGCGGTAGTCCAGGCTAACCTACTGAAGTGGCTGTGGGCTCTGGGTGTTACCTCCTCCTCTCCAGGACCACTGTCTAGCAAGAGAGGTTTGTAACAGGTGGTCTCAGAGACTTTCTCTGGATTTCCTACTATCTGGCACCTTGGGTCTAGTTGGGTCTATTAAAGGTTTATTGAATAAACACATAAATGAATGGATGGATTGCGTTGAAAGTGTAAAATGCCTGCATCACAGAGCCCTGGGACTGTGTGTCTTAGAGTCTGATTTCAGGGTGAAGTTCCTCTCTTGGGGTGATAGAGAGGGAAGGGGTGGGTGCATTCTGTCCTGAATTGTGGAAAATGACCACACTGAAATCTGAGCCTCTCTTCCGGGTACACATTTGTTCCCAAGGGTTGGCCTGCACAGTTGGCCATGGACACCTGGGATGCTGTGCAGGTTGTATGTTTTCCTGCAACATTTGGTAGAACGTTTCAGGCTGGGCTGTGGGGAGGAGAGGAGGATTATCCAAACCAGATGTTTGGAGGCCATCTCTCTGACACAAGTGAGTAATTAGTTTTAAGTGATTATCCATGTGACCAGTCTGGGGGCACTTACCCCTTGGGGCTGGGGAAGCGGCTTTGGCTGGCCACCCCCTGATTGGAGAAGAAGCAGGAGTTGAGGAGGGCTGCCTGCAGGTGTGTACCTGTGTGGGGAGATTACTTCAGAAAAAAGCTGCATGAATCAGATGTAAACGGCAGGGCAGGCAGGGCACATCCATCTGTGATGGCTCTGGACGGTAGAGCCGGTATGGCTGGCTGAGCAGTCACAAGATGCTTCTGTGTGTGTGGAACAGCACAGGGTTATGGGAAAGCCACTCTTATGGGCCCAGGAGTGTCCTGTAGGAACTGACCGCTGAGAGTCATCCCGATGCTGGACGTGCTAACTAAGGGTGGGGCTTCATGGCTATGACGACCAGCTGCCCTGCCATCCTCCCTGCCCTGTGTGGCTTCCACAGCCTTGGTTCTATGTCAGCCTCAAGCTGTGTGTAAGGCTCCAGGCAGAGGAGGGGGACACCCTGTATGGACTGACATGAGCCTCCTGTGGGAAGAGGGGTTCAGCATAACCACTGCATCGAATCCCAAAAAAGAGAGGCACGTTTCTTGTGTGTATGTGTGCATGACCCTCATGAGATTTGTACCTGAAACAAAAATGAATACAAGGAAGTGACAGAATTGCTGCCACTTTAAGTTCCCATTGGGGTGCAATGCAGACACAAAAGAGGGAGGGATAGTGCCACCCCCCCCCCCCATGGTGGGGAGGCAGGAGCAGTTTCACAGACAACACAAGATCAAGATCCAAAGCACTTGAGTTCTTCTTTTAACAGTAGACCAATAAAATCTGCTCTTTTCACATTGATTTTACACTCCAAAAGTTTTCAGAGAGGAGGACTCAAACCTGCAGTGGCTCCTTTGGCTTTCACAGAGGGACCCAGGGGGCATTTGGCCATTCGTCTCCACTCCCTGTGTCCTCTCTGGCCCACACTTCCACAGATTCCTGTTCTTCTTGTGATCCCAGGAGGAAGCCTAAGGTGTTTTTCTTGAGACAGACAGCTCATTGAAGGGGAGAACTGTCCTCATTGGGCCTCTGGGGGTTTGGTTACTGTCCCTCCATCTGTACCTGAAATTCAGGGTGCAGGGGGTGCGTGGGCAGGGGAGGAGCCCGACCTTTCTTCCTCCACCCCACAGGAGCAAGACTGCTGTTTGCCAACACTGTCCCCTTTGTCTCTTCACTAAGACCAAGGGCATTCTGTACGGAGCGCTGTGCGTAATTATTAACACAACTTAGCCTTTGCATCCTTCCAACAACCTCATGCTGAAGACACAGTTACTACTCAAATCTAACAAGTAAGGAAACTGAGGCACAGAAGGTTTAATGGTACACTTCTATAGCTCTTATTTGACACCAGGCCCTGTTTTAGGCACATTAGGTGGGTCATATATTTAATCCTAGTGAGAACTCTGGGAAGTTAAGAACTACCCAATGCTTGGAAACAAGACAAAAGTTGGAGTTCATATTCTCTTGCGATCATATTGAACATTGTCTAGCAAGCCCACTGTGTCAGGCAGAATATCGGCTCCCTGAAAGTGTCCACATTCTAGTCCCTGCCTGGATCCTGTGAATTTATGATGTCATGTGGTAAAAAGAACTTTGCAGATGTAATTAAGGTTATAGGGTTTCAGATAGAGATATTCTACTGGATTGTCTGGGAGAGCATGACCTAATCACTGGAGGCTTTAATAAAAGCAGAGACTGCTCTCCAGCTGTTGTCAGTTTGAGAGATACAGCAGAAGAGGAATTGGAGACATCCGAGGGACTTGACCTGTGTTGCTAGAGAGGGCCACATGGAAAGCAGCAGAAGGACCACAGCCCCTGGCTGACAGCTAGCAAGGGAGTGGGCCTCCGTCCTACTTTCTACCTAATGGAGCTTGGAAGTAGAATCTCCCCACAGCTCCCCAGTAGGAGCCCAGCTGCCTGGCACCTTGGGTTTGGCCTTGGAAACCTGGAACAGAGAAACCAGTTGAGCTCAGCCAGACTTACAGACTTATAGAACCATGAGATAATAAGTTTGTTATTTAATTTTTTAATTTTTATTTTCACATTTTTTTTATTTTTTAAGGTTTTATTTATTTATCTGACAGAGACAGAGAGCACACAAGCAGGGGGAGGGGCAAAGGGAGAAGCAGACTCTCCACTGAGCAGGGAGCCTGATGCAGGGCTTGATCCAGGGACTCTGGGATCACAACCCCAGCCGAAGGCAGGTGCTTAACCCACTGAGTCACCAGGAGCCCCTGTATTGTTTTAGGCCACTAAGTTTGTGGTAATTAGTTCCAGCACCTATAGGAAGCTAACAATGCCACCCAAGATTTTTTGAGGGTGCTGCTATCCACTAAAACATTGAGCTATGATTGGAAATGCTCTATTCTACCCTTTCCCACATGGTAGTCCCTAGCTATATCTGGCTATTGGGCTCTTAAAATGTGGCTATTGAGATACTGAATTTTTAATTTTATTTACTTTTAATTAAGTTTGAATTTAAGTAGCCGTATGAGATTAGTGGCTACCATATTTGATGGTGTGGTTCTAGGTCATCTCACTTATGTTTCTTGTTACTTAGGGTCCACACTCTTCAAATCAGCTGTTAACATGTAGGTTTTGTTTGGTAGAGATGTATAATAGACAAGATAACTCCAAAGATAATGGATTTATTGCCTACAGTATTTTAACCAGCTTTATAGCAAATCTAATGGTCTTATTCTGATATAATTTCTTCAGTGTCTATAAAATCTCAATCCCTCAAATGTTCTTTGAATAATTTTTACAACCTGTTGGTCCCCAACTTAATAATGAGTTAGAAAAAGCTTTGAAGCTATGCACCCTATGTTTGTGTTATGATTTTTTTTATCTTCTTGAAAATGATGCTATTACTAGATACTGTATTATCCTCATTTTACAGATGGTGAAATTGAGACACAAAGGTGTAGGTAATTTTCCCAAGGTGTCCTAGCTAATGAGAATTACAGCCAGAATAATGCCAGAGGACATACTCTTAATTAGCACAAGAAACTGTCTCGGTTTATTTGTACAATAATCCAAAAACACTACATCAGAGCCTCTTGAAACTTGCTTAGGGGAGCCCTGAGAACAGTGAATATTGATAAGGCAGAGAGATGCCCAGCTGTGTGGGGTGGCAGGAAGCCCCAGGGACTGGCAGACATGCATATGAAAACCATGCCAAGGAAGGACTGAGGCTACTTCCTGGTGGCCATTTTTCTTGATTCCTAGGGTTGTTATTTTTGCTTGGTGTTTTTTGAGGAAGCTGTATAGAGAAGATGTCAGAACTCTCTCAGCAAGTGACTTAGCTAGTTTCCCATTTCAGATATGTCTAGTAAGGTAGTCCACTTGCAGAGTCACACCCATCAACTGTTGTAAAAAAAACATTCCCTCTCCCACTGTGATAACGTCATAGTAAATATGAGTTTTACTTCTCTGGGAGGTGGTGGATCTCTGTGAGGGCTACAAGACAAGATCTGTTACTCTAGGCCTATGGCAGGTGGTTCCACCTGTAGCAAAGGGGGCACGCTCCTCTCCCCACACTTGACCTGGTGTTGGGCTTCCCCAAAACTACCAAAGCTGCTTTCAATCCAGGATTTCTGGGTGGCATTTGAGATGCCTGTCTCTTCTGCTTGGAGTTCCCAATTAATTATTCCTTTTAGGGAAGGCCACCATGAAACTGACTTCACCTCAAGAAAAGAGTGGATTTGTGAAGAACATGGACTTACACCCATTTTTTTTTAAAGATTAAAAAAATGGAAAATCTTTTATCATAAACAAATGGTAACAATGATTCTAGCTACTACTTTGGAGCTTATACTATGCAAGAAGCATGTAATTGTCATTTTATATACATTATCTCATTTATTCCAACCCAATACCCAAGAAATTAATTCATTTTTTCATTATTCAATAGGTGATGGAACAGACTGGTAGAGGCTGGTATGATGACGGAGGCAGGATGAGCCTCTGTATCTGTATGACCCAAAACCTGTGTTATTCTGAGTATTAGAAAACACAAGATAAAACTTAGTATCTTCCATTCTTGTATCTCTAATATCTAACCCCTAGTCTGAATTTATTGGTGCTTTATAAATATTTGCTGAACAAGTAAGTGCTTGGTGATTAAAAAAAAAAAAAGCTATACAACAACTCTTTCTTTGTTTATTCCACAAATATCTATTGGGTACCTGCTGTTTGCTAGGTGTTGGATATGTGCTATGGTGTAAAGAATAAGGGATATAAAATGAAAAGAGATACCTTCATGGGAATGCAAAATGGTACCACTATTTTGGAGGACCGTTTAGTTGAAAACTAAACATACTCTTAGTATATAATCCAGTAATCATGCTTCTTAGTATTTACCCAAAAGTGTTGAAAACTTATGTCCACACAAAAATCTGCACACAGTGTTTAGAGCAGCTTGATTTATAGTCGCCCAAACCTGGAAGAACCAAGATATCCTTCAGTAGGTGAATGGATAAATAAACTAGAGTGCATCCAGATAATGGTGTATTATTTAACATGAAAAATATATAAGCAACCCAGCCATCAAAAGACAAGGAGGAAACCTAAATGCATATTACTAAGTGAAAGAAGCCAGTCTGTATGACTCCAATTACCTGACTTTTTGGAAAAGACAAAACTATGGAATTAATAAGAGAAAATTAGCAGTTGTCAGGGGTTGAGGGAGGGAAGTATGAACAGATGAAGCATGGAGGTTTTTAGGGCAGTGGAATTTCTCTGCATGATAGTGGTTTAATGGTGGATACATGTCATTCTACAAACTTATAGCACGTATATCAAACACCAAGAGTGAACCCTAAGGTCAACTGTGAACTTTGGGTGATTACAATGTGTTAGTGTAGGTTTAGCAGTGGCAACACAGGTACTGTTCTGGTGGGGGTGTTGGTAATGGAAAAGGCTCTGCATGTGTAGGGTCAGAAGGGCATACGGGAAATCTCTGTACCTTTTTCTCAATTTAGTTGTAAATCAAAAACTGCTCTAAAAAATGAAATCATAAGAAAAAAATAGGCACCTGAAAAGTACATGGTCCGAGGGTCAGGCTAGAGTTTGAGAGCTTATTTCTACTTGTTAATGATGAGAGATCTTCTCAGTGATAATAACTGTGATACCATTGTTTTGTGGAATGCTGAGAAGGACAATTTTCAGTGGATTAATGCAATGAAGTGCTCCTTCTCCACTAAATATTATTTAATGGTTTATAATATCTTGAGTATGTTCTTGGCTTGTAACTTTTGGGGATTGCAGACATTTATTTATTTATTTAATACTGTCTACCTCTAGTGGAGTTTTAAAGGTTTTTGTTCAAGAGGAAAGTTTTCAGAACTACCTAAAGAGATGTGACATTTTATCTGCAGGTCAGGAGCCACATCATGGAATCCAAGGAGTTCTAGAAAGTTGGTGTGTCCTTTATCACACGAACAGGCTGAAGTATAACCAAAGACAGTGGGCAACACATTGGTTTGGATATCAGAGGGACTTGGGATAGAAACTTGGCTCTGCCACTGATTAAATAGTGAGCTTTGAGAAGTTACTTGCTTTTCTCGAGTGTCAACTTTCTTATCTGTGAAATTCATTCCTTTCAGGGTTACTGCAATGACAATATAGGGAAAAGAATATGGCATAGCTTTGGCTTAATGGAAGCATTTCATCAGTGATAACGATAGTGATTGTTACTTCTATTACCACTTTGCTCTTCATCCCCAATCTCAAAGTTGACACTGTGCTTTTCAGATGTTAATGTGCCCATGAGTAGTCAGGGATCTTGTGAAAATGCACTGTCTGATTCAGTAGGTCTGGAGCAGGGACCATCAGGCTGCATTTTTAGCCAGTTCCCAGGGGGTACGGTGAAGTACCCAGTACTTCTGGATACTGCCAGAAGTATCCAGGCTCCAGTGAATCTTCAGGAATTAAAGTGATAAACTGCCACCTTACCTATGGTGCAAGTTTCGCCATTTTCTTTTCCTTTGCTGGAGGAGATAAAACTATGATTCTTTGGATGGAAACCAGAATTAAAATATAATGATTTCATTGTTTTCTCTAAGTTAAAGATACCACCAGATATTGATGGGCCAATACTCTGTCAGTTTTGCCAGGCTAAATCTTTGGCATTTTTCTGCTCCAAAGAAAACCTTTCTAGGTTGTGTGTTGTGTGGAGTATCAAAACACTAGTTTCTCCTTATGCCTCTTGTGGGCCAACTCCTCACAACCTATTACAGTCTTGAAGCTGGTGGTTTCTGATAGATGCCTATCAGACCAACTCATTTTGGTCTGGTGGGCTACCTGGATGATATCCATTATCTTCCTTCCTTTCTTATTTTAAAATATTTTATTTATTGATGTGACAGAGAGAGATAGAGAGCACAAGAGGGAAGAATGGCAGAGAGAGAGAGTGAAGCAGGCTTCCCGCTCAGTGGGGACCCTGGGATCCAGACCTGAGTCCAAAGCAGAAGCTTAACTGAGTGGCACAGGTGCCCTGATACCCATTTTCAATCTAAATATGCCATTTTATTTTTGGAAAAAGTGCTTTTCAGAGGAAAATGAGAATTACAATGGGAAATCATGACTGACAAGGGAAAAAACATTTTGAGTAATTTTTGTCTTAATTGAAGTAACTTTGAAAACTTGGACATTGTAGAATTTCCACACATCCTCTCCACCAAAAACAGGTGAAGAAAAGAGTATTTTCTACAAAGCAAATGTCTGAGCTACTCTCCCCTTCCTAGCCCATAGTGATGACGGTGAGCTTCATGGCAGTCAAGCTTACTGCCCTCCAGAAACATGTTTTATTCACCCCCTGGTGAGCAATTAGAAGTTTTATGGCTTAAACAGGGAGCAGGGTAGAGTCAGGCCTGGGGAGTTGGCCATAGTTATTTAATCATAAATTTGGTTTTGGTTTTTACATTGATGAAAAATAAGCACTACCTCCTCTGTTCCAGAACAAATTGATCAATAATTTAGGTTCCAAATAGACATTGCAGATTTTTTGTTCTCTCCTGTTTCATATTGGGAAAAGCGACCAAATGGTTTTTCCTTTTAGAATATTGGGTTACTTTATGATTACAGCTTGACTGAGGGGCTGGTTCTCTTACAGTGCTCAAGGACCTTTTGTGATGCTGGAGTGTGTGTGTTTATTTGTAGGTGTGCACATATCACAGCCCCATGGTACTCTACTGGGTTCCTAGGGCTGACACCACATTTCAGTGATATCAGTTTTTATGTGGAGACTCATCTTTTAGAACAAAGTATCACGCATAGAGCTGCTCGTCTCCACAGCAGGATGAGTGGTATGATCCAGGTCTTTGGAACCAAATGGACCTGAGTTTGAATGCAAGGTGTACTGCTGCTGTGTTGCACATGAGAGGCCTAGGGTGAAGCAAGGGAGGCTCGTAGGATGTAGATTTAAGGTGACACTCCAGTGGCAGCCCTGCACTTATATAAGCTTGAAAGTAAGAGCTTCCTTAAGTACTGTATTTAGGTGCCTCTCTTTCCTTACCCTTGTCTGGCCCTGGTGTATGACCATGGATGAGCACTCACTTCTTTGAGGTGATCCTTCATCTATAAAAGGATGGTAATAAGAACTATCTCATGGGATTGCCATCCTAAATAAAAGCATGTTGATTAACTTCTTGACATGGTGCCTGGAACTAAGAAAGACCAATCAATGGTAGTTATGTTTAGTTTTGATTCACGCATTAATTAAGCCTCTTGACTACACCCCCTTTTAGGATAGCTGAAGTTAATCCCTTTGTCCTTTGGAGACAGACAAAACTCCAGGACTGTTTAGAAAAGTCTTCACTTAGGACATTGTTTCTTTTGAGTTTTTCTTTAGGAAATAACCTGTTTTAAATCTCTTTTTACATAATTCAGTTTCTCACAGTTGAAGTATAAAGTGTTGCACCAGCAAAACGAGGAACTGAAATTTGAGTGTATCTAGTTACATGCAGGGCAGAGCTGGGGGCTCCCCTGAGAGCAAGCACTTCATTCTGGGGAGACGGAATGTCTCACCCACAGAGTGAAGTACCCAGTGATTTGGGCTGGATGCCTAAAGTGGCTGCGTGCTGCCTGGTCCAGGGTGGGGCCATGAGGCTCCCATCTCTGTGCTCCGTCACTGGGATCACTCACTTAGCACACACTCAGAGCAGCTTAAATTTCGACTTGCAAGAGCGTGTCCTTGCCCTGCTCTGTCTTCTCCCTGCTTGGTTTTTCTGTTGGGAGGCTGACTAAGGCATTCATTGTCAGGATGGAGGGGAATCTGTTAGAATACTGGTATGGTAAGATGAGAAGTTCTGAGGGACTTGATTCTCCCAGTGGATATTCTTGCCATGTTGCTTTGAAGAAAAAACCAAGAACCTTGAGCTTTTTAAAAATTCCCATATTTTTACACAGTTAACCGGATAAAGTCAGGTACTAAAGAATTCTACTAGATTCCCCCTCCCTTCTTTTGAATATTGCTTCTAACTTGGTTGTTAAGGGATAATGACTATAAGTGAGTTATATTCTTGAATTCTGGTTCCATTTGAGTGAACTTTAAAAAATTAATTCCGGTGTAACTAATATGTAGCATTATATTAGTTTCAAGTGTACAATATAGTGATTCAACAATTCTTTATATTACTCAGTGCTCATTATGATAGCTGTACTCATAATCCCCTTCACCTATTTCACCCATCCTCCCCACCTCTCATCTGGTAACCATCAGTTTGTTCTCTGTATTTAAGAGTCTGATTTTCAGTTTCTTTGTTTTGTTTTGTTTCTTAAATTCCACATACAAGTGAAATCATATGGTATTTGTCTTTCTCTGACTGGCTTATTTTGCTTAGCATAATATACTCTAGCTCCATCTATGTTGTTGCAAATGGCAAGATTCTTCTCTCTATGGCTGGGAAATGACCCATTGTGTATATATGCTACATCTTCTTTATCTTTTTGCATATTGATGAACGCTTAGATTGATTCCATAATTTGGCTATTGTAAATAATGCTGCAACAAACATAGGGGTGCACATATCCTTTCAAATTAGTGTTTTCATTTTTTCTGGGTAAGAACCCAACAGTGTGTTACTGGGTCATAGGATAGTTCTGTTTTTAATTTTTCAAGAAAACTCTATACAGTCTTTTTGCAGTGGCCGCACCACTTTTCACTCCCACCAACAGTGCACAAGGGTTCCTTTTTCTCCACATTCTCTCTAGCACTTGTTGTTCCCTGAATTTTTGATTTTAACTATTCTGACAGGTGTGAGGTGATATCTCATTGTGGTTTTTGATTTGCATTTCCCTGATGATTAGTTATGTTGAGCGTCTTTTCATGTGTCTATTGGTCATCTGGATGTCTTTTTTAAAGGTTGTATTTATTTATTTGAGAGGGAGAGTGTGAGGAAGTAAGTGTACAGGTGGGAGAGGGGCAGAGGGAAAGGGAGAAGCAGTCTCTCTGCTGAGCACCGAGACTGACACAGGATTGATTCCAGTACCCTGAGATCATGACCTGAGCTGAAGTCAGATGCTTAACCAAATGAGCCACCCAGGTGCCCCTGGCACCCCTGGATGTCTTTTTTGGTGGATTGTCTGTTCATGTCTTCTGCCTGTTGTTTAATTGGATTATTTGATTTTCTAGTGTTGAGTTGTATAAGTTCTTTATATATTTTGGATACTAACCTTTTACTGGGTATATCATTTGCAGATACCTTCTCCAGTTCACTAGGTTGTATTTTAGCTTTGTTTGTGGTTTCCTTTGCTTTGAAGAAGCTTTTAATTTTGATTTAATTCTAATAGTTTATTTTTGTTTTTGTTTCCTTTGCCTCAGGAGACATATCTAGAAAAATGTTACAATGACTGATGTCAGAGAAATACCTGCCTGTGGTCTCTTCTAGGATTTTTATGGTTTTAGATATCACATTTAGGTTCTTAATCCATTTTGAGATAATTTTTGTTTATGGTGTAAGAAAGCAGTCCAGTTTCATTCTTTTGCATGTTGCTGTCTAGTTTTCCCAACACCATTTGTTTGAGAGTATTTTTTCCCATTTTTTTTTTTTTTTAATCCCCAGAGGAGGAAACTTCTTTGACCTGGAGAAACTTAGAAGCTGGCTTGATATATGAAGCCTATGTGAGTTGAGTAGGATCCAAAGAAATGGACAATGAATGTATAAAGACTTGGGTAGTTGTGGGGCATAAGCTAATACTCCTACAGAAAAAAGCCCATCTGACCTAGAGGATTTAGGTGGCTGGCTTAACTTGGATCGTTAAATGGTTTGGACTTGGATTGCAGGAGGGCAGATGACTTCCCAGACAGGGAAAGCTGTAGTAGAAAAGAGCCCTTGGCAGGGATGACTATGAGGAATGCAGTGGTCATTTATTACTGTTAAGATAGAAAGTAAATGCTATGTAATTTCAAAATACATAAATTAGATTGATCTATTTTGAATGTTACTAAATTAAAAGAATATGCTACATTTATCTATATTAAATGCTTATTTAATTCTAGACTAAATATAAACTTATTCTTCCACTGTGGAAAGAGCTTTTGGCCAATCATACAGGTGGAATTTCCAGCTAGGTATGAGAATAATATAGTGCAAAGAGCGATGGACCTTCAGCTGGCATTGAAGAAAAGCTGGAGGACACCTGGAGTATGCAATTTACACATGTCATTTAATTGATTACTTATCTGTCAAATATTTTATTGCACCTGGCACAGGGGACACAAAAAGGAACAAGACGGAGGCCTTTCTCTGAGACTTATTCTTAGTCAAGTAGGGTAGAGAGACTCAACAGACCAATGTAATTTTAAGCGTGTGATGGGAAAACCCTCACTTCCCCCCATGTTTCTCCTTTCTGCTGATACTGCTACGGTATCGGCAATACTTTTGATCCCAGATGTGGGGGTTTTCCCCACCAAACTGAGTGTCCTACAATTTCACTACATTCAGAAACTGTCTGCCTGGAGAGCATCAGATCCCATAGGATAAAAATGTCAGATCCTGTAAGACCTCTCCCACTTCAGACACCAGTCCCAAGTCAGCTGGTTACCTGTGCTTCTGACTCAGCAGATTTAAATCAGAGATTCTCACTACCCCCTCCTTGGGTTCAGTTAATTTGCTAGAGGGGCTCATGGAACTCAGGAAAAACGGTTTACCTATTGTTTATGGTTATTATTAAAGATTATGATAAAAGATACAGGTGAACATCCAAATGGAAGAGATGCATAGGACAAGGTAAGTAGCAAGGGCACAAAGCTCCCATGACTTCTCCAAGCATGCTGCTCACCCTGCACCTTCACGTGTTCTCCAGCCTGGAAGCTCTCCCAGTCCCATCCTTTTGGGATTTTTATGGAGGCTTCATCACATAGGTATGATCGATTATTAACTTCTATTTCCAGCCCTTCTCCTCTTGCTGGCTTCTCCTAATCATGGCTTGGTCTTGTTAATGACCAGCCCCCATCCAGGATCCCACCAAGAGTCACCTCATTCAAACTCAAGAAATTCCAAGGGATTTAGGAATTATGGAGGTTTTAGGAATCCTGTGTTAGGAGTGGGGAACAGAGACTAATACATTCATTTTCTGTGATCTCACAAAGTGGACTGTCAACAATATGAGGAGTTATTATGGGAATATAACCTCCTCTAATGCTCCCATCAGTTCCTTGCAGGTAAATGTTACTATCCTCATTTTACAGATGAGGGATCTAGGCTCAGAGAGAGCTGGGAACCATCTAAGGCCACACTGGCGGTCAGTCGCAACTGAGAACTAACACTGAACCCAGTAGGGGCTCATTTAAACCCTCAGGAAAGGCATAAATTCAGGCATAGTTGGGTAATTAGCAAGCCAACATAGCTCAAGCACTTAGTTTCATGTCAGTGGGTCCGAGTTCGCTCTGTGTAGCCAGAGAAGGTGAGATGTGATAGTATATAAGGCTCCTTCCATTGCTGACATGGGGATGACTTGTGTGGACTCTTCAGATTTGACCTCCATTTAGCATGGGAGGGAGACATATGGATCAACCCTCATACTATATAGACACTTTCTCTCTGCTCAACCCCCTGGTAGGTATGTTTCATAAATTGCCTTGTGGAACGTGCAAAGCCAGTTGCCTTTGGTGAGGGGTCCAGTCCAGGCTCGTTCATTTTCTTGCCTTGCTCTACTGGTATGTAAATTGGAAATAATTCTGGAATCATTCTGGAAGTTTAAAGTCTTTATGAATTAAAGCTTTATAACCTTATGTTTCTCTTTTCTACATTCTGTCCTTTTTTGGTCTAAGGGTTTGCCATTTCTTGGTAGCTTTTGTTTTAGAATGTGGTATCTTTGAGCCTTGAGAAATGGGGCTTTTTTTTTTTTTTTTTTTTTTTTTTTTTAATGAAACAGCAGAATATTCCACAGGGCCTCAGGCCAATGGGTCAGGCTTTTCCTTTAGGACTCAGGTTGTAATTGGGGGTAGAAAGTAACAAGGTATAACAAGGTGTCAGAAAATATTTCACAAAGAAGTACAACAAACTCAACCCATTGAATTACAGAAAGTTTAAATAAGATCCTTGAAATGACACGGATTCCGTGTTCTAGCTGAAAACTAAACTTGTGCAAATCTTTGCATGAAGGCGGTCCCAAATGGCAGGAACTCGTAACAACTGAATCCGCTGTCCTAACCAAGAAATACAATCGGCTGCTTATTGGGGCCATTTGAAAAGAGACTATATAATCATTTTCTGATCTCTCTGATACATATTTCTACAAATAACACTGGGGACAAGTGAAAACTGTTTTATGGTTCATAAGGAATCAACTCCATGAAACATGAGATTCAGATGGGGCTGGTGTACACATGCCTGAATCCCTGTAGAATCTTTAAAAATAAGCATACACTTCTCTGGGATTATCAGAAGCCTCTGATCTGCTCTGTGTTCAATGCCCCTTCCTTTCTTCATCCACTCACAGAAGACAAAGACGGCCAAAGAAAATTGAGCCAATTCCGCATTCACTACCCTTATTCCTTCTCTCTGATTAAACATATTTTGCTAAGTACGCCCTCTCCTTTTTCGGTTTGGCCAGGATGGACCCGAAATGAAAATGCCAACTCATTTGAAAGGGAAAGTAGGGCCGTAAATGGTAGTGTGGTGTTGTGGAAAGGATGGGAGTGGCTTTGCATTTGTGCCTGCCCTAAAATCTTCTTTCCTTTGTCTTCTCGTCATGGTGTCTGCATGCTACAGAATATGTCTGTGCCCCCATTTCCACATCTGCTCATTGGGAAGGATAAAAACTAATCGGTGGGGCTGAAATGAGAATTAGAGTGTTGTGAACCAAATAATCATGAGTTATTTTTTTTTTAGTTGCTCCATTCTGAAATTTCTGAGGGTTATCTATAGTAAAAAATGGTGGCAGGAGGAGGCAATAGGCAGAAATGCTGAAAATGGGCTCATAGTAGGATTAAACTTCTTGTGACTGAAGATGACCTGGGGTTGTAAGTGGAAGAGATGTATATATCCTCTGGGCTGGGGTATTCAATTGCTATGTAAGACCCCCTACTATGTTCTCTTACTCTGAGATAGGAACTTCTCCATTTAGCCTGGCCTCCAGGGTGGCTCTGTTGAGCAAAACCATCTGCTGATTCTTGAGGAATATACAGTGTGATCAAAAAAATTATCTCTGCTGCTTTAAATCACTATTAGTTTGATGTTGGTGGTTATAGCAGCAGAACCTAGCTTATTTTGACTGATACAGTGCCTTTTCAGATTACTGATTTTCTCTTTTGTGAAATTCACATATTTTCACAATAAGACCATAGTCATCATTTTTCACGTTTCTCCTTCAAAATTCTACAATTACTATTTGGACCAGCAGCATCTGATTTGGCAGTGACATGCCCAGGAATGATCTTCTTAATGGCAACATCTCTTATTATTTGATTTCAAACATATTGACTTTCTGGCAGTACCATCTCCAGAGAAGCCAGTCAATGTTCTCTGAAAAGATACCATATTCTGACTTTACTTGTTACTGACTGTTAGCTTTGTATCTCTGGTCTGAATCTCTTCTCTGAACTGCAGATTTGGTTTCCAACTGCTGTTTGATGACCCTACTTGGATATTAGCCAAATCACACCTAGGTTGCTAAAACACTATTGTTCGCTTCCCAATTTGTATCCCACATACTTTGCACTTGCTTTCTGTGAGAATTCAGATGAAATATCAATTCCTAACATAAGCCTACAGGACCATGTTGACCTTCTTCATTCCTTCCTCCTCCATGCATCCACCTTGTGTCCTTGGACCCCATCACACCGACTTTGCTCCTAATCCTTAGATACAGCTCTTTCTCTCCAGCCTTTGGCTCTCTGTACTTACTGATGTCTCTGCTTGGATTCTTTGCAGCAATCTTCTTCTTATTCCTAAGTTTTTTTTAGGTAGGTCTCCTTGACTGCCTCAACTAACACCCTTGTTGATACTAAGCTAAAAAATGATCTTACGTATTTGATTAAGTTTTACTCTCTGCCTCCTCATCCCACCTTAGGGTATAAGCTGAATGAGGGCAAAGACTCTCCGTTGGTTCTACTCTGTAACCCCAAGGCATATAATAATGCCTTCACGGGAGTGGAGCTATGTTGAAATCATCCATGTTTATGTCCCTTTCCCCTATGAGCTCTTGAAGGCAAGAGCTATCTATTGTCTGAAGTATAGTAAGAGTTCAGTGAATTTAATCAATGACTATTCAGCTAATTAAAGAAATTCCTATTAGTCACTGAGCTATATATTGGGCATGAAATGAATTTCATCTCTACCTCCTCCCCACCAGACTCTAAGGTCACAGTCATAGATTGTGGTGTGCCTTCTATGTACCAGGCACTGTGATAAGCACTTTCCCTCAGTACATTCTCACACTTGCTCTGTGATACCCCATCCATATTTCCCCAAATATTTACTCCTCCTTCTCTTCTAAGAACATGGTATCATTATTGACGGATGGGTCCCTGTGACAAGTTTTGGCCAACAACCTTTGAACTAGAGTGACATGTGTCACTTCTGGGGTAGGGCACTTGATTGTCATCCGGAGGCTCTCCTAAGCTCATTTTCCCCATGGCACAGCCACCAGAAATGTCTGAGAGGGAGGCTGCCCTGTCAGCCTGTGTTCCTGAAGGATATGAAGAGCAAAGCCCCCTTGCTTACCCCTAATGGGTAATGTGATCAAGAAATCCTCTTTGTTAGTTCAGGTTGTGGAGAACTGGGGACCATTTGTTACTACAGCATAACCCAACACATTCTGACTGAGAGATGAGGTACAATGATCTCATTTAAAAATTTTTTTTAATTTTTTTTTATTATTTGTTTATTTTTTCAATGATCTCATTTTGTGGATGAGATATTTCATGGTCAGAGAGATGAGTTTCCCAGGGTCATTCAGCTAGGAAGTGGGCACCTGGACTATATTATTTTTATTTATTTTTTATTTTTTTTAGAGATTTTATTTATTTATTTGACAGAGATCACAAGTAGGCAGAGAGGCAGGCAGAGAGAGAGGAAGGGAAGCAGGCTCCCTGCTGAGCAGAGAGCCTGATGCGGGGCTTGATCCTAGGCCCCTGGGATCATGACCTCAGCCTAGGACAGAGGCTTTAACCCACTGAGCCACCCAGGTGCCCCTGGACTATATTATTTTTGATGGATATATAATTTAGGTAGTACAAACTTTACTAATAGATTTTTCAAGATGTATCATGTAAATTTAGTTTATCTACATCAGTCTGAATCTGACTCAAAGCCCCCATCTCATGTGCTAGTGGAAAGGTCATTTCCACTTGGTCATTTCTCTGTCTCTGTTTTTTCTTCCATGGGCACTTTTCTTTCTTCCTCTC
>NC_081557.1:211557504-211662428 GCF_022355385.1 Mustela nigripes | reverse complement strand
TCTTTCTTTCTTTCTTTCTTTCTTTCTTTCTTTCTTTCTTTCTTTCTTTCTGATTCCATTTATTTATTTAACAGTGAGAGGGATAGTGAGAGAGGGAACACAAGCAGGGGGAGTGGGAGAAGGAGAAGCCAACTTCCCACTGAGCAGGGAGTCTGATGTGGGGCTCAATCCCAGGACCCTGGGATCATGACCTGAGCAGAAGGCAGATGCTTAACGACTGGGACACCCAGGTACCCCTTCTTCCATAGACTTTTAAGAGGAGCCCAGGTGTCATCCCTAGAGCACACAGCTTTGGGAGATCTAGTTGACCTTGATTATCCCTAATGCATTGCATGGTCCCTATACACCTGGAGGTTTTATTGATTCAGGGTATATGTAGATCACCTGGAGGTTTTATTGATTCAGGGCATGCTTAGATGTAGGAATCAACTCAGTCCTGGGTACACCTGTGTCTAGAGATTTATATCCCTTAAAGGTCCTGCTACATTTCCTAGGGCTGGGAAGGAGGTTCTTTACATTTTCACTACCCTGGGCATCTTAGATCTCTGTGCTCCTCCCTTCTCTCCCTCTCTGACTCCCTTCCATCTTTTTTTCCTTCCCACCTTCCTTTCTTCTTTCCTTGATCCTCAATATTTGTTGGGTGCTTTACTATAAGCAGGCATTAGCCTTTGTGTTGGGGACAGAGAGGTGAGGTGTACAGAAACTCCTGCCCTCAGAATGCTCAATGGCAGAGAGTCATAGAAAGATAGACAACAAATAAAAGCAATGAATTATATGGCAGCTTAGCAGAGATTGGAGCTACAGAGAAAGCAAAGTAAGGGAAGAAGGATGTATGGTAGTGGGAAGAGGTCAGAGCGAGCCTTCCATTTTGCCCAGAGGAAAAACAAGTGATAAAACAAACAGGTGGCTATCTGGAACCAGAGAGTCCCCTGCAGAGGGAAATGGATCTGCTACTGCTGAGGGTAAAATAGCCTGCCTCGTGTGTGTGGAGAAGTGCCCTAGAGTGAAGATGGGACAAATGGCATTGGGACAGATCAAGCCTCACCTTTTGTTTGGAGTGAGATGGAAGCCACACAAGATGAATCTGGTTGATGAATGGTATGAGCTGACTTTCATTATAAAAGGCAGGTAGGTGGATTTTTTGTTTTTTGGGTGTTGTGTTGGTAGCAATGGAAGCTGGAAAACAGTATGGAGGTTCCTCAAGATGTTAAAAATAGAGCTACCTTATGACCCAGCAATTTCACTACTGGGTATTTACCCCAAAGATACAAACATAGTGAGAAGAAGCAGCATGTACTCCAACATTCATAGCAGCAATGTCCACAACTTCCAAACTGTGGAAGAAGCAAAGATGTCCTTCAACAGATGAATGGATAAAGATGTGGTTCATATATACAATGGAATATTCCTCAACCATCAGAAAGGATGAATACCTACCATTTGCATCGACATGGATGGAACTAAGTCAAGCAGAGAAGGACAATTATCATATGGCTTCCACTCATATGTGAGACATAAGGAATAGAGCAGAGGACCACAGGGGAAGGGAAGGAAAACTGAAAAGGAAGAAATCAGAGAGAAACAGAGAGAGACAAACCATGAGAGATTCTGGACTCCAGGAAACAAACTGAGGGTTACAGAAGGGAAGGGGGTGAGGGATAGGGTATCTGGGGGATGGGTATTAAGGAGGGCACACGTTGTGAGGAGCACTGGGTGTTATACGAAACTAATGAATCGTTAAACACTACATCAAAAACTATGATGTACTATATGTTGGCTAATTGAGCATAATTAAAAAACCTAAAAGGCAGGTGGGGAGTGCAAAAGACAAGAGCTGCAGCAGAAGACCACTTAGGCTGCTATTTCAATAATAGTTTCTTTCCAGTATTGGGAAACCTCCCTTTTCTGTTCCCCTGTTTTGGCAGCCTCCCCACCCCTTAAAATGTGCTTCTGCCTCCTCTTCCTTACTCTGGGAAGGCTAGCTGCACTTATTTGGATGAAAACAATTCCCTGCAAGACAGAAGGACATCAGCACCTGCAAGCACTTCTGAAGTGGTCTGACCCACCAAAACTGGCGGACACAGAGGCTCAACTCTGTGATCTCGAAAGGGAGGGAAAGTGCAAAGACCAAAACAGAAATGGTGCCATTCTTCTGAAATAGTTCCCCACAGAGGCAACAAAACACTATAACCTCAATAAATACCTTGCCCCATAGCCCTTAAGTATTAACAGGTGCTCAAAGTAGGTCAGGGTACTTGAGACAGAAGAAGGAGAGGTCAAGAAGAAAAAAGCATGAAAGTGTGCATATGTGTGTAGGTGGGAAGGGGAATCTTCTAGCAAGACTGAATTTCTGGATGTGAGCAGAGGTAAAGCTAAAGCCTTTCAGAGAGTGTTGCCAGATAAACCAGTCAAAGTTGCATTTTAGATAACAGTGAATGGGTATGTCACAGATATTACATGGGACATACTTATACTAAAAATAATATTCATTGTTTTCTGAGATTTAACTGGCTGTGTTGCATTTGTATTTGCAAAATCTTGCAGCTCTGATCTCAGATGATTTTTGAATGTAGCTATGATTGAGAAATGTAGCTTGAGTCTCCAAAAGGGTGTGTCCTCTGGACAAAGAAGTGGGGAAGGAGTGTGGTGTCCTTGGGGGAGGAACGCTGTATGAAAAATAATAAGCTTGGCGATAGTCTGGCTCAGTTTTGTGCAGAGAGAGGAAATAATTTCACTCATTGAGTTCACCTCTCCAAGTGCCTAGTGTGTAAAATGTGAGTGAGAACCATTGCTTTACTTCTTACCTTCTCTTGATCCTGGGGAAATATACATTTGTCAGGGGTAATGTCAACCATGAGACCTTTATTTGTCTCTATATAGCATTTTCAATTTAATTTGATAGTTGGGATGTAGTTATTTCATGAAAAAAGTCCTCCCATATTTTCCCCCTGGACCTTCTGATGGTGTATAATAAATAAAACATTCATGAGCCATGGGTAGCTCAGTTGGTTAAGCAACAGCCTTCGGCTCAAGTCATGATCCTAGAGTCCCAGGATGGAGTCCCTCACCGGGCTCCCAGCTCCATGGGGAGTGTGCTTCTCCCTCTGACCTTCTCCTCTCTCATGCTTTCATTCTCTCTCTCTCTCTCAAATAAATAAATAAAATATTTAAAAATAGATAAATAAATAAATATATGCATAAACCTTATTGACACAAAAGGGATGTTTTGGACTCAAAAGACCCCAAACCAAGAAAATGAGACTTAAGATGAATGGGATATCTTCCTCTCTGTTATCCCAGATAGGGTCTCCCAGGGGTATTCATTGAGGAAAGTTACAAACAGCCATATTACAGCCTGGTCATGACCGTCCACCTACCAGGGAGCCCATGCCTAACACACATGTTTCAGATGTTTCCTGAACAGGACATTGTACTTTTAATACTTGACCTACACACGCATGCATGTGCCTCATGTGTTATGTGTCCTGGCTTCACAGACTTTTCTTTGCTCCAGTGGAAACTATTTTAATAGACTTTCTCTGGATTCATGAAAATACTCAGAGTTTGAAGAAAAGTCCCTGAAGGGTCTGCCTCCTTAAATTTTTCATATACCAGGAAATTGGGTTTTGTACATCTTCCACTTTGATCCACTTTGAGTAGGTAAATATTTTTTGAAACTTTCCAGGTGTGAGCTCCTGGACTTGGGAGACAACAGGGGATAATGGGAAAGAAGTGGTATTTATATTTCACAGATAGAGATTAGAATTCAGGTTTCTTTTTTTTTTTTTAATATTAATTTATTTTCAGCATAACAGTATTCATTATTTTTTCACCACACCCAGTGCTCCATGCAATCCGTGCCCTCTATAATGCCCACTACCTGGTACCCCAACCTCCCACCCCTCTGCCACTTCAAACCCCTCATATTGTTTTTCAGAGTCCATAGTCTCTCATGGTTCACCTCCCCTTCCAATTTACCCCAACTCCCTTCTCCTCTCTAACTCCCCATGTCTTCCATGCTATTTGTTATGCTCCACAAGTAAGTGAAACCATATGATAATTGACTCTCTCTGCTTGACTTATTTCACTCAGCATAATCTCTTCCAGTCCGGTCCATGTTGCTACAAAAGTTGGGTATTCATCCTTTCTGATGGAGGCATAATACTCCATAGTGTATATGGACCGCATTTTCCTTATCCATTTGTCCATTGAAGGGCATCGTGGTTCTTTCCATAGTTTGGCGACCGTGGCCATTGCTGCTATAAACATTGGGGTACAGATGGCCCTTCTTTTCACTACATCTGTATCTTTGGGGTAAATACCCAGTAGTGCAATGGCAGGGTCATAGGGAAGTTCTATTTTTAATTTCTTGAGGAATCTCCACACTGTTCTCCAAAGTGGCTGCACCAACTTGCATTCCCACCAACAGTGTAAAAGGGTTCCCCTTTCTCCACATCCCCTCCAACACATGTTGTTTCCTGTCTTGTTAATTTTAGAATTCAGGTTTCTAAGATACTTCTAGGACACTACCTTGCTTCCAGTATCCGTTGAGATGTCGGTCTTAATTCTAGTCCTAATAAGGTTAATGCTAATACTAGACTACTCCAAATGCAAGCAAGTACTTGTCCTAATACTGATGCCAGTTCCAATAATGACAGCAATTACATTAGGGGTACCCATTCTAATACTGCATATCAGTCAGTGTTCTCCAGAAAAGCAGAACCAATAGATTGTATATATCCAGAGAAAATAATTTATTTTAGGGTATTGGCTCACTCAGTTATGGAGACTGGCCAATCCTGAATCTTCAGGGTGGGCCAGCAGGCTTGAGTCCCAAGAGGGGCTGATGCTACAGTTCAAAGGTCATCTGCTGGTGGAATTCCCTCGTGCTCAGGGGAAGGTCAGACTTTGTTCTAGTTAGGCTTCACCTGATTTGAAGGGACCTACAACATTAAGAGGGGAATTCTGCATTACTCAAAGTTCACTGATATAACTGTTACTCTCATCCAAAAACGCCCTCACAAAAACATTCAGAATAGCATTTAACCAAACACCTTGGTGCCATAACCCAGCCAGGTTCACCATAACATATCAGTACTGACACTAACATTAAAATGTACTAATATTAAAATGCACCATATCAGAGTTTCACCGGAGAAACATAACCAGTAGGAAATGTTTATCTATCACCTATCAATCTATGTATCTATCTGTAAATGGATATATATAAATATAGACACAGAGAGAGAGTTATTGCAAAGAACTGGCTTACTTTATTGTGGAGGCTGGCCCGCCAAGTCTGAAGTCCACAGGCAGGCCATCAGGAAGTAGGTGCTGGGGTTCTCACTGATGTTGCAGTCCACAGTGGGAATTTCTTCTTCTTCTAGGAAGCCTCAATTCTAGTCTTAAGACTTTTCAACTGGCTGAGTCAGGCCCATCTGAATTATTAGGATGATCTACGTAAAAGCAGTTGATTATGGATGTTAATCACATCTACAAAACACCTTCAGGCAAAATCTAGCTTGGTATTTGATTGACTAAATGGATACTATAGCCTGGCTAAGTTGACACATAAAACTGACCGTCACAAACATACAAAGCAGTAGCACATGACTTAGCACATACATGTGTCCCATCATTTCTAGTTAGGGTAGTGAGAGATTCAATGTATCAATCCTTAGATTAAGAAGCTTGTGGGGCACTTGGGTGGCTCAGTCAGTAAGCATCTGCCTTCGGCTCAGGTCAGAGTCCTGGGATCTAGCCCCGCATCAAGCTCCCTGCTCTGCGGGAAGCCTGCTTCTCCCTCTCCCACTTCCCCTGCTCATGTTCCTTCTCTTGCTGTGTCTCTGTCAAATAAGTAAAATCTTAAAAAAAGAAAAAAGAAGGTTGTGATGTAGTAGAAAAGGTTGACTAGGGGTGCCTGCATGGCTCAGTTGGTTAAACATCTACTTTTGGCTCAGATCATGATCTTAGGGTCCTGGGATCAGGATCTTAGGGTCCTGGGAGCCTGTGTCAGGCTCCCTGTGTTCAGTGGGGAGTCTGCTTCTCCTTTTTCCTCTGGCCCTCCTTCTCTCTCTCTCACAAATAAAATCTTAAAAAAAATATGACTAGGGTTGCCTGGGTGGCTCAGTCGGTTAAGGGTCTGCCTTTGGCTCAGATCATGATCCTGGAGTCCAGGGATCAAGCCCCTCATCGGGCTCCCTGCTCTGGCAGGAGCCTGTTTCTCTCTGCTCCTCCCCCTTATTTGTGCTCGAGCTCTGTCCCTTTCTCTCTCTGTCTGAAATAAATAAATCTTTAAGAAGAAAAAGGTATGACTAGATTCAAGTATTTATACATGGTAATAAGCCAAACAACAATTTTTTATTTACTGAACCACTAGAAATGTTCCAGCCACTGTGTTAAGAGCTTCCCATCAGCTTTTTACATCTTATTTTCATACTCTGTGAGATAAAATATTATTATTATTTGTATTTTGCAGCAGAAGAAATTTTATCTCTGAAATCTGAACTTTTATCTCTGAAAATCTCTGAAAGTTTAAGATATTTGGGGAACATCACACAGCTCCCAAGTCCCAGAGCGAGGACAGCCACCTGGGTCAAGCCAACTGTCTCAACTAAGAAAGAATTAAGTTTGGTGGGAGGGAAACAGAGCATGTGTTGGTTGGTGGGGTTGGATACTGGGAGAGTCATGGGATTGAGTGGTGTCCAGCCACTGCTGCTGGGTGGGGAGGACCAGGTGGGGACACCCGATGGGGAATGGCTGAGAGAGAGCAGGCAAGCCACAAGGAGAGAGGACACAGATATGGGGCCCTGGGGGGGGGTACTCTCAATTGTTGGGGGGTGAGAGAGAAGACAGATGCACAGACACGGCAGACCAGTGGAAGCCATCAAACTCAGATGACTTCACTGTGAGCAGACTTCTCAGGAAAAGCACTAAAGATGCTGAGTTTGGTTTCAGGGTTAACAACGTCCCTCCAACCCCTGGCCCCTGAAGCATGAGTAGAACCAGCAGCCCAGGAGGCAGAAACCATGGGTGATATGGTCAATTAATGTTAATGGTAGTGGTGAGAAGAGGAAGAAGAAAAGGTGAGGGAGAAGAAGGAGGGAGAGTTCTGAGGTCACTTTCTTCACAGAACCTCTAATTTTTGTGGCTCATTTGTAGGAAAGTGAGCTTACGTGCTGTGCTCCTGTAACTTTTTGGGACAAGTTCTCATTGTTTTCCTAAGTCCCTAAGCCATAAGAAAAATCACGGAAAAATGGAGGATTTGAATATCTGAAAGCAGCTAGTCCAACTTGGCTGGGGCATTTTTTTGGGTGCAAAATTTATAAAATGCCTTGAAAGTATTTTCCACGGCACATTCAGTGACTTCACTCAGCCTCGCTTGGACGGTCTATTTTGGTTTTGAGTTCATAAAGCCCCTCTCTCCCCCTCGTCTCCCTGCTCAGGTTCACGTCCAGATAAAACAGCTAACTCAAATATGGTGTAAAAATACAAGCCCCTTTTTGCCTGGCTTTTCATGCTGCGCCCCAAAGTGCGCCTGGGCAGTGAAAGTGAGAAGGGGCGGGGCTGGGGGAGGGTGTTTTTCCAGCGCCAGTTGGGGGGCGGGCACCTTCAGGGGAAGGAGCCCCGGAGCCCCAGCGCCCTTGCTAGGGTGAAATTCGCTTGCTTGCTCGGGATAATGCCCGTATGCAGCGGTCGGTGGAGAGCAGGAAAAGCTGCCAAAGTCAGCAGCTGGAGTAAGTTGAGTAAATCAAGTTAAGAGGGAACGGGACAAGATTTTGGAAAAGGAGAGAATACATGGGTCAAACCATTAACCAGACCTGCCGGGTTAAGATGATGAGATATAAATTGACTGGTATTTCCTGGGTTTAGGAAAGGAAGTCTGGATGGGATTTATATCTGGTCCTCTGGCTCTGCTGCTCTCTGGTACCTCCCTGCCCCGCCGTCCGCCTGCCCAGTGGGCCTCAGGTGTGGGGCATTTAGAGCAGAATGGGGAACACGCCAGAAAGCTCTGGGTTTTGCAGCTATAAATACATTTATCCAGCCCGTCATCCTCAATTAGTGCTGGAGTGCTCACAATACAGCGCTCTTCCCACAGGCTGTAGGGAAGACCACACAGGCCTCCCAAACCTCTCTTTTCTGACTTTTTAAAACCTTTTCTCTTCACATCCTGACAGATACCTGTGGGACACAGCTCTGCCTCTTTTGGAACCATGACAGTCAGAAATAATGGCCCCGTGGGACTCGGTAAAGAGGGAATTGTGCATCCAGCCAAGTCTGGAGGTTGATCTGGCCTGGGGGCATCTTCCCTCACCGGGCTCTGCGGGCTCTGATGTTGGTGGAGGACCTGTACCCCACTCTGTGACTTCCGGAAGGGTGACTTGGAAAGTACTCCCATACCAACCCGTTGTTGTTTTACTGAACCTTCCAAGCATCCTGTGACCAAGATAGTAGTGGTTATTTGTTCCATCTGACAGGTAAGAAAAGCAAGGCTGGGAGTGCTTCTGTGGTTCACTCACGACCACACAAGCCAGGTGTAGCAGATGCAAGACTGTGAGGTTGATACAATGATCCCCATTTTACAGATAAACTGAGGCTTAGAGAGACTAGCAAAGTCATACAAGGACACACAGTGAGTGTGTCTGTCTCACTCTGTAGCACCCATCATCTCCACCTGCTCTGAAGTCTTGACCTCCCCACTGCTTTACCTATAAAGCCCCCCAGGAAATGCCTGGATGGCTCAGTTGGTTAAGTGACCGACTGTTGATATTGCTTAGGTCATGATCTCAGGGTTGTGATATTGAGACCTGTGTTAAGCTCTGTGCTGGCTGTGGAGCCTGCGTAGGATTCTCTCTCTGCCCCTTCTTCTGTCCCTCCCTGACTGCTTGAACATCCACACACTCTCTCTCTCTCTTAAAAAAAAAAAAAAAAAAAGCCTGGTGGGACCTTGGGAATTGGGGAAGATGGCTGTTGCCCCCGCTCTCTACATGGTACACATAGAGTTGCTCTAAGATCTACTTCTCACCATCATTCTATCCATGTATTATTCATCCATTCATCCTTCCATCCAGCCAGCCAGCCACTGAAATAATCGCCCAGTGCTCCTTGTGTCAGGACCTGAGTGGAGTGCTGGGAACACACTTGTGAATAAGCTCCAAACCTGGGACTCATCCTTGATCCCCATTTTCCTTATTCTCAGGATCTCCACACCTGATTCGTTGGTGATCCTGTCAGCTTCACTTCCAGCCTGCAAGCCATTCCTTCTCTCCTTTCCATAGCATTATCCTATCCTAAGACCCCATCTTCTCAGAGTTTACCTCCTGTTTGTTTCCTGTGTCCACTAATCCATTCCACACACAACAGCCAGAGTGGGTTTTCAGAAAGCTACATCAGATCACTTCACTCCCCTGCTTCAGATCTCCCAGTGGCATTTGATGGCACTTAGAAAAAAGACAAACTCCTTATTACAGTGGGTAAGACATTGCATAATTTGGCCCCTATTAGTCTCTGACCTTATCACCTACTATTGCTACTCATCCTTTCCCTCCTCCAGCTCCAATCACACTAGCTTTGCTTCTGTTCTTTGCACACCCCAAGGTTACCCCTGCTTCAGAGCTTTGACCCACTCGCCCCTTGCCTGAAAAGCAATGTCCTGGAGCTGGCCCCTTCCCATCAGTCCTGTGTCAGCAACGTTGACTCCTTCTCAAAGTGTTTCTTGTCACTCCACCTAAAGAACCACCTTATCTTTCTCTGATATCCCTTATCACTCCCTAGTAATATTTGTAATTTGTTTATTTTCTTTCTCCACATTAGCATGCAATTCCATGAACTTCTCTACTCTTGTGTTCTCCACACTTAAAACAGTGCTTGCACGAGGTAGGCACTCAGCAAATATTTGTTGAACAAATAACATGGATACATAAAATCCCTGCCTCTATGGAGCTTTCAGTCTGGTGTGTGTTGTGTGTGGGGGGAGATGAAGACGTTTAAGTGTATATTACTATTTCCAGATGCTGGGTGGATCCCATGATTTCAGACCCTCTCCCTAATTCTGACCACTGTGCCTGGCAGCTGTCCTTTTTCTCTGTGGTCCATGATGGCTCCATGTGCCCTTTGACCACACTTCAGGGGAGAGAGAGAAAAAATGTTTTGATAGGTCCATTATTGAGCGATTTATGGGGATGATAAAATTTCAGAATGAAGACTTCTGTTAACTCTGTTCTGCAGCACATTGAAGATCTGAACCTTGTGTTTTTGTGAGTTTGCGTCTCAGAGCTGCAGTTCTGCCCTCTGGAGTCTAACATGCTGTGTTTTGTGTCTTTTCCCATTTGGAACTAAAATTTTGAAATATCCAGTTAAGTGTAGAGAAGAATATAAAATTGCCTGAAATCCCAAACAACAGATACAAAAGCTATTAATACTTTAGTGTTTTCCCTTCCCATATTTTAGGTACACAGTATATAAATCCATCCACCTCTATCTGTTCATCTAGAACTTTTCACAAATTTGGGACCCTAGAGTCAACTTAAAGTGGCACGTCTGCAGCATAGGAAGAATCCATGAGGAGAGACAGATGAGCACTATGGCTGCACAGGCTCCCATGGGACCTGTAAGCTGCCGTGATAAGGGGGGTTTTGTGCTGAGGACAACTGGAAGGCACTGGAGAATTTTTTTTCAGAGTTATTTATTTACTTTAGAGTGTGAGCAGGAGGGGCAGAGGGAGAGGGAGAGAGAATCCCAAGTAGACTCCATATTGAGTGTGGGGCCCGACATGCGGTGTGATCCCATGACCCTGAGATCACCACCCGACCTGAAACCAAGAATCAGACATTTAACTGACTGAGCTATCCAGGTGCCCGCTGGCATGGGAGCATTTTGAGAAAGGGAGTACCCTGATGCAGATCATGCTTTGGACAGCCAACTGCTATGTGCTCCCCCAACAGAGGCAGGCAGTAAATTGGGAGGCTGTGTTAGTGACCCAGCTATGAGATGGGGGGTGCAGAACAGGGGGACATACAGGAGTGGCAGAATTTTGAGGACTTGACACTGTCTTGGATATTGGGATGTGGAAAGAAGAGAAGGATTCTTGTATGGAGAGGCTTTCACATACTGTTGCTCTCAGTATCCTATTTTAAGAATGGCATCTGATTAAAGACACATTCAAGGGCATCAGAAAGGGTTTACAGACCTAACAGACAAGGCTAGAAACTAAGCTGCAATAGCATGATATATTGCCATGATTAATTGCTTTCATAAGAAGAGATGATGACTGTTTGATCACTTCATCTCAAGGAGGGGGAGGTGCCCAGGTGTCAGTGAGTTTCCTTCTGTCCAAACAAGAATGATTAACTTCAATTATGGCTGCCTTTGGAAAACTGTGCAGGTCTTTTAGCTTGTTTTAAAGTATTTCATTTAGACATTTTGGAAAAACATACATCTCTATTCATAGCAATGGTTACTGTTCTGATTTATAAGTTCTGCTCCACTGTAAATCATTCAAAACTCAAAAATTAAATTTTATGGCATAACACTTTGATGGCTCTATGCCTGAGCAAAGGGCAGGAGGAATGCAATTTTTCTTACTACCAATTACGAGTGGACTTCTTTTCATTATGTCTTTTTTTTTAAATAGAGCAGATGGCTCAAGCCCCATATATAGAGAGAGCAGTACACTAATGTTCTGTTAAGAAAAACATTCAAAATTTGACTTTTAAAAAATGGTATGCTTTTCATCATTAGTTCAATCTTATTTGGTTTTAGAATTATGTATCCGAAGCATGCTAAAAATTTAATATAAATTCCCATGTCTAAAACATAGATGGATGTCTGTGGGCCTTGGCCATTTAATTGCCTTAGGTGCAAACATGAATTATTCAGCTATACTTACATGAGCAGGAAGGACTCTTCATGCAAATGTGCTTGCTCTTTCTGATATTGCTTGATTCTGTTTCATATATTTTCCCCCATCTCCTAGGAGCGTGGGATTAGTTTGGTTTCTTCATTTGGGGGATGGAAGGAAGCCATGTTTATTGAGTGACCACTGTGTTCCAGGGCCTGGGGGCTCTAATGCACTTTCCTGAATTTTCCCTACAATCCTTCATACTCCTAGGTTCACAGATAATAAAACAGAGCCAAAGAGGGTCAGAGACAAAGAACTGCACAAATCCCAAATTTATGGAGTTAGGATTCGAACTCAGAGCCCTTTGGAGCCAGTCTGTACTATTTACTCTTTGCCAACGGGAAAAGAGAAATAGATCCTTGTAACCTGTGTTCTCACACTCAGCTAAAGACAACACATGTCCCTGCTTATTGCCCTGACATGTAATATGTGATGATTCCTCCCTTTGAAGAGTTTTAGTGTTATTTATTATCCAAAGAGTTATAAGAAATAAAAGGAAAACTGGAAAAAAAAAGTGATTTCATAAGTATTCACTGAGCAAATTCTGGACACCATGCTCATAGCTGGGGGAGGGCTGCCAGGGGTGGGTCAAATGGATTTGGAAGAGCCCCTGCTTCCAGGAGCCTATCAGAGGAAGTGCTGAATGCAGAGAAAATGCAGCAATTCTGTGACAGGGGTTGGGGGGCAAAGAGAAGGTGGCCGTCCATGCCGCAGGGATGTGGGGAGGGAGGCCTTCTGGGGGCTGTGGCCTTTGGACTGGGATTTGAAGATAAGCAATATTCAGAGAGGCTGAGCACAGAAGACAGGATTCCTTGCTCAGGACCAGCTTGAGACTGGCTTGCCTCTTAGTGTTTGGGATGGGGTGGGGTCACATGTGTTTATCTGTTCCCTTATCTGTTCCTTTCCTTGAACGGCCTTTGTACAAGGAAGAAGAAGATTCTGGCAGGTACTGGTCTTAGGAGAAGGCAGCTTAGGAGCCTGGGGACCAGGCTGGGGTTGTGTCCTGGGAGTACATGGGTGTCTGGAGAAACAGATTCCCCAGGTGAATGCTGAGGTCAGCCACAAGGGGAGCTTGAGTCCCAGCAGCTTGGGCTGAGCCAGAGACCCAGCGAATGGTACCAGTTTACCCAGTCCTGGGTCTATGTAGCTTCTTTTGTTGTATCTTAGAACCACTGTTAGATCTGTTGTGAGAAAAGATTTATATAAATCTCCATTCCACGTTGATCCAAATGGAAGTATTTTGCATGAAGATAATTATCATCATGACAAGCACCACACTGCTTTATGGTATCCAGAGGTTCCAGCTGTGCACGTGTTATGCCTCCACCAGTCACATAGAGTTGAGCATGAGTTGATGGGGGCTTCTCCCAGGCACGCACGTGTCCCTTCGTTTTTCACCCTCTTTGCTTGAGAAAGGGTTTACAAAGATTAGACAATATTTCTAGAGAGAATAAACATAAGGTGAAGGGGGAAATTTAAGTCACAAGAAAAATGTAAGGAAGGAGGTGGTACCATGAATGGGCTGGAAAAAGAAAAGACATGCCTTCACAGCTCATGCTTTAGTGGAAGAGAAGGTTGCTAGTTTGGTACTAGGTCTCTGGCCACTGATGACACCATTTCATCTAGTTGACTATTTGATAAGACACTCATCACACTCAGTGAGAATGTTGTTTTACACGTACCCATCTTATCATCCCTGCTGACTGGGAGCCCTTTATGGGCAGGGCCCGTGGTACATTCACTTTTGTACGCAGTGCCTTACACAGAGAGGGATCGAAAGAAACAGATGGCTGGCTAAATAAAGAAGTGATTTCGACAACATAAATAGTATCGGTCCCATTTTATAGAAGAATTAAGAGGAGAGGTGAATTTGGATCAGGAACAATGCCTTTTGATTCCTACCCCAGTTCAGGGCTTGAACTTCTGGTTCCCAATGCACCTTTTTTTGTCTTCATGGAGCCTTTGAAAATTCTGTAAATACTGAGGAATGAGGTGTTCGTCAGACAAGGCTGAGCAGCCCTTGGTGCGTGGCTGCATTTGGCTGAAATGTGCATCATGGGACGAACGGCCCTTTGATATTCTCATTTCCTTTTTGGTGTTTCTTTTCTTAGAACTGAGAAGTTGGTTTCCCTCAGCCTTTGTTCTTTTTCCATAAACATAGCATTGCCTAATCGTTTTCTGCTCATGACCATCACACCAAATAGCAAATATTGAAAAGGGAATATCAATGAGTCTGTGAATCATGCGGCATTTATGCAAAGTCTTCTAAGAATGCACATCACAGAGTTCTGCAAATGATTAAGGCTCTGCTGTGGCTATTATCTCTTCAGCTCAACTTTGGAACCTGCTTTGACTCCAATGGCTAGAAACGCCCTTCCACATTAAGTACCTTGACACAACAGCCTGTGGCAGCTGAAGTATTGCAAATACTCTCCATCTCCAGGTTTGATTCTTCCAGGAAAATATCTGTATTCTGGGCTGATGAATCAAAAGTGATTTTCCATGAGCAGAAAACATGGTGGAACTTTTAACCTTTGCTTTATACATTCCAAGCAAGGAACATATCCATCTTTTTGTATTCTTAATGCAAAGGAAGTATTTATTTTATGAGAACTATTAAATGGGATTCCTATGCAATGTGCCATCTAGAACACAGACCATGTATGTTACATAAAGCAGACATGCTTCCTTCCCAGGGGAACCTCTGGTCTTCTTGCCTTTCTTCTCACCTCTCTGAGCTTTGATCTTGATGGAGAGATGCTTTTGCTTCTAGCTTGAAGATTCATAAATCTGAGGGGAGGAAGAAGTTGACTTCTTGGCTCTTCCCTCTCTTAGAGACTTATGTTCAATTTATCAAAGGCCTCGTCTCAAGAACATGCCTGTAACACCTCAACATCCTAGTAAGATTTCTGTGAGCTTTTCCCCTCTGCCCTTTCGGTTTTTAAAGGCTGATGCAGCTTCTGGTATGTAGGGGGATTTGTGAGGTTAATGGGATTCTTCTAGGAGGTTCAAATTTCTGCAAATATCTAATAGTGAGGTAAGAGGAGGATTTACTCTCACTCCAAGGGACACTTGAAGCTGAGACAGGACAGGATAAGTGTCTGTGCCTCCATTGTGCCGAAATGGAGGAGTTTTCTCCTCCTCCATTTTACTGAACTTCCTCTTCTAAGCTATCAGGCCCATCCAACCCTTAGGTTGGCTTTAGTATAACCCTAATTCTGAATCAGGATTATTTGGGTTTCATGGAAGTGCAGGTGTAGCAGGATAGTTTTGAAGCCAGACAATTTTGGTCTAAGTTCTGACTTGCCATTTTCTAGTTTTGTAATTTTGAATAAGTTACTTAATCCTTCAGTTTTCTTATCTAAAAAGAGGTTAGCAACCCTAACTTTGCTGAATGGATAAATGAGTTAGCACATGAAAGCATCAACACAACAACCTGATGAATGCCACTTTTTGCTTCCTATGACATTTAAGAAAGAGATTGTATCCAAGGAAGGTCATTACCAGGTGTGTGTTTAGAACTATCACTAAGGTTGCCATGTTTAGTCTGTATTGGAGGAATGTTTTGGTTATCTATTGTGTGTAACAAATGATCAGCTGGTGGGGTAAAATGGCATACATTATTACCTCACAGTTTCTGTGTGCCAGTATCCAGACATGACTTAGATGGGCCCTCAGTGTCTCTCATGAGGCTATAATCAAAATGTCAGCTGGGGTTGAGAGTTCATCTGAAAGCCCAACTGAGTGAAGATCTGCTTCCAAGATTGCAGGGCTGTTGGTAGGATTTGATTCTTTGCAGGTTTTTGGACTTTAGACTCTGTTCCCTGCTGGCTTTCATCTGGAAGCCATGCTCAGTTCTTCATCATATGTCTCTCCATAGGGCAGCTCAAGTATGGTAGCCTATTTCAACAAAACCATAAGGGTGCAAGTCCACTAAGAAGACAGAAGCCAGAGTCATATGTAATCTATTCAGGGAAATGACAGCCTTTCACATTTTCTGTGTTCTGTTGTTCAGGATCAAGTCACTTAAGAAGATGAGGTTACACAAATGGAAAAGATGTCACCAGGAGGTGAGGATCACTGGAGACCATCTTGGGTTCTATGCCCCATAGAGAGCATCAGTTAGAGGTAGATAAATGAATGGTGGAAGACTTTGAGTAGTTAGGTAAAGGATGGTGGTCAGAAGAGGATGGTGATAGTCCTAGTAGATGGAGATACACATATTTGTCATCTATTAAGGAGAAAGAGGAGGTGGGAATGGTAAGTAGGGATAAATATAACTTTCAGGTTGCCGGCTTAATTAGCTAAGGATAAATGGTGGTGACAATCTCTGAGAAGGCGAACCAGGGAGATTTTAGGGGGGAAAAAACAATGAGTTTATTTTCAGTTGTGTATTTTAGAGATTTCTGCTGTCATTTTTACTGTGGGACTGGTCAGCCCAGGGCTCACTTCTCTTCCAGTATAATTTTATGCAGAATCCTATGGCATAAAGCAATTAAAAATGTAGTTTCTCTGGTTGAATCTGGGATGGTGATGCATGGGAGTAAAGCCTGCTGAGGGTCCCCCTTACCACTGTAGCAACTCCTTACGTACCATACTGGTTTTGTGTTTGAATATACTGATTTAGAGTTTTAGCCACTCCATAAATCCTTCTCTAATTAATATGGGATACATAGATGTAATTTAATTAGTATCAAAGTAAGGGAAGATACTGAAAATTCACACAATTCACAAGACCTTGTGTAATCAGCAAATATTTAGAATTTTTGTGATATAACACAGCCTTTTCTCTTTTCTCTATAGAACCCTATGACAAATATGTTTACATTTACATGATTTTGTCTCTACTCTTCATTAGTCCTGTGACCCTAAGAAGACCATAGGTGCCTGAAAAAGAGATTTAAAACTATAGCCTCCAATTTCTGGATCCTGATATTTGTTCCCCTATCCAGCTTTATCATTAGTTCCTGGATTAACTTTTTATATAAAGACTTTTAAACTCTTCATGTAGCTCTGATAGGTTAAATTGTTTCCCTATTATTACTTTGGTGTGTCAATCAGTTATTGCTGTGTAAAAAAACAACACAAAACCTTCTGCCATATAAAATAAGCATTGATTTAACTTGCATATCTACAGGTCAGCTGGGGTTTGGTGACATAGACTGGGTTTGGCTCACTGGTGCTAAGCTACAGGTTAAGATAAGGTCTCCTCCATGAATCTCATCCTCCTTGACTCAGCGGGCCAACGGGAGTATATTTTTCTCATTGTGATGGTAAGGGCACAAGGCCCACCATATTACTTAAGCACATTTCAAGTGTCGGCTTGTATTCCACCTGCTAACATCCCACTAACCAAAGAAAAGCCTAAGCCTAAAGTTATGGACAGGAAAGTATATTCCCATGGACACTTCAGGGAGGGCATGAATATCTTTGAACAATAATTTAACAATCAGTCTTTACAATTAGTAAATTTTATAAAGGACATGGAAATCCTTGACAATGTCAGATGTGTGTAGTAAATATTTGATAATTAATAAATATTCTCCTTCCTCCCTGCCCTTCCTTTACCTGTTTCTTTCACCCACTTCCCCACCTGAGGCTTTGTAGTTTTTGCACATAACTGACCAGTATCAGCAAAAGGTAATGCTCTATCAGCAGCTCATACAAGTATGAGACTATCATTAGATTGTGAACCACTCCCCAAATGGAGAGAAAGAATTTTAGAGAATCATCCCAAGGAACTAGAACATGGTTTTGAGAGGCTTGACCATGCGCTCTGATTACATTGTGTTATAGCTTGGTGTCATTAGTCATAATTTAAGTGGATAAGCAAAAGGGAGGAAGTATGCATTAAGAGACTCATTAAAGAGGGTTCACTTACATGATTGTGGGGGCTGGCTAAGTAGGTGTGAAGTCTGTAGTGCAGGTGGGCTGGGCAGGCTGGAGATCTCAGGTAGGAGCTGACACTGAAGTCCACAAGCTGAGTTTCTAACTCAGGGAAGCTTCAGCTTGACATTTAAGACCTTTCTACTGACTGAATCAGGCCCACCGAGACTATCTGGGTTAATCACTCTTAACTTCAAGGCAACTGATTATGGACTTTAATCACATCACAAAATACCTTCTGAGCAACATCTGCATTTGTGTTTGATGGAATAGTTAGCCTAGACATGTTTACACATCAAAGACTAGCCCTCTTGAGTAAACTTGACAACCTCTGGTTCCTTGTCTGTGAAAGTGGAGATGATAGTATCTACCTCACAGAGTTACCAATGATTAATTAATTCATCTCCTAGAGTCACCACCCCCTTTCTTGCTCCTTTCCTCCATCCCTTTCTGCTTTACTTCAAGCTTTGTTGCTAAGATAAACCTGTCCATCTCTCCTGAATTCTTGTTTTTTAGTGGCATATCTGGTAAGAAGCTGATGCTGGACTAGACATGCTGGAAAGGACTGGAACTCATCTTTATTATAAAAGATCCATTTTGCTTTTTACTGGCCAACACGTTAAGCCCTAACTATTCAGTGTGAACAGGTCCAGAGGCTCCTGTAAGTCTAAGTAAATGTCACTACAGTCTGGTCAGTTCTCTGACCTGGATTGCCACTGGCATAGACACATCTCATTATCAGTGATTCAGGTTGTTTCAGAAAGAGGGTGCTTCTGACTATCAGAATCCCACACAAATTGGAGGCCCAGAAGAGGCTGAGACCAGGGGTGAAATACTGAGAGAGCAGAGGAGGCTATGGATGCCAGCATTTTTCCAGGGTTTTAAAAATCACTAGAGTCGAAGGAGGTCAATGTGTGGGTATCAGCTATGGCAAGCTTCTTCCCCCTGGGCTACACATTTCTCTTCTGCACATGAGAACATCAGCTGAGGTAACTCTGTGCTTTGTTGTCTTATCTGGTGTACCACTGATGGTGAAAGGAATAATTATTCCAGGACAATACCTCTAAACCGGCTTTGTCTAGGTCATTTGGATCATGTGGTTATCCTGAGGTTGCATAAGTTCTGTAAGTCCATGAATCTCTAGGGAAGACGAACATTTATGCAACACCATTCATATGCCAGACCCCAACTTACATCCAAGTTACCTACCATCACATATTTAAACTGCTTTGGGTTTGCTTCTTCCCCTGGTCAAACCCTGGGGTTCAGGCTGCCTCATCATCCTTACAGTCTTTGGTATAGGATGGTTTCCCCACCAACTTGTGTTGCAGCCTTTAGATCCTCACTCAGCCCCATGGTGCTGGTAGACATGTCTTCTCCACAGAGATAGGACAGGGAAGCTTGAAGGCACTCCCACTATAGGAGCAGGCATGTCTTCAGTCTTTGCAGGGCTCCCAGGCAGAGCTGTGGGTCTGGGGGTGCCACGCCTGCTCCCCACCTCAGGCCCCAGCCCTGGGTTTTCCCAGGCAACGTTACCTCTGATTGATATTAAAGGTCATGCAAGGTCCTTTATAGGCCGGGGGAAGTGAAGCTTATTTCTTGCCAGGGGAGTTGTTATGGCTGGTATCACAGGGTTTACAGGCCCCAGGAACTATGTCATGGGGCTTTTGAGTTTAAATGGAAGCAGTTCATAGGCTCCAGAAGACCTGTAATGTTTATAAGAATTGCACAGCCCCATGCAACTCTCTGGTGCCCACAATTCAAGCTGCCATTTCTCAGTCGTTGTAAAATCCGGGCTGTCAAAGTGAGCATCGTGCTCCAGTTTCAGGAAGAGACCACAGAACTCAATAAAACTCAATATGGAACTTAAAACACAGCTCTCTAGACTACTTTGAAAACGTGAAAAATGCCTTCTGTTCTTAAGGTTATCTCAGCTTGTAAACCAAGGCAAAGTTTTCTACTGATACATAAAACTTGAGAGATTAAAGAATGCTATTTTTAGGGGGGAGAATGAGACATCTAATGTTCAGTAAGAACCGGCCTGGAAGTTGCAGCTGATTCTTAACTTTAAATTTATGATGGCTTCAACCTGTGTGTGTATATGTGTGTGTATATGAATGTGTGTGTATGTGTGAATGTATGTGTGTGTATATACGCAGGTATATATATGCAGGTGTATATATGCATGAATGTGTGAAAGTGTACATTTGGGCATATGTGTGTATGTTTTGGGTGTGATTGTATATAATTATGCATGTGTATACATGTGAAATGTTGTGTGTGTGTATATGCTTGTGTGTGTGTGTGTCTACTTTCACTAGGGACATCAGGGAAACCCTCTCTGAGAAGCTGACACTTTGAATGAAGGGGCAGCCATACAAAGACAAATTATCAAAGTCTTTGAGCTGGAGAGTGTAATATATTCAAGGAATACAATGAAGGTTATGTGGCTAGACCCTGGTGTTCCAGGTGTGGTCAAGGGAGATGAGATCAGAACGGTAGGCAGGCTTCCATCACATAGGACACATAGGACTGCAAGGGCTTTGTTTTTGGACTAAGGTTTAAGAGACACCATTGGAGGACATGGGGAGATAGAGAGGAGAAGGGAGTTGGGGGAAATTGGAAGGGGAGGTGAACCATGAGAGACTATGGACTCTGAAAAACAATCTGAGGGTTTTGAAGGGGTGGGGAGTGGAAGGTCAGGGTACCAGGTGGTGGGTATTATAGAGGGCATGGATGCATGGAGCACTGGGTGTGGTGCAAAAATAATGAATACCGTTATGTTGAAAATAAAAAATAAATTAAAAAAAAAAAAGAGACACCATTGGAGAATTTTGAGCAGCAAAATGATATATTCTGATTTACATTTAAATATAGAATGAGTAAGTCATGGGAACAAAAGGTATAGCTTAGGGAATATAGTTAATGATACTGTAAAAGTGTTGTGTGGTGACAGATGGCAGCTACACTTGTGGTGATAATATAGAGAAAAAGAACCACTATATTGTACAACTGAAAGTAATGTAGCATTGTGTGTCAACTATACTCAATTAAAAAAAAAAAAAAAAAGAATATCCTCTTGGCTTTTGTGTGAAAGCTAGAGAGGAAGCAGGAAGCCCAGCTAGGAGGCCCCTGTGGGAGTTCAGCAGGGACTTGGAGAAAGATGAAGTGTTGACGGTGGTGGGGAGGGTTGGATCTACTTTCTCCTTGGGAGCTCAATGACTATGCTGTTGAATTTGGTGTGATGGGTGAGGGGAAGAGAAGCATGTGAGATCATACCTAGACTTTGGTTAGCAGAGCAAGATAGTTGATGGTATCCTTGGCAACTATGGAGAATACTGAAGGAACTGGTTTTTAGCTGGAGGAGGCTGAAACCAGGCATTCTTTAACCATGTTACCTTTGAGAAGCATATTCTCTTCCCTCCCTTTCGCTCTCCTCCCCTGGGCTTCCTCTCACCTTCCCTCTCCTTCCCTCCTCTCCCCTCTCCTTTTTCCCCTCCCCCTTCCCCTCACTTTCCTTTCCTTCCCTTCTCTCCTGTGTATCTCTCTCCTGCTTCCTTTTCTCTTCTTCTCTTTCTTTCCCTTTTCTGAAAGCCTATGCACCATATTAGGTGCTAGTGATACAGAGGACAAGGTGATGAGATTGTTGTTTTCAAGTAAATCACACACATGGGAGTGGTTGATGCATAAATAGTTAGGGGCTATTAAGAGAATGCTTTAATAAAGATTTGACAAATTGTCACTGAAACAGAAGGGACATAGCTACCTCAGGGTTCTTTAGGGAATCACATACAAGAGATAGCATTTCTTGAATTGTTTGAACTTTCCTGTCTTGTACCCAAATTCTTATTTCATTCTCTTGGCTCTTAACTTTTAATCCGGCAGCTGGTCATTGATTCTTTTGTTATACACACACTCACTTTTTCTGGGTTGAATTGCTGGCTCTTTTCTTGGCTGAGGTTTTAGTCTTTACACTTGATGTATTCATAGATTCAGAGTGATAGCCGGCTGAATCTACTTTCTGTTTCCAGTACAGCTGACCCTTGAACAACATGAATTTGAACTATGCAGGTTCACTTCTCTGTGTGTTTTTTTCAATAAATATATTGGAAAATATTTGGGAGATTTGCAACAATTTGAAAAAACTTACAGATGAATCACAAGGCCAAGAGATATTGAAAAAATTAAGAAAACGTTAGTTATGTCATGAGTGCATAAAATAGATAGAGACAATAGTCTGTTTTATTATTTACTGCCATAAAATTTACACATATCTATCATAAAAAGTTAACATTTATCAAAACTTTCACGTACATTTATAGATCATACATGGAACCATTCTCCTTAGAGAGAAATGTAAGCAAATGTAAAGACACAGTATTAAACCATAAATGCATAAAATTAATTGTAATATGCACTGTACTCCTGTAACAATTTTGTAGCCACCTCCTGTTGCTACTGCAGTAAGCTCACATGTTACAAGCATCAACTTCAAACACCTGTGATGCTAATCACCTCCACTGAGCGCTTCCTCTCTCCAGCAAATTGTATATAGCAGTAAAAAGTGATCTTTTGTGGTTCTCACTATTAGTAAAATTAGGGGGGAGTCAAAAGTTCTACATGGATTTTTGACTGCACGGGGTTCAGCATCTTTAACCCTCGTGTTGTTCAAGAGTCCACTGTACACGGTTCTGTAGGTGGCTTGTAACCGGTCCTGACCCATTGGGCAGGGTGTGCACAGATTCTACCCTGGTCTGCAGAAGGCTTTGTGGAGGAGGTGAATGTTGAAGGAAGGGTAGGAACAAGCCACACAAATAAGTCAAAGTTCTCATCATTGCGTGGCTCCACTTTTGGGTGTTAACAAAAACACATCTCATTTCTTCTCCAGTATAGGTTTGCTTGACCCAGTTGCTGAGGAGGAGGTGGGGGAAGGTACTGATTAAAGTCTTACTAAGGCAAAGCAGTATAATCTGCCAGGTTTTAGGCTAAGCACAGTGGGGTACTAACAAAGGTGCCTAAAATACTTCCTGTTTGAGGAGAGCTCAAAAATCAGTGCTGAGTGAAATATGTCAAGCAGAGAAACTCAATTATCATATGGTTTCACTTATTTGTAGAGCATAACAAGTAACACGAAGGACATGGGGAGATGGAGAGGAGAAGGGAGTTGAGAGAAATTGGAGGGGAAGATGAACCATGAGAGACCATGGACTTTGAAAAACAATCTGAGGGTTTTGAAGGGGTCGGGGGTGGGAGGTTAGGGGACCCTGGTGGTGGGTATTATGGAGGGCACGTATTGCATGGCACACTGGGTGTGGTGCATAAACAATGAATTCTGTTACACTGAAAAGAAATTAAATTTATTTTAAAAAAAGGAAAAAATGCAACAAAAAATGAAAAAAACAATAAAAACTGAAAATAAACATCTCAAAAAAAAAAAAATTAGTGGTGGAACAGGCATGTAGATCAGTGATCCTGTGCCCTGTGATACCTGCTATAATGGAGGCATTTATAGGACCTGAGACCACAGCGAAGGGAAGAACTGAGTCTCAGAGAGACATCTGAGGATAGTGTCACAGAGGAGCCCATAATTAGGTTGGAGACTGAAGGATAAGAAAAAGCCCACCAGGGGAGGAAATGGGTTGAATTCCAAGCAGAGGAAAGGGGAGGTGCAAGGCCCAGAGCCTGGGAAAGACACAAATTCTGGGAATGGTGAGAAGCTGAGCGCTGATAGATCCTGGGGCCTGGGAGGGGATGCAGATAGGAAGTTGGGACCAAACTGTGTAGGAACTTGAGCATCATGCTTGCGAAATGGGGCTGCAGGGCCAGTTGTAGAAAATGGTGAGCTTGATAAGCCTCTAAGCCAGATGCGGGTTTTATGTGCTCTTGAGACCTCTCTCCCTGTTGGATTCCTAGAGTAGGATGCAGGCAGAACCTGCTCTCCCACCCCCTGTTCTCTCGTGTCAAGATGCAGCACAGTTCATTTAATGAATGAAGGAATTTACCAATGGACCATTCAACTTTGGGAAAATAAAATTTTGCTTTTCTTTTGTTTACAGCTCAAAGTTAGTGGATATTATTATGTATGTGCTTCAAGTATGTTGGTTTTCCTATTTTGGGAGGTTATTCCTTCCTTCCTTTCCTCCCTTTCTCCCTCCCCTCCCTAATCCTCCTTCCTTCCTTCATTCTTTTTCCCTCCCTTCTTTCTTTATTCTATAAACTTTAATTAAATACTTACTATGGCATGCTTTCAGTGTTACCTCAGGATAATGGCATGGTGGGAAAGCCATAGGCTTTGGCATCAGGTGTATCTGGGTTCATATCTTTGCTCCCTTTATTTTTCAGCAGTCATTCAATCTTTTCAAATCTTCACTATCCTGATCTGTAACATATGATTAATAAAATTTTATTTTAGGCTTTGTTGGGAAAACTGAGACTTAGAGATATTTAGTAAATCCTGATTAAACTGATCAAATAATGAAAAATGTTTTTAGACCAACATTTTGAATGCTTTGAATCAGATATCTATCTATAGATATAGATATAGATCTTATATATACATTCTTTTTTTTTTTTAAGATTTTATTTATTTATTTGACAGACAGAGATCACAAGTAGGCAGAGAGGCAGGCAGAGAGAGAGAGAGAGAGAGAGAGAGAGAGAGAAGCAGGCTTCCTGTGGAGCAGAGAGCCCGATGCAGGGCTCGATCCCAGGACCCTGAGATCATGACCCGAGCCGAAGGCAGCAGCCCAAACCACTGAGCCACCCAGGTGCCCCTTATATATACATTCATATATATATATATCTTAGGATCCATTCTGTTCAGGGTATTTGGCATGAGGTAAGAGATCAATCTGAGATATTTAAATGATAGTTCCTTTAAATAAGTGAACAAATGAAAAGAACCCAGAGTGGAGCCGGGCACAGAGTCAGTTCTCATCAGATTCTTTTATTATGTAATTATCCCTAGTCACATGAAAATTGTAAGATAGTTAATTAGCTCTTAAAGACTTTCTTTTTCTCCAAAAATGTGCATTCCAGAAACTGGTCTTATTTGATTTTGAAGTCAAATCAATGCACACACACACACACACACACATACATATATGGAGAGCTGTATGTGATGGTTTGAATGATCATTCAGCAATATTTACTTTTCTCCTCTCCAATTGTGGGCAGAGTAGACTGATTAACCCCTTGGATTTTGAACTTGGACAAATGGTGTATTTTGGCCAATGAAATGTTAGAGGACAAAATATAAGCAGAGACTTTAAATGTTTTTATGTAGTTTGGCTTGGCTCTGGGCTCCAGTAGCCACCATGGGAAGAGAATGCCCTACGTGCATGAGAGGTATACTAGGCCTGAACATCACCTGAATATTACCTGCAGCTAAATCCAGCTCACCCAAGGCACAAAGCAGAGTTGCTCCAGCTGTGGTTCCATCCATATTGATGGTAGCCACTTATTTTTGGGTTGGCTTGTTAGGCACCATTACTGAGAAAATTGTTGCCTAATGCGCTATGCACACATCCTTTGTATCTAGTGCCCTGCAACCTGTATCTCTGCATCTAAGTGTTCTTACTCAACCTGGTATTATGCAACACCTGTTGCTTGACTTTGGGAAATAATCTTTTTATAGTTTCATATTGATCTGAGTAGACCGAGCTCTTCAGTTTTGGAGGTAGAATGTCATGACTATAATGTTATTTATTCTGGTCTCAGCAGTCTTATAGATGAAGAATCCCAGAGGGAAAGCACTTTGGCTAACATCTGACTGTTCTTAAAGGGACAAAGGGAGAGTGTAGGCATCCTGACTTGCCCTTCTCTGCATCTTTTCCTTCTGCAAAATAACTTATAATCACGTGAATCGATGTTTCAAGATACTGTAAATCTGCTTTAGCAACAGAGAAAGAGTTGATATGCAGATAGGGAGGGAAGGTGAAGGCATCAGCCTAGTGGTGCTGAGGGAAGCTGAAATCGATAGGTTCATCAGGCATTTGCATGGCTAGACATAAAGGCTCTTCTGAAGTGTGCAATCATTGGACTTGTTCAAAGAATTTCTCTGGGAAGAAAGGGGATGAAATTAAGCCATGGGAGTTTTGGCCAAGTCATGAAAAAACATTTTCCAAAAGAGCTGTTAATTTGATGGTGGAATGAGTCACAGCCCATGGGCAGGACTGAAAATCCCATCAGCTGAATTATTCAAAACTGAACTGGACAATAAAAAAATGTATGGTTGAGGCAACTATCCATGCAGGGTTAGGCCAAAAAGACACCGTGTCCCTGTTTGAACTTTTCCTTTGGATTTTCAGGACAAATCTGCATGGAAAATTACCTGGTACCTCAAATCAAGAGAATGTTGGGGCCAGATTATTTCAATACAGAAGACTTTCCTCATTTTACATGTTTTCAGGGTCAGATTCACTGAGTGGCAACTGAACTTTCATTATTATTATTGTGGCAGGCCTAGTACCTACTGGTTAGGAGTTGGGAAGATACAGTTTTTCAGTGAAACTAAACCTTGAATTTCCCATTTTATAGACTAATATGGTACTGTTTAATAATGCAGATATCACCATGGAGCTTACTAACTGCAAGTGTGCAACAGTGTGGTTTTAAAAATAGAATCCTGGTTATCACAGCTTTGTAATATAGTGTGATCACCAAGATAGCATGGTACTGGCACAAAAACAGACACATAGACCCATGGAACAGAATAGAGATCCCAGATATGGATCCCCTATTCTATGGTCAAATAATCTTCAACAAATCAGGAAAAAATATCCAATGGAAAAAAGTCTCTTTAATAAATGGTGCTGAGAAAGTTGGACAGCTCTGTACAAAAGAATGAAACTGGGCTATTCTCTTACACCACACATAAAGATAAACTCTAAATAGATGAAAGACCTCAATGTAAAACAGGAATTCATCAAAATCCTAGAGGAGAACATAGGCAGTAACCTCTTCCACATCGGTCACAGCATTAGCTTTTAAGACACGTCTCCAAAGGCAAGGGGAACAAAAATGAAAATGAACTCTTGGGACTTCATCAAGATACAAAGCTTCTGCACAGAAAAGGAAGCAGTCAACAAAACAAAAAGACAACCCATGGAATGGGAGAAGATATTTGCAAATGACACTACAGATAAAGAGCTTATATTCAAGATCTATAAAGAACTTCTCAAACTCAACACCCAAAAAACAGACAATCAAGTAACATAATGGGCAGAAGACACAAGCAGACACTTCTCCAAAGAAGACATAAAAATGGCTAAGAGACACATGAAAAATTGTTCATCATCATAGCCATCAGGGAAATTCAAATAAAAAACACATTGAGATACGACCTTATACCAGTTAGAATGGCAAAAATTGACAAGGCAAGAAACAACAAATGCTGGAGAAGTTGTGGAGAAAGGGGAACACTCTTACTCTGTTGGTGGGAGTGCAAATTGGTGCAGCCACTTTGGAAAACAGTGTGGAGGTTCCTCAAAAATTTAAAAATAGAGCTAGCTACCCTATGACCCTGTAATTGCACTACTGGATATTTACCCCAAAGATACAGATGTAGCGAAAAGAAGGGCCATATGTATCCCAATGTTCATAGCAGCAATGTCCACAACTGCCAAACTGTGGAAAGAGCCAAGATGCCCTTCAACAGATGAATGAATAAAGAAGATGTGGTCTATATACACAATGAAATATTACTGAGTCATCAGAAAGGATGAATACCCAACTTTTGCATCAACGTGGGTGGGACTGGAGGAGATTATGCTGAGTGAAATAAGTCAAACAGAGAAAGTCAATTATCATATGGTTTCATTTACTTGTGGAACATAAGGAATAGCATGGAGGACATTAGGAGAAGAGAAAAATGAAGGGGGGCAGAAATCGGAGTGGGAGATGAACCACGAGAGACTATGGACTCCGGGAAACGAACAGAGGGTTTTAGAAGGCGGGGGAATGAGGAGGGTGAGCTTGGTGATGAGTGTTAAGGAGTATACAGATTGCATGGAACATTGGGTGTTATACACAAACAGTGAATCATGGAACACTACATCAAAAACTAATGATGTACTGTATGGTGACTAACATAACACAGTAAATAAATAAATAAATAAATAAACTTGCCAAAAAAACCATTAGAATTCTGGTTTTAAAATTGTTCATCCTTAAATATACTGTGGTCCTTTTCATCTGAAAAGGATAATTTCATCTGAAGGATCTGTACCTGATCCCAAAGGATTAGTGTGGGTCTTCCTAGGCCTGTAAGCAATTCTCTGACTCCAGGTGGGTGTTTTACTATTCAACTCCTTTCCAACATCATTTACCTGGAGACAGCATTGGATTCTCCAGGGCAAGGGCTTCGTCCCACAAGACTGTCCTCACTGAGATGTCAGTCACAAGTCCAGGCAGTTCCCAGTGTTTCTGACTGATTGGCTGCATATCAGGCATAGTTATGTACCCCTCCCGGGCCTCAATTAATTTGCTTGAGTGGCTCATAGAAGTCAGGAAAACTGTTTCCTCACTAGATGACTTGTTTTTTACAAAAGATATGAATCAATAGCCAGATGAAGAGATACATAATGTGATCCCCTCAGTCAAAGAGCTTCTGTCCTGGTGGAATTTGGGGCCTGGCACAATGGCACACAGATGCATTCTGGTTCACCAATCTGGAAACTCTCCAAACCCAGTCCTTTTGGGATTTTATGGGGAGCTTCATTACACAGACAGAACTGATTATAACTTCGACCATTTGTGATTGATTCAACCTCCTGCTGCTCTCCCCTCCCTGGAGGTCAGCAGGGTAGGAATACAAATTCCACCCCCCTAGTCACATTGTTGGTTCCCCTGGCAGCCAGTGACCATCCTTAGGTGGGGTCCAGAAGTCACTCATTAATGTAACAAAAGGCCCCTCTATTGCTGTCATCACTTAGGAAATTGCAAGGGCTTTAGGAGCCCTGTGCCAGAAATGGGAATGAAGACAAAATATATATATTTCTTCTAATAAGTCACAATATCACACCCTCCTTAGTGTTTGTTTTTAAAAGAAAAAACATGCGATGTGTCTCTACATGGTGGTAAAACTCCTCAGGGAGGCCCTGTATTGCACTCTGGTTCAGGGCCGATGGGAAACTCACAAATACCAATTCTTTTCAGAGGGCTTATTTCACCCTGCCACTGTGCATTCCCTGGTGTTATTGTTTTATTAACATCCATCTTCCTCATTAGTCGGTAAGCTCTTCACTTAATGTCTGACTCAGTGAGTATATCAGACTGAGGGCGATGCTCGGTTTCTAGTGATTCTTCCTGAGGCCTTTGTGCTTACACCCTCCTGTGTCTTCTGTGACATTCTGTGACAGCATGTAGCTGTCTTCAGGTAAGTTCAAACTCCCCCTGGTGGCCCTGAAGACTTCTCGCACTGTTGGCTCCTCCTACCCAAACTGACTCTTCCCTTTCTAATTCCTACTCGGAGCTCCATTTTCCAGTCATCACGGGACTTGTATTTCTCTAATAGAAGGATCTATTTTCTCCTCCTTCTTCTATCTTGCTCATGTTTCTCTTTGGGTTTGCATTATGTTACAAAGCAAAATTCAAGTCAGTAAATTTGAAGATCTAATTGGCTTTATTAAGTGATTCATGAACGGCTCAGCATACCACCCAGCAAGTAGCTGATCTGAGGAGTTGTACAAAATGGAAGGTTTTTATAGACAGGAGGGTGGGACAAGGATGTTACTAGCAAAAGAAAAGCCAGCATAATTTCAGGCCAGGTCATCTTTTAGGGGGCAGAGATAAGAGAAGGGTAGGATGGTTTATAACGTGCAGATGACCTCACCGGTGCTGATCAGGAAATTTCAGGTTGAATTTTTTTTTTTTAAGATTTTATTTATTTATTTGACAAAGAGAGACAGTGAGAGAGGGAATACAAGCAGGGGGAGTGAGAGTAGGAGAAGCAGGCTTCCCACCGAGCAGTGAGCCCAATGCAGGGCTTGATCCCAGGACCCTGGGATCATGGCCTGAGCCAAAGGCAGACGCTTAATGACTGAGCTACCCAGTTGCTCCCAGGATGAATGTTAAAAGGTCTCATTCCTGGGAGAGGTTGAAACTGTCAGTTTTTCTCTGTTGCTATGGGGAGCAAATGACTCTCTATTTGGGGCCTGTTGTTTCTTTCTTTACAGTTTCCTATGATGACAGTAACAAATTACCACAAACCTGGTGTCTTAAAACAATAGACTTACTTATTCTCTCACAGTTCTGGAGACCAGAAATCTGAAATCTGGGTCGCCACAGGACCATATTCCCTCCAGAGGTTCTAAGGAATAATCAATTCCTTTCTTCTTCTAGCTTCTGGTGTTGGTATTCCTTGGTTTGTAGCCAGATCTCTGCTTTGTCTTCACATTTCCTCCTCTGTGTGTCTTCTCCTTTACATCTTACAAAGATTTTGGTCATCAGATAAAGGTCCATTTAATTTGATGCATAAAATTAATCATCACAGTTACACAGAATCACTTCTATTGCATTCTGTTGGTTAAAGTTCATTACCAGCCAAGATTCAAAGGTTGTGGATAGAGACTCCATTTCTTTCAGAGTCTGTGTACTTTACCACAGAAAGGCAAGCATGTTTCTGCGAAATGTGTGTGACTTGATCCTACCTTATATCCATTGATTTAGAATTGAGGAAGTGGGCCCCAGAAATCTAGATGCTTTCAAAGCTTTCTCAAAGATCGTAATTCCAATCATAGTTTAAGGACCCATGTCATGGGCAATAGAAAATAATCTCCCTGTTGGTTCTGGATTCTTTACCAATACAATTTTTTTTCCTTTAAGATCTGGACCCATCTATCCAGCTTCATTGTCTATGCCTTTGTATTTATTGCCTACTTTTCTTTTCTCTCTTTTAAATTCTCTGCTTTTCTAATTCTATCTCAGTTACATCATCTTGAAATGAGTCTATTTCATTATACAAAAGTATGGCACTTTCTTTTATTTTTAATTTTTTTTTGTTCTTTTTCTTTTTAATCTTGAAAGTGTGCTAAATTGTTTTATTTTTAAGATGTTCTTTTAAATTTTAAAATAATTTTACATTTATAGGAGAGTTGCAAAGATAGTATAGAGAGTTACCTTATGCTCCATACCTGTTTTCCCTTATCTTGAATAGGTAGGCATGGTTCAGTTGTTGAATAATTCACATTGATACCATTCTATTCAATAAACTACAGATTTTATTTGGAATTTACTAGTTTCTCACAGGGACTTCTCTTTTTTTATTATTTAGTCACTGTATAGTACATCATTAGTTTTTGATATAGTGTTCAATGATTCATTAGTTACATATAATACCCAGTGCACATCATAGCATGTGCCCTCCATAATACCCATCACCCAATCACCCCATTCCCTTACCCCCTCCCCTCTGAAGCCCTCAGTTTATTTCCAGGGGTCCATAGTCTCTCACGGTTCTTCTCCCTCTTTCATTTCTCCCTTCAGATTTCCCTCTCTTCCCTTATGGTCCTCTGTACTATTATTGCTCATGTTCCACACATGAGTGAAACCATATGATAATTGTCTTTCTCTGCTTGACTTACATCACTTAACATAATCCTCTCCAGTTCCATCCATGTCCATGCAAATGGTGGGTATTCATCCTTTCAGATGGCTGAGTAATATTCCATTGTATATATGGACCACATCTTCTTTATCTGTTGAACAGACAGTTCTCCAAAGAAGACATGCAAATGGTTAACAGATACATGAAAAAATGCTCAACATCACTAGCCATCAAGGAAATACAAATCAGAACCATGATGAGATACCACCTTCCACCAATTAGAATGGCAAAAACGAACAAAACAGGAAGGGCATCTTGGCTCTTTCCACAGTTTGGCTATTGTGGACATTGCTGTTATGAACCTTGCGGTGCATGTGTCCCTTCTTTTCACTACATCTGTATCTTTGCGGGTAAATACTTAGTAGTGCAATTGCTGGATCATAGGTTAGCTCTATTTTCAACTTTCTGAGGAACCTCCATACTGTTTTCCAGAATGCCTGTACCAGCCTGCATTCCCACGAACAGTGTAAGAGGTTCCCTTTTCTCCACGTTCTCACCAACATTTGTTGTTTCCTGTTAATTTTTGCCATTCTAATTGGTGGAAGGTGGTATCTCATCACGGTTCTGATTTGTATTTCCTTGATGGCTAGTGATGTTGAGCATTTTTTCCTGTGTCTGTTAACCATTTGCATGTCTTTGGAGAACTGTCTGTTCATATCTTCTGCCCATTTTTTGACTGCATTATTTGTTTTTTTGAGTGCTGAGTTTGAGATGTTCTTTATAGATCTTGGATATCAGTCCTTTATCTGTAGTGTCATTTGCTGTCCCTCAGGGTTTATCTGATTTTTTTTGTTCTTTCTTTTATTTTTATTATTTTTTGGTATTATTTTATTGGGAGTTTGCATTTGTAGGAAAAATTCTACTGAGATGAAGTGTGCTGCTTTTTTTAAAAATTGTATTTTATTTTTTCAGTGTTCCAAGATTCACTGTTTATGCACTACACCTAGTGCTCCATGCAATACGTGTCCTCTTTAATACCCACCACTAGGCTCACCTAACCCTCCCACCCCCTCCTCTCAAAAACCGTCAGTTTCAAAACCACATTGAGATGAAGTATGATTCTAATCATGTCATGTCAGGGAGGACATGAGGACAACATGAGTTACCATTGGGGATATTAACATCCATCACTTGTTTGAAGTAATATCCACCAATTTTCCCCACTATAAAGTTGTCTTCATAGCTCTCTACACTATTCAATGGAAGTGAGGCACTATGCTCTACCTCCTGCTCTCAAGGGGAGGGAGGTTAAGCTGTTCCTCCTGGGCAGGTAAGTGTCAGGTAAGGGATTCTTCTATAGGCAAGATTCCAAATAATATATGTTTCATCTTTTAAGTCAAGGAATTTTCAAAGTAAGGACATTAAATAAAATGGAGACTCATGAGAGTATTGGGCAGGAAAAAAATGAATTCCACTTTCTCCAATTGTATCCCATTACAAATCTTCTTTTCTTCAACTAGGCCTACAGTGTGGGTACTATCTTTAGGATCTATTGAAATATCATATGCTGTCTTGATAAAGATTATTTCCTGAATTTGGAGGGTCTCTAAGTCAGCTGCCTACACCAGACCTTTAAAAATCAAGTGAAAAAGACCATGCCTTGAAAAGTACAATTGCTCGCATTTCCATGGAAACTGGAATACAAAGGGGCTGTTTGCCTAGAGAGGTCTGTTTATTTTATTTTATTTTATTTTTTAAAAAACTATCAAGAATAACCCTTTGAGATGTGACATTCTGTTTTCACAAGCGCACTCAAGGTGTCAGACAGAGCCCAATTTTATATTCCTTGAAAATAGAGTGCACTGCAGTGTTTGCTGGACTTTTCAACATGTCACTTTCAACCAATTTTATGTACAAATGGGTTACAGTCCCATGAAAATATTCAGAAAAAGAGGAAACTGTTTCCAAAAGGAGTATTAAGTATTATTACATTGAAAGCCATTCAGAGTGGAAAACCTTCCCACTCAACCTCCATCTTCTGGAGGAGCAAAGAACCAGAGTATTTCTAGAAAATGGGAGAGTCTCATCTTTACCAATAAGCTGTCTAGGGGGAACTCAGTTAAACTGGTCATTAATCTCTCCTCCTCTAAAATCATACTTGGTTTGGTGACATGATCTTGGAATTGCTTTCAAAGGCACCCTTAATCCCTTGTCTTAATGGCTATCCAATATGGCTCCAGGATTACCATGCTTATCCCAAGACCAGGTCTTCATATCCACAGAGAATTTATTACATAAGTTACTGAGAAATGCTGGATTACAAAGTAATCCAGGAATCACTTCCATCTTTAAAAGAATATATTCACTTAGAGCACTGAGGACTGGCTTCTTAGATCTGTCACTTAAAAATATGCCCCTCTCACACTGATGTAGTTCTGATGCAACCATGTCTGAACAGCAGCATTTCAAGGTTGTGTCAAGGCAAGAAGTAGGGATAATTTAAGGTGACAGGGCCAACTTTAAAACAGAGGCCCAGTGTTCCTTATTTTGGGGACTGGGCTCAAACTGAGCTACTTTTTGGCATCTAGAACTTTTTAGAGAGTTTCTCAAATTTTACTCTCCACTCCCAGGAAAATGAGGCTTTCCACCAACAGCACAGATGGAATCTTTGCCCAGAGCAAATTTCAGGGACTTGAATTTGAGGGACATTATAAGAATTAAGAGGAGTTTTGTTGATTCCCCAGAGCTTTTTCTTTGACAGTCTCTTTTAGCATTGGAAATATTTTATACTCATATATTCTGTATGCAAATTTTTATATGTCAAAATGAAATGCTCTTAATGTTTCATCTTTTGAAGTGGAAATCAGAAGTGACCAATCCTTGGAGAAATTATGAGCGAGGTGGAAGACCCAGTCTTCCCTTTCATTGCACATTTCCCTTGTTCCACCTTTCAGCCATGTAACCCTCTGGTAGAGTGTCTTGAATTGTGTCTCCTGCTCCCAAAAGCTACATTCAAGTCCACACTCCCAGGAACTGTGAATGCGACCTGATTTGGAAAAAGGTCCTTGCAGATGTAATTCAGTTAAGGATCTTGAGATCAGATCATCTTGGATTAATAGAGAAGATGCTAAATTCAGCGGCACATGTCCTTATAAGAGAGAGAAGAGGAGAAGATGCAGACACAGAGGAGAAGGCCCAATGAAGTCCCAGGGGAAGATGGATGCCAAGATTGGACTTCTGTTTCCACAAGCCAAGAAGCATCTGGATTCACCAGAAGAGACAGAAAAAGATTCTCCTTCAGAGCTTCTGGGAGGGATGGTTTGTGCCAAAACCTTGGTTTCAGACTTCTGTTGTCTAGAGCTGGAGATAATACATTTCAGGTATTTCAGTTGCCATGTTATGGGGATGTGTCTGACTGCTTCTGGAACTTGATATACCTGTGTTCTCTGTATCATTCTTGTCATCCTTGCTCATCTTGTCATCCTTTTATTCATTTATTTTCTGCTTACTATAGTCTAGGCCCTGGAAATATAAACACCAAAAGGGTAAGTCAGTGCCTTTGAGGATTTTACAGTCTGGGAGTGATGGGAGAGGGAGGTGGGTCTCTCACAGCCCTAACTGGCAAGAGCAGACACTTGCAGATCCCTGGGTTAACCTGTGCTTTGCAAATGGCAGAGCTTCTCAGCCTTGACACTATTTTGATATTTAGGATGGATAAATCTTTGTCATTGGGCTGCTCTGTGGGTTGTGGGATGCTGAGCAACATTCCTAGCCTCTGCCCCCTAGAAGCCAATAGCATGCCAAACCCCTCTCCACTACTACAATCAAAACTGTATCCAGATATTGCCAAATATATATCTCCTGTGGAAGCAAAATTGTATCTGGTTGAGAATCACAGATGTATGTGTATGGCATTTCTCTGCCTGGAACACTACTGCCCTTGAGCAGTTGGTAAGCTATTCCTGTCTTTCTGGATACTCAAACATGGGTGCTTCTCCGTTATTCCTAAGGCAGTCTGTGCTAACCTTGCTTAAAGCAGTGATATTACCTTGCTTCATTTTTCTGTCTGAACCTCTGCTTTCTTGTCCTTAAAGTTTTCCAAGAAGAGACGTATGTCTTTGCATGCCTGTTCCCCCCCCCCCCCCCCCCCCCCACCTAATGTTTGTTATGTTCCTTACATGAGTAAGGAAAGACTTACTGAGGTCACATTGTGAGGCCCACAAAGGAGGCAGATGTGCATGGCCCAGTAAATGCTTTATTTCCAGAAAGGGCTTTGTCCTTACACTTTAGTCCAGGTTCTCAAGGAGCTGGATGGAGCCTTCTGAGGACCACAAAGGCTTCTTTTGTGCCCTCAAGCCTAAGGCTGCAATTTGAGCAGTGTGGGCAACTTCTGAGACCCTGTTTCTGTAGGCAGGCTTCCTCATGCTTGTTCTGTGGCTCAGCAGTCCCTTGAGCCAGTCCTCAGAGAAAGGGTCTCCTGGTCATTAACATTGAGGAAACTTTGCCCCTGTTCCCCCTCTCAGAAATTCACAGTGCATATTAGTAAAGATGAGAGATTGACATAGAATTTGTTTCACATTATTCAGATAACCATCTTCTAGACTTTTGGACTGAAGAACCTAAGGCATCTGAGAAATATACAATGTCTTAACATATATTCCGGGAAATGATAACTTAAATTCATACCCTAATAGTATCCATCTTAAGCAACACCTGCACACTGGCCCACATCCCTTTTTGTTTCTGTTTTTGTTTTTGGTATGTTTTTAGATTTAAATTAGTGTCTGTATATTGGGAGATTTCTCCTAAAAATGGGTTTAGGGGTTTCCTTAAATTTTTTTTTTCTTTTCTATTTGGTATCAGTTGGATGGGACTTTCTTCTCATTTTAAAGGAGAATAGTTTTCCTCAGTGAACCGAAGTCACCACCATGCCCTTTTATATCCCTAATGAGAGCAGAGGGTGAGATACCTTTTATCATATGCTCATACTCTCGTTTTTACTGTAAGTAGAGAAATACTGCCCTCTAGGAAATGGGGGCAAAGAGAGATAGGCTTGAAGGCTGTGTTTCAAGAAAAAAATGGGAGCAAAGGTCTTGACTCTCTTAGACACAGACAGCATCACCTTGTGCATGCCTTCCAGAGAGAGAGTAAGGGCACAGGAAAGGAAATCGCAGGCAGTGCTGATCAAGGGAAGTAAAAGAGCCTATCCTTCCAATGTCTAAAGGGTCTTGGCACCCAGGATCCCAACCAGAAGTGGGCCATCTTCCACTCCTTTAGTAGAGATACTCTAAAAAAAGTCTCCTCTAAGGGTGCCTGGGTAGCATCTGCCTTTGCCTCAGGTCAAGATCCCAGGGTCCTAGGATGGAGCCCTGCCTGGGGCTCCTTGTTGAGCAGGAGTCTACTTCTCTCTTTCCCTCTGACTCTCCCTTTGCTCATGCACACTCTTTCTCTCAAATAAATAAATAAAATCTTAAAGAGAGAGAGAGAGAGAGAGAGAGAGAGAGAGAGAGAGAGTTTCCTCTAAATAAGGAGTTGCCACAGAAGTGAGAAATCTTTGGGGTTGGTACAATGATCCTGCTGAGTATGAGAAGGATGCCTTCCTTGCTGGTGGGCAGAAGGGGATACACGAGCAAAGATATTAGAAGGTGCAGGGCATGTCATGTTTGGGGCAAGACCTGATTAGTTGTTGCTGCCACCCTGGGGGTCTGGAGTGGGGATTTCACAATAGACAGAGAGAAAAGTAGATAGGAATTGAAAAGTTTCTCATGGATCCAGGGTGTCTGGACTGGAAGAATGTTAGCACACTGAGGATCACCCCTTGTGATACCTAAAACTTGACCTGATTTGTTCACTCATGTCAAGAAATAATGACCATTAGATAAAACTAAAGAGGTGGGGTGAAGAGCACAAAGACTTAAGCCAGGAAGGAGTCTGGAACATGGCAGACACCAGGGCACCTGTGGGGCAGGGGTCCTCCATCCCAAGTGCAGACACATTGTTGTTTCCCTCTCAGCCAGTCTGGCTGAGGGACCATGGAGACATGAATTTAGTGCTCTTGGATCAGCCAGGCATTTAGACTTGAGTGTCAAGATCCAGGATCCCAGATTCTGTCACATGGAGTCTGTCTTTGTAAAACTTCACTTTCCCCTGAAGGAGTTAACATGGTGCCTCGGAGTGACCAGTGCAATTAAAATGTCATTTAGACTCTTGGAGAATAATCTGGCTCCAGATTTTAAAGGGCCTCAAATAAGATCTGGTGGGCCCTTTAGGGAGTGAGATAACATTGTTATTGGTGTGAAAGGGGGGTGATGGAGCACAGGGTCATGGTCTAACCCAGGGGAGATAAATCTCCCTGCACCCAAGCGGAGTCCTGGCCATCTCCTTGTGCTGTGGGCTTTATATACAGGTTCTGAGTTGTGATTTCTTAACCCATTCTCACTTGAGCCACTGGTACCCACGAAGGCAGATCTGTACAATCTCATATTCCAGGAAGTCAATGTAATGTCACAGGCCAATGAAATTGACTAGTCTGACAGGAACACACAAACAATCAGGACATAAGGCTGCACCCCACATCCCCCTGCCATGTTTATTTAGGAGTGGAGGTCCATTAAGTGCTCTGTGATGGCCTTCTGATAACACACCCACCTTTGCAGGCTGGCTGGGGCTGGATGTCTGCCCTTAAATGTGACAGCTGACATTTTTGGATACACTTAAAGATGGGCTTGTCCGCCACAGTGCAGAGGACAGAAACCACACATCTTAAAGTTGCAACCTCTCTCATCTGTGCTTAGGAACAAGTGGTTCTTTTCAGGGCTCTCCATTTATCTTGAGGGTCTCTTTTCTCTGTAAGAATATTGCAAATTCTGGCATGAGAAATCGAGGCTCTATTGCTGCAGGGAGCAACATTTCAGCAGATGTTTATGGGATGTGTCAGAAAAATAATGCCGAGATGCATACACTTTATCAACAGTGTACATCTTGAGGGACAGAGCCCCCCGAATCCTTTGCCATCTTCCACTTTGATTGTCAGGAGTCATGTGTCTGAAAGTCTGAAAACTGAACTGCAGCTTTTGAGACCACCAACTACCTACCGAGGCACATTTCTGTTAGTTCCCTGCAGGTACCCTTGTGCTCTCCCTGCCTGAACTTCATCCCTGTCTTGTTCATTGCTCCTTGCCCCGTACCTTGCTAAGAATGACCTATCTTTGATCTTTTTATCGTCATTGATTCATTGATTGATCAATTCACATAATGTTAACTGAGTGCCTGGCACTGACTTCCCTGGTGCAAAGGATGTTGCAGTAAATTACTTAGAAAACTCCTAGGTCTTGTGGAGTTGACATTCTGTGTAAGGCAAGGGGAGAGACAGAAAATAAATATCTAAATCATTGAGTAAAGATGCATGTTTCTGGGAGTAATAAAAGCCATGAGAGAGTGAAACAAATGGAGTGAAGGGACAAAATGGAGGTGAAGAGGGGTCTGGTTTAAGTTGGGTGGTCCAGGAATGCATCATGGAGGAGGGAGCTCAGATGGGGACAGTATGGAGGAACCCTGTGGCTCAGAAGCTGATGTTCCATTTGGTGGGGGGTGGTCCCCTCCCTCTCCCCCATCCTGAGGACAGGATTGGGTTTGGATTGGTTGACAAACATCAGGAGGCCTGGAGGGAGGTAAGGGTATGAACCAAGTTGGGGAGAGATGGGGGCTGTTGGTGAGAAATCCAATCAAAGAACTAGGGAAGGCCAAGGGCATGCAGGACCCTGAATGTCGTGGTTAAGGGATTGGATTCAATTCAAGGTAGGTGGGGGAGCCAGAAGAGCACGTGAGCAATGTGGATGGGATGGGATGTACATTAAATCAGTGTTGTATCCAGGAGTCAAACGGAGGGTTTCAGAGGGGAGGGGTGGGGGGATGTGTCAGCCTGGTTCTGGGTATTGAGAAGGGCACATATTGCGCAGAGCACTGGGTGTCATATGCAAACAATGAATCATGGAACACTACATCAAAAACTAATGAAGTACTCTATGGTGACAACATAACATAAAAAAAAAAAAAAAGCACCCCTACTTAAATTAATAATCTCAAAAGAAAAATCAGTGTTTTATCTCTCGGTTCTTTTGTGTCCATTCAGATGTGCTGTGAACTGTTTGCAACAGAAGGAACCCGGGGCTCAGCATGTGATGGTGCACTAATGAGGGGGACCACCTTCTTGTCCATGGCCCGTGTGCTCCACGAGGACAGATATCATGCCTGGGTTGGCCCTATTTCTCCACTTTGCACACAGTGCTTCGTCAATAAATGTCTACTGCTTTGACCATAATTATAAGCTCCTAGAGGTTAATAACATTTGCCCAATTTATTTTGTAAAATTCCAAAGGGCCCTTCAGAAAAGTTCTTTGATCCGAATCTTGAAAGAGTGGTATTAATGGATCATCACCCAGATGGCCCCCCACTAGTTGGGAGGGTAATCAGGGTGAACTTGACCAAAAGAATTTATTCAAATCACTCCCCTTGGTCAATTAGTTTCCTGCAGATGATTTTAGAATATTTCTTAAATGTGTCAGTGTTCAGGCAATGAAAACGAGTTTAAAAGCCCAGACTCCTTCTTGTTGCAGGGCCCAGAAAACACACACACACACACACACACACACACACACACACACACACACACATTTTAACGGCTGCTCCCCTAACTTCAAAATTAAACGTATTACATTCTTGGGAGTACGATTTCAGCTTCTTTACATTTATGACACAAATGGAGCCATTTGCCCTCACTTCAGTCCATAAAGGCAAGACTCATTAGAAGGAGGAAATTTCCTTTATCATTAATGGGCCACACTCACATGATAAATCCGGCTTTGCTTCTCCCACCCCCTTTCCCGAAACTTCGATTCTCATTTTAAGCAGTTCCCACATAGACTATTTATCTTCCACATTTCCCCAACTCTCAATAGTACCATTATATCCTTTATTTGGAATCATAAAACTTTGAGAATAAAAAAGAAGCAAATTAATCCTCCCAGGGGAGAGAGGGAAGAGGGATCCTGCCAGCGTTTAACTTGTAGGATTGGACTGGCCTCGAAACACAGTTTTCTTTTTCAGCAGCTTAGCTAGTGAGGGGGAAATGAATGGTTATGACAGAGAGTCCTGAAATAAAATGCAGAATTATGCAAACGCGTTAAAATCTGACATCTTGAAATAAAAACTGTTGAAAGCCCGAGGAATAAACAATGCGGGCTGGAAGGGGAATGTTTCGAAGCGTCGAATGGGTCACTCTGCTTTTATTATTCACAGCGGAAAAATAACCTCGATCATGATGTGAAAACCACAATTTCCTTTATTTGTGGATCATGCCAGATTAAAAAGCATTCAGGGAAGAAGTGTGGCTGGGGGAACTGAACGCTGTCGGAAGAGGGGAGCACTCATGGTCCAGAATCCTGTCGCAGACGCTGGCTTTCTCTGTCCCGTTGCCTGAGTCGCTTAACCTCCTGATGACTCCCTTCCCATCATCAGGCTGGAATTAAGGAGTTGGACTTTCCTCTGGGGCCAGAGATCTGGATTTCCTAACAGCCAACTGGATAGCATGCTTGGCCATTGCAATTTGCTCTAAGGAGTCTCAAGGTTGTTGTGAAAACAAGCGGTAAAAGTCCGGCTGCCACCAGAACAGCCAATGAGAAAACCTACGTTAGAGAGTGTCTCCAAGTGAATCTCCAGGTTTGGGGTTCTGGAAACACAGATTCTATGGCTAGTGAAACCTTTATCATTTTATTTTATTTTTATGACTTTTTCAATTGTGAGCTAGAGTCCCTGGATAATAGCTGAATATTGCGCTCTCTTAAAGTCAAATGAAAACTGTTGAGTTGAGAAGTGGTATACAAGCAGGATATAACAGCTTAGAAGGATTTCAGAGATAATCTGGTCGAGCTCTTTCATTTTGCAGAGGACGAACTTGCTGATGCAGAAAGTTTGAATGACCTCCCCGAGTTGGTGGATCCACAGATTTCTTGGTTGGCACTGACTTTGAAACAGGATTTTGATGGTGGCCTAATTAATCCAATAATTTGAATAGGAGTCCTTGAAGAAGGCTGGTGAGACCACAAGGTTTCCGCATTGCAGTAAATTTGATGGTGGGCCAGAGGGATCCAGAGGCAATGCTGGATAATGTCCTTTATCATGACAGAAGTCTTCCAAATCTAAAGGAGGCACCTTTTAGAAAAATGATGTGAATGTAACTGTTACTTGCAATGTAAATTGCAACAGTTTTTTATTTTACCTTTTCCTTCCCTCCTCCTTTCTTTTTCTGTCTCTGTCTCTCTCTTTTTTAATTTAATTTTTTTTTTTTTTAATTTGAAGAGACATTCTGGAGAAAAACGAGGTAAATGTAGAGTCAATGTAGGTCTTGGTTGCCTAGGATTGAGAGAAAAACCCAGAAAGTGGAAGGAGGCTTATTCACGTGGTAGAGAGGAAAAAGCTCCTGTGATTTACTCTGACTTGCTAATTTTCAGAAGGAAATTAATAAAATTGATTCCAGCAAAAACTCTAAGTGGACAAATAGAAGAAAAACAGATCAAGAATTGTGGATATTTAGGGCAGAGAGAAAGTTCTTAGAGAAATCTTTCCCTCAGGGAGAAATAAATATTTAGGAGAAATCACTAACTCTAAGGGTCGTTAAAGCAAAGATCACTCATAGGATGGAAGCAAACCCTCCCACCAACTATTAATTCCAATTCCTAGACTTGGTGGCAGTAACATGATTAGTTATTGTGGGTTCTGGAAGAAAGCTGGACCCTTGGCAATAAAGCCCTGGAAATATGTATTTTTAAGTACTATAAAAGATGAGGAAAGCGACTTTTCTTTTCATCCTGGGGACTAGAAATAATACACCTGCAAGGACAGATGAATGGCATAATGTTGGCATTCAATGGGGCATTAAACATTTTGCACCACGTTTATGGGGTTTTCCTGTCATTAATTCTAGGTAAAATAAACTTTTAAAAAATATTTTGTTGTGTTTTTGGATCACATTTATTTTTCACCAACTTACGTTTCTTTGCCATTTTTTTTTTTTTTTCTGCTGGGTTTTCATGTCCATTATGTTTTCTTGTGTCTATTGTGCTCTTGGCTAGTTTCGTAACTGATATCCCTGTTCGAGGGGGCCATTCTTTTTCCCACCCCCTGCCCCCTTTCTCTTTCTTTCTTTCAGTGCCACCGCATGTGTTCGGACCCATGTCAGGGTCGGATGTGGTTGGTTCTGCTGGCTGTAGTCACTGTGGCTTGCCTGTGGTGTCCTGGGATTGGTGAGGTCTTGGGCAGACGGTCCTGGAGCTGCACAGATTGGGACCACCTGAATCTCTCCATTACCAGGGTACCTGCTCCACAACTGATTATGATGGCAAGGCCTTGTTTTTGCTCCTAGTTCACCTTGAGGGCTTCCTCTTTAATTTTGTCTGCTTCCTTAAAGAAGTTCTCTTCTCTGTTAGCAGTACAGACACCTTTCTTCTTAAACTTGTTCAAATTTGCATCTCAGGAAGAGAGGAAGAATGATGCAGTGGGAGTTGGGATTCCCAGGTCCTTTGTCCCAGCTCTGATGCTTACACAGTGACATTAGATGAGCCATTGAACCTTCCAATGTTCAGTTTTCTGAGAGGTTTGGGTAAGATCCATGTGTCATCTCCCGAGATCCATAATGTAGTAATTCTCCTCTGGGGCTCCAGGAGTGATAGAGAAGGAAAGCAAGAAAGGAGCTGAGCAAAACATACTGTCTTGAGGAAGTGGGATAGAGATACTTGAAGAGGTGAAATTTGACTTGAAGAAGTAAGGCTAGCAGCTTACTAAGTACTGTTCAAGGACTAGTCTTTGGATCCTTGGAGCTCTTATGAGAATTGATGAAGTTACTCACCAAATAATTATGCAAAGCTGACTCTGTGCCAGGCTCTGTTTTGGGTGCTTGGCACATAGCAGTGGGCAGATAAGTTGGGGCCCTGCTGTCAAGCAGCTTAACCTTGGTTAGTGATTCAGGTGGTTATGTGCACCAGGAAGAGTCTAGTCTGCAAAGAGATGGGTGAAAGGCTGCTGTTTCATATGAAAGTAGTCAGGGAAGCCCACTGGATGAGGCAGCAGAGTGAAGTAATGGAAGAAGTAATGAAGTCATGAAGAATGAAGTAAAGAAAGGAGCCATGTGGATGTCTAGGGAAAGAGTATTCCAGGTGGGGGAACAGCTAGTGTAAAGACCTGGAGGTAGGAGGTATGTTTGAGAAACAGCAAAGGAGGCCAGTGTAGCTGGCACGGGGGCAGGGGGCAGGATTCCTGAGTTCTGCTATCAAGTCCAACACTGTGTCCAGAAGCCTGGATTTGGGTTAGAGTCAGATGCTAAGCAGGTGCTCCAAGAGTTTCTTATGCCCGTTCAACATTTGAACCTAAGTCTTGCTTGATGGTCAGGTGATAGGTGAGCGATCTTTTGGTTCTGGATTCTGAACACTTTTGGCCAGTCAATGAGCATTCTACTGAGGATTATGATCTTAAGAGTCTGTTTTAGTCTCCCTGGAGCTTTGTTTTGGTAGCCTGGGAACAATCTTCCCCTCAATTCCAGAGAATTCACTATCATCCCTGTTGAGTGATCTTTGGGTGCCTGTCACTATGGACTATGAGCTATTTCCTGGGTTTAGATCCCTAATGATCAGCACTAGGAAAGCAGGACAACGAAGATGGGTTACCTCAGAGGGGACTCTCAGCCTGGATTTAAGGAATCCGAAGTAGTAATTTAGACACATAAGTCTATCAAGACATGTGAGTCAAAGTTTTTTTGTTTTGTTTTGTTTTTAACTTAATTGATCCAATCTAATAGAAAGCCTTTGCTGATTTCAGACAATGGATGCGTGTTAAACAGATACTTTGATTGGACAGCTTTGTGACTTATCCCACTTTGCAAAGGACCTTAAGTGTGTGACAGTTTATCCTCATATCTTTCTGGGACCCTTCCCTGACTCAGCCAAAGAATTTCTTTTAGTTCTAGGACCCAAGTAGCCAGGCCCTGGGGAAAAGTATATCTGTCACACTAAGAACCTTGAGGATCAGAATTTAATAGGCTCTTCATTTGCTGGTTAAAAATAGGGTCAGGAGAATCTTCTGGAAAAGAGATGTCCACTTTCATCTGAGTGGTCTATTTCTCATGGACCCCATGATAGCGGCCAGACTGCTCAGTGAACAAACAAATGTCTCATGGGTCCTCATGCAGAAAATGTTTCCCAGATGCACCAGCCACCCCTCTATTCACTGAGCTTGCTTTTGCAGCTGTGATTTCAGCTTTGGGCTTTGATTCACAGGTTTCTCAGCCAGAAATCCCACCTCTCTACTTCCCCCCAGAGAGAAAATCCTACTGTCCCTCAGGCCCAGCTGGAAACTTGCCCCTTCCATGAAGATGCCATGGAACAGAAGATGTCCATTCTCTAACTCTTCTGAAGACTTGGACCACTCCCTGGATGCTCCCTACCACATCAAAATCATGACCCTTTTCTTGCTACATCTTCCCATTTTGGGTAGAAATATCTTATAGTTGTAATTCAGAGTTTATCTCACAAGATCACCCATCAGACTTTTTTTTTTTTTTTTTTTTTTTTTTTGTAGTCTCTGGGTGATGTGAAGCTGTATATTTTTTGTTTGGGTATCCCCAGTGCTAGCATGGGGACCCCATTGTGTGGTGTATGATCATCACATACTCACTGCCAGAATGAGTCCAATTAGCTGAATAAATTCAGGTCTAGTACAGACAGTGTACCCAGCATAGGATTTACAGTATGTTATGAAGAACTAGTACGGATGAGTAAAAATGCAATCAGAATACCAAGAGAGATAGCATAAAGGAGTAGATGAGATAATTCACATCAGATAGATTAGTAGACCATGTCTAGCTTCAATAGTCAGAAGAAAGCAAAATGATCATGTCCTTGCTGATGACTTGGGAGATGTGTGAATTTTCTGGCAGCTGGGCATCATACATTGGTGCACACCACTGCATGTTGATAAGTGTGCATTTTGAGTCATAAAGCTTTCATATGTTTTGAACAACAATCCTGCTCCTGGGAATTGATGAAAGGAAATAATCCAAAATAAGGGAAAAAAAAAACCCTACAGTTTTGTTCAGAGCTCTGCTCCTTATAATTTTAAAGGTTTTATTTATTTATTTGAGAGAGAGCAAGAGCAGGCAGGAATGGAGGGTAGAGGGGCAGAGGCAGAGGGAGAAGCAGAACGGCTGAACAGGAGCCTGATATGGGGCTCAATTCCAAGACCCTAGGATCATGACCTGAGCTGAAGGCAGAAGTTTAACGATTTGAGCCACGTAGGTGCCTGCTATAATTTTAAAAACAAAGCTGCAAATGCCATATTCAGTAATAAGGGTTAAATAAAACTTGATCCATGTATACTTTCTGTGGCATACTCCACAGCCTATTTGAAAACCACTTACAAAGGTTTTGTACCAACTGAACTACATAGTGAATATTTTTATCATCTGGTAGACACACTGATTAGGAGAACAAAGGCTGAGTTTAAATTAAAGAGCTGATTTTCAGGGTCAGGGACATTTACTTGACTTGTATTTTATTATTTTATTCTTCCTGAACCTTGGATTCCTCAACTGTAAAATGGACACACAAATTTTCACCTTTTAGGATGAGATAAAATGCATGAAAAACCCAGGGCCTGACGATAAAGGGCATGCTCAATAAACATAGATATTATTATTTTGGCAGAATTTATTGCACCTATAACCTAGATTAAGGATCCAAGACTATGATAAATAGTTAAGGATGAATGAAATAAAAAGGGGCTTTGGTATTGTTCCCTATTGCTGTGGGAATTTTAGGAGGGATGGATTGCTGAGAAGATAAGGCAAGATTTTGGAGGATGGGGTGATGGAGTAGGAAGAACATGATGTGGGGGGCAGGGCAGAGATTGGTAAGGGAGGTGAGAACCAACATAAGTTATGCCAAAAGGCAGAGACTGGTCTGATTAAAAAGAGGGCCATTTGTGTTAGGGAGTGGTGAGGTAAGTGATGTGGATGAGATTCTGGAGGTTTTTGTCAGCATTCATTTTTAAAAGAAAGCATTCTTAAATGAAGATGAATATTTGAAGAGTAAAATAAGTTTTGGTGAAAGATGGAAGCTTCTTAAGCTTCTTACTGATGGAATGGAAGGAATTAACAATGTCAGATTTCATCCTCTATCTTCCTTCTTATCCCAACACTTTGCTAGGGCCTGATTCAAGATTAGTCATTTACATGTTAGTATGAATTTATTGTTCTTATTTTCAACAAATGATCAAAAATTCATTGAAGGATTCCCCAAAGTATTTGCACTTTAGGTCTTATTCTTTGCCACAGGATGAAATATATTGCTCCATGTGACAAGAATTCTAGTCATTCGGTACTGTGGAGAGAGGCACATGGGTAGTGCTGACATTGGATATGTAAATGTTAGTAACTCTGTATAATGTCAGCTCAGCCATAAAGCTACTACTTTGCTTAACTGCTCATTAATTTAGTCAATCAATTGTTTATCTATCTATCTGTCCACCATCTGTCTGTCCATCTATCCATCCATCCATCCATCCATCCATCCATCCATCCATCCACTTTTTAGCAATCCTTAATAAAGCATGTATCTTGTGCAGGCAGAATGCAGGCATTAGGATTATAAAAGTAAATGCAACATATTGACAGTTTTTGTGGATCTTGGAAGATTATTTTTGAACAAAACCCCTCTTCAAAAATCCTGCAAAATATTTTCTGTGTCAAATTATTTAATTAGAGGAAAGAGAGGAAGATGACATAAGAATTCATAGTTAACTCTTGTCTAGAAGCTTTGACCACAGGGGGAAGCTGTGAGTCAGCTCTCATAGGCCTCCAGTCTAAACTCCATGTGGGGTGTCCTGCAAGGCCCCTCAATATTTGGTCCTCCACACATTCCCAGTCTTTGTCCCTCACTCCCTGTCCCTCTCTAACCCACACTGCAGGTACCCTGCACCAGCTCTTGCTCCCCAGCATGCCAAACTCTTTCACATCTTTGTGTTTTCGTGAACACACCATATCTATTTTCAGTTTGGAACATTCTGCTTCAGTCTCTCACTGTCCTAATACTCTTTCCCAATTCCGTTTTTAGACCAGTTTCTCCCTGAAGCATTCTGGTCCTCCCCAGATAGTGCAAACCACTGTCTCATTTGTGTCCAAGAGCACTTTAGAGATGCACTTGGCCATCATGAGAAATGTAAGGTAGCAGATATCGGGGTGAAATAGAAAGCATGTGTGATTCCAAGAGGGATGGAGTTGACCATAAATTCTGGCTCCCATCCCCACACCCCTCACCAACCGCTTGGCCTGGGTCTGGTGATTCAATATGTCTAAATTCCTTCCTTTCTCACATTCTTGCTGTTTGTCTTATTAAAAACTGTTAACTTTCACAGAATTGTTGTGGGGATAAATGATGTATGATGATGTATTGTGAGAAGCTGGTCCTGGGCCTTGTACATGAAAAGTGCTCCATATTTGTACACTTGTGTCCTCCTATTGTCACCTCTGGTGTGCCAGACTCTGTCACAGTACCATGAATGCCTCAAAGTCAGATTGCTTGTCTGTGCATCTCTCACAACATCCACAGAATTTTTGCTTCTCAGAAGCAATACAGCATGGTGGCTAATAGCAGGGATTCTGGTGCCAAACACCTTGTGAGAAACTAATGCTACTACTTGCTAACTGTGTGGCCTTGGGGATATTACTTGATCTCTCTATGACTCAGTTGTCTTATCTGTCAAATGGGGATAATACAAGAACCTGTCTCATAGGGATGTTATAATGTTTACATAAGGATCTGGTCATGGTAAACCCTCATTAAAGCTGGCTATTATTAGTAGGTGTTCAAGAACTGTTTACTGAAAGGCCAATGAATAGATGTTAGTGTGTGATAGTCTCAGGAAGTCTGGCTAACATGGAGGTGTTTATTTGGTTCATAATGACTGTTTCTTGACCTACCTATAATTAGTTTCTATTACCAGGTTATTATTAAGTTGAGAGGAATTACTTTCCTGTGACGGGCCATGTCCTGACATACTGAAGGTTAAATGCTACCGATGTGTCTGACATCCAACATTGAAATTATTTTGTTGGTTTTAGTAATATGGATGAGTTCTAAGGTGAGCTGTTGGTCAGAAGTAGAGGTTTTCCTGTAAAGAAGTGACCAGAAATATCTGAGCTGTGGTCTCAGAGAATGTTTGGAAATATCCCCTTCAAGTCTTAAATTTCCCACCTGAAAGAATCCATGTTGTTGGCTTTTTTAGGGGGAGATTCAACAAGACTGTAAAACTTGGGAGGAAGGAGGCTCATCTGAGTCTCTGCATCCATTCAGTGTTCAGAACGGTCTTGGGTCCATGACATTGCCCACAAAAGACCTGTGAGCTAATTATGCAAAAATTGAAGATGTTTTTCTTCCCAACCTAGAGATCACCCTCTGAAATTTCCATGTGATCAGTGCCTGACCCCAAGGAAAGCATTATTCTTAGTACACATATATGTTTTATTTCTGATTATCACATTAAAAAAATTAAGTAATATCATTTTCTGTCAAGAGGATTGGCTTAGGTAGACCTGTGGCTGGGGGTCACTTTGCCTTCAGCTGACTGAGTGACTTTTGCTGTTTCTTGCACTGCTGAGATTCAGTTTCCCTACCTGAATGAGAAGCAGTTAGAGTTTGGTTATTATAGTAACAAGGATACCACCTTGCTGACCATATGATGACACCGGACTCAGTTCTTTAGAATTCCTTGCATTTAATCCACAGCAAGCCCAGACAGTAGCTACTTTTTACCCTCCTCATGTTACAGGTAAGGAATCTGAGCTCCGGGGAGTGGAGTCCTTTGCCAAATGTGTAAATAGCAGGCTTACGCATTGAGCCTGGGCTTTTTTATGTTTCACAAACTTATGAATAACCGATTTGTGACAAAGAGCGTTAACATCAATGGGGGTTTTCAGGAAGGATGAAGAGGTGACTTTCCCAGTATATTAAAACATATGTTCACGCCCTTATTCCTTTCTTTCCTACCTCCAGTGTTTCCTCAGTCAAACCTCTGGTCCACCTTAATCTGCCTGATTAGATTTTAGTTCTTTTATTTCTCCAGAAAGACTCTATTCTCTAGAGTCTTCTATGCTTTTTTCAAGCCCAGCTAGTATCTTTATAATCATTATTCTGAGCTCTAGTACCATCATCTTATGTCCATACTGATTAAGTCCCTGCCCATTTGTACTGCTTCTTGTTCTCTTTTCTGAGGTGAGCCTTTCCATCTTGTCATTCTCTCCAGAGAAGAATGGATAAACTAGGGAACAGAATACTAAAATAGCAACAAAGACCCCAGAGATTTACACACTTGCATAAAGTGGTCAGTTTTCTATTTGTAGAGTTGCAGCAATTCTCTTCTTAGATCTCTGGTTGAGTTCGCAGGTGTTCAGCATGATTTGATAGCTAACTAGCTGAATTCCAGGGACTAGATGAAACTAGGATCTCCTACTCCACTGCCATCTTCCTCCAATGATCTATAGCCCACCTTCCAGAATGCTAAGATTTCCCAGTTACTCTTCCTCTATAGTACTCTTTACTTCTCTTTTGATGTGCTTGTTATAATTGCTGTTATGTATTTAATTATTCACTTGGATTTAAGGTCTCTCTCTGCTAAAACATAAAGCTTCTAGTGACAGGGCTACCTCAACATCATCAGCCTGAATCCAGAGTTTACCTTGCGCAGTAAACAAGGCCCAAGAGAAATATTTGTTTGAAGGTTGAAAGAATGAGGACCTACTATGTTTCCCACATGGGGAGAGGCCAGAATAACCAAAGATAGTGAACTCTGGTGACATTTCTATGCAATCCCATGCTTGTCTTTCTAATTATATGCTTCCTCAAGCTGGTAGTAGTAAGCTGGTGAGCATGCTCCACTGGACACCAAATGACCACCCTTCAGGAGTGCTCTCAAAGACCTGCTCTGAATTGGATGGGAGGTTATGCTTGATAATCGTTAATCTGTTCATCTGTTCATTACTTCATTAGTTCACTCAGTCACTCTGTTAAGCAATTATTACTGCCACAAACATTTACCAAGCATCTTGCTAGTTGCTGGTGATGGAATAGTGAATAAAAGCTTATCTTCTAGTAGAAAGAAATGCTAGCTGCCCTTCTGAGTACTTCCATGAATCAGATAAGATATGTGTTTGATTGCTTGTCTTCAGTCTGACACTGCAGCTTGTTAGAACCATGTCGTGAAGTAGGAAACATGCTTAGGGAGGTTAAGTGGCTTGGCTAAGACCCCACAGCTAGGAGGTGTCAGAACTAGGACTCCGACTCAGTACTAATTAAGATTCTAGAAATCTATTCCACAAGAGAAAAGAATGTGTGGCTGCAGAGCGGACAGCATTTTTGTGAAACTGTGAGCATTATTAAAGCAACACATTCAGTTAGTGGTGCAAACTCTGGTCTTCAATGCTCTGCACTGATACACAGAACCCCAATTCTCCACTTACCAGAGGTTACCGTGTATCGGGGATGAATGTTGGCAGCCCATAATTAGGAGATTGTAAAGAGTGCTAAGACTGGGATGTGTCTCTCAGATGGCTTCACTGGGGAAGTATAGTCTAAAAGGAAGAAACAGTCTTACTGATACATGGGGATTTAGGAGAGAGAGCTTTCCCGACAAAGAAAAATCTCACATATAAACCTTTAATTTCTTATTTCAAAGGGGAAGAGGTTGTATGTTTGCTGCTTCTAGAGGATGTCGTGAAAACTCACCATATCCTACCTCATTCTCCCTTGGTACAAATACCAAATCATGATATCTCCCCAGGCTACAAATGAGATTGCTTTAGAAGGCAGTAAAATTCATTTCAACAATTGTATCCCATGGTGATCGAGAATAGGATAAACAAAATCAGCCAGTAATGAAAGAATTCTTTTCACTTCTATATGATAGCTGGGCCTGAGCTGAGTGTTGGGAACTGGGCTCTGAGCTTAGCACTTGCTAGCTGCATGACTTGGCCATGTTCTGCAACCTCTCTCTGAGGAGCTATAGAGATTCTAGGAAAATGCCTTGGGGAACAATGTGGGGTCCTAAAGGGATGTTGCTGTGAAGATCCAGACACCATTCTCATTTCAATCCCATCCATTTGGTCCTTATTTGCTTTCTCCATTGCAGATTTCAGTGGGAGGAATCTTCCTCTACTGTGAAAGAGATGCTCTGGGCTCAGGTCACTGCAGTCCCTCCATGGCCCTTTGCGCAGGGGTCCTGGCCACAACCAAGTTCTGGCTAAGGCCTTCTTGTGTCCCTGGGTGCCTCATTACTTTGGAGATGTGCTAGTTGCTCACAAAGGACTGAGGACTGGGATCTCTCTTTGGGTCAGGAGTCCTGGTGCTATCAGTGTGGGCTGTAGAATGGAGCCATCGAGCCTTTCAGAGGAAATTTAGCGAGTCATTAAGAAAACAACTGGAGACTGTTGAGCTGTTAGTGAAGTGCAGCCAGCATCAGGTTCTTTGCATGGCTGATGGTTGAAACAGGATCCTACCTGTAGCTTCCACTCCAGTGGCCTGAAGCCAGGCCTGCTGTAGTCTGCTGTATCTCAAAATCTTCTAGGTCCCTATGCACCTGACACTGTTGGGATGAACACAGGCCAGGTGCACCAGAAATGGAGGGCAGCCAATTAAAAGGGATGGAACCAGAGAAAGTTGTTCGCTGTGGTTTCCACCGTCTTGACAAGAGAAGCCTGGAAAGTGCTATTATAAGTGGTTTTCTAATACCATGTGAAGAGGTATTAGAGAATATAGGTCAGCATTTGAACTGTGTGACTCTAGGCAAATTACTTAACCCCTCTGAGTATCAGCTTCTTCCTCTGTAAAATGGGGATACAAATTGTAAAGACTTCTCAAGACTGTTGTTTAAGTTTTCCAGGGTAGATTATCCATACAGCACTTAGCATGGAGCCTGCTTTGCAGAAAAATAGCTGCCATTTCTGATTATTTAATTTTCTGGAACATCACTATTTCCAATTCGATGCATTCAAATGCAATAAAACAAAGTTAATGGATTAATATAACATTGACCTTTATGCCTGGGAACAGTGGTTACATGTGAGTGTGCACATGTTTTGGTGCAAACAGGTTTGGCTTGAATATTACATAGAAATCATGTGAATATGTATCTTTAAATTTGGACCATAGAGTGTTGTCTATTCTAACCATGACTTTCAGATATTAACACATGCAGTCCTGACTAACGTCAGGTTCTGCTCATTTGTTTATTTAAGGAATACTCACTGAGGGTCTCCACCCCAGGTTAGGCATTTTTCTGGATGTTGAGTATATACATGGGACTCCTAACTCAGTGAAGTTTATTGTAACAACTGGATACACACCCATTTAGGGTCTATTTTGTGCTGACATTTTTCTAGATGATGTTCAAGATGCAAAGAAAAGAAGTTTCTGGCCTTCAAGAAACTTACACAGTACCCAGAGGAGGAAAAAATTGTGGCAGCAAGTTACACCCTTCTTAGAAGCTCCCAGGGAGTGCTCTCTTCCCTCAGGTTCCTCTTCTCTGCATTTCTATGACCCATTAGGGCTCCCACTGGTGGTCCTTTCCAGAAGAAAAGAGACCACTTTAAGGGTCATTTGAGAGCTGTCATGTCAAAATATCAAATGGGAATCACTCTCATTCTAATTGTTTTTAATAAACCAAAAATCAAAGTCAGTTTTGTAGGCAGCATGTAGATGGGCCTTGCTTTTTATCATTCAGTCACTCTGTGTCTTTTGAATGGAGTGTTTATTCCATTAACATTTAAAGTAATTATTGGTTGATATGTGCTTTTGCCATTTTCTTACTTGTTTTCTGGTTGCTTTTGTAATTCTTCTTTGTTCTTGTCTTCTTTTCTTGCTCTTTTCCCTGCTATGTTTTTTTTTTTCCCCTCCCTGGTGGATTGATGGCTTTCATTATTGTTATGTTTGGGTTCCTTTCTTTCTTTCTTTCTTTCTTTTTCTTTTCTTTCCTTTTTTTTTTTTTTTTTTTGCATGTATCTATTATTGGTTTTTGTTTTGTAATTACCATTTGGTTCATATATACATTTTATGAGTATAGCAGTCTATATTAAGTTGATTTAAGAGATTCTCTTCAGACCTAGAAACACATGCAGATTGAAAGGGAAGGGATGGAAAAACACCATGCAAATGAAAGTGATTAGAAAGCCAGGATAGCAATACTTATATCAGACTAAAAAGACTAAGACAAAGACTGTAGCGAGAAACAAAGAAGAACATTGCATAATGATACGGAGGACAATCTAATAAGAAGATATAACAATTGTAAATATCTGTGCACCCAACATGGGAGCACCTAAGTACATAAAGCAACTATTGACAGATATAAGAACCTTCCATCAAGAACAGCACCATATACATTCTTCTCCAGTGCTCATGGAATGTTCTCCAAGATAGATTAGATAGTAGGCCACAAAACAGGTCTTAATAAATTCAAGAAGTCTGAAATCATATTATGCATCTTTTCTGACCATGAGAGTATGAAACTAGAAATCAATTACAAGAAAAAAAATTGGAAAAAACACAAATACATGGAGGTTAAATAACAGGCTACTAAACAATGAACAGATTAACAAGAAATCAAAAAGGAAAATAAAAAAAAAATACATGGAAACAAATGAAAATGAAAACATAACAGTCCCAAATCTTTGGCATTCAGCAAAAGCCATTATCTGAAGGAAGTTTATGAGAAACTTTATGAGAAAAATCTCTAATACACCTAATCTTACACATAAAGGAACCAGAAAGAGAGGAACAAAGACAAAAGCCAGTAGAAGAAAGGAAATAATCAAGATTAGAGCAGAAATTCATGAAATAGTGCCTAAAAGAACAACAGAAAAGATCAAGGAAACCAGGAGCTGGTTCTTTGGAAAGAGAAACAAAATTGATGAACCTTTAGCCACATTCATCAAGGAAAAAAGAGAGAGGACTCTAACGACAAAGTCAATTTGGACAAGCCCATTAGTCACCCATAGGTCTTATGTGACTTCATTTCCTGCCTAGTGAAATGGAAATGACCATCCTCCTCTTGCAGATGAGGGTTCTAAAGTTCACAGGGTGTTTCTGTCACATGCCCATGGCATAGACCTTCCTGGCAGGGCAGAGCACTGAGATAGGGGCATGGCGACAGCCGTGAAAGGGTGCATGGTGATAGCCATGAAAGGTTTCCAGGAGCTTGGCCTCACTTGAAGAAAATGATACTCCCTTACTGACTGTATTCTTGTTTTCCTTGCTTCTATCTGAAGCAGCAATGTTGAATCTCTTTTGTGTCATTGCTCGTTGGTGGCCAATAACCTTTCCTCTGGTGAGTGTTTCCCAGTTTTGCTCACCTCCCTCCCAGCTGCCTTCTGGGCTGTAGCTCAATAGATCATGTCTCTCCAGGCCTCATACGTTGAGATAGAGGTTTTCTATCCCACTGTGTCTATTTTTTGTTTTCCAAAAGTCCCGTGTGCTAGAATTTTAATACTGGAGTCTGTTTCCTGGTTGGGTCTTGTCTCTGTTAGCCAATGATATCATGTTTCTTTTAAACACATGGCCGGTGGTTTCATTCTCTGCCACATTTGGATGCTGTTTATGGCTTCTGGGAGGGAAAGGTTAATTTCCCTTTTCGGTGTCTGATTTTCTTCTTTTAAGATGTCAACAGCTGACTTGGTTTTAGTTGGAGTCAGAGATCTTTGTGTTGAATCTCTGAGAGCCTCTGAAAAATGCTCAGTAGTGCTTGACCGATAATGCAGCAAGCATGCTTTGTGATGATTGCTCATATTTATTTTGGCTTTCAAGTCCTGTTGTGTCTACTTTCATAAAAAAAAAAAAAATCTATCCTGTCTGCTCTCTTCTCTCCATTCCCATTACTCTCTTCCCCATTTAGGCATCTGTGCCTCTCTCTTGGGCAACCAAAGTGGTCTTGTAAATGGTCTCCTTGAGGCAATTCTTTCCTGTGCCCCTCTCACCCACTTCTGCCAGGCCAATATTCCAGAAACACAGCTCTGTTCGTGTTACACATCTGCTCAAAATCCACCCATGATTTCCTATTCCTTAAAATGTAAGTCCACAATCCTATAGATGAGTCCTCAAAGGTCTCAGTTCAACCTTGAAGTTTCTTTGAGATTTTATAAGGCTCTAAGCCAAGCAGAAGGTCTGGGAACTCTATCAAGTCCTCTAATAAGTACTTTTCATAACTGGTAGCTCCTGCCTCCTCACAAATGGTTGCTATATTTACTCTGCCTAGAATCTCTCCCTGTCCCTCATATCTATATAGCCTGGATGTCCCTCAAGGCTCAGATCAACTCCATCCCCTCCAGCAATGTCCCAGTCTTCTCCAGGCCAACTTCGTGTCTCCCTTGATGCCTTTCTTGCTTGAATTCCCAGTATAGTGACTGCAGTGATGTTCACTGGCTAACTGGCTTCCAATCATTTCATACATAAACTACACACTTTCCATGTAGGTCTAGTTCATCCAGTTGAATTCAGATTATAAAATGGCTCCTAAAGTTGACACTTAAATGCTCCCTTTCCCCCAACACTTACATTTTGGAGACCAGTGAAAGACTGTGGTTTGTGATATAGGTAATTCAGAAAAGTTTTATTTCCTATGGCCTGAGTCTGATCAAGGAAGCCTACATATTTATATGTGGATCATATTTTCACATGTCTTCAACAACTTTTCTTCCTAGATGTGGCTCCTCACAGGGTCCAGGGTTATATTGTCCACTCTTGCATATGGGCTGAACAAGGCATTTGTAAACATAATTTCAGGTCCCTTGTTGCACTTTCTGATTCACTGGTCCCCTCTATGGCCCTTTTGCATAACTCATCAGCTTACTTCCTGGACACATTCCTTCATTCTTTGCCTAAGCTGACGTCTGTCTGTCTTCGCATCCCCTGACTTCCCATGCACTGATACTACCCAGGAGGTCGTCTGTGTTGACACATGTGAGCCACTCAACCCTGTTCTCTCTCTCCCTTGTTCTTCTCACCTCTGGTGGCTTCCCCTACAAGCCACCTCATTCACCCACTCTTGTGGCTACACCCTGGACTTGGTCAGTTTCTGGAGATGCTCCACCTCAGAAGTCATAAAATTCACACCTCCCACTCTCTGACCACAACTTTCCTTTCCTTCCAATTCTGTCACTTGCTTGCTCTCAACTTTCTGGTTCTCCAGCTCATCTATCCTCTTCTTGTCCTACATTCTCTGCTGCCCTTGTCTTTCCTCTCATCCCTATTGGCATAGATTCCACAGTTCATCACTTCAGCAACTCCCTGAAATTTAGTGTCATTACTCTATTATCTTTTTGTCATACACATATCACAAATGGACCCTGCAGGATTCCAATCATCTGCTCTACTTGTGCCCCAATATGGCAACTGAAATTCTTTCTAGGTCAAATCCATTCCACTTTGCAGATTAAGACCACTACAGACGAATATAAATGGACCTCTCAGCAGATGCCTCAGTGCTGCCCAGTCCTTGCATGCTGCTTTGTTTTTCAGGTTTCTTGTCTGTCCTCCAGGAATTACTTCGAATATTCTCCTCTTTTTAAAAATCTCAACCTCTACCTATACTCTCAGGCTCAGCATATACAAAAGTAATGGTCTGAGACCACTCCTCATTTTCTATCATAAATCCTGAAAACTAGCATGCAGACTTGGCCTTTCTTTCTTTTTCAGTCTTCCCATGCAGCCTTTTCAGCTTCTTCAGGACTTTTCTGTTATACTCATTCCTTCCCTGATGGTCTCTACATCTCCTCCTCTTCTCAGATACTTTCTATCAGTTTTTAAACATATTTATTTCTTTCCCATCATTAAGGAAGAAAACGAATCCTTCTTTAACCCTATGTCCCACTCTACCAGCCACTCCAGCCTCTTCTTCCAAAGCTATGGAAGCCACTTGGCTTGAGGAATAGAACAAGTTTCATATGAATTGAGGATGTGATGCAGGGTCATGGGAGGTGGGAGATGAAGTTGGAGCTAAATGCTTAATAAACATTGATTAAACTGAGTTGAACAGACAGAAGTTTATTGGGTGCCTACATGTTGTTCAACAAATATGATTTAGAAGTGACACAGAACTTTGACACAGAACCCTTGCCTTCAAAGAACCTACCATCTAGTGGAAGAAAGACATTAGCAACATCTGAAGAGGTAGTAGTAGAAGGTAGATGCTAATTGAACTGGCTCAGTCTTCAATGTATGTCTTAAATCTGATCCCTTCTTACTATCTCTACCTCCCTATAATGGTCTAACTCCATAGGACTTCTTTCCTGGATTATTTCATTAATAATTGACCTCCCTACTGATATTCTTGCTTCACTTTGGCCAATTCCTAGGGACAATGTTTACCTTTTAAAATATATCACATCCTATCTGTCAAACTGACAAACTGTCCTCCTGGATGACAATCTTTGTTAGAGTTCAAATCCTAATGATAATCTTCATCCACTACCAATCCTGACATCATTCATGGGCCCCTAAGTGACTCCATAGGCTCCAATCACACAGACCCCTGTGTTATTTCTTAAGTGCAAAGGACTCCTACCCAGAGACTTTGTATTTACTACCATTTCTTCTTGGCAGGGAACTTCCCCAAATATTGCCTTGGCTACTCTGTCACTTCTTTCAGGTTTCTGTTCAAAAGTCACTTTATTAAAGAGTCCTATCCTGATCACATTGTATGGAAAATGGCACCCTGACCTTATTAATTCCCTTTCCCTTCACTCTCCTTTATTTTTCTTCTAGCACTTAACACCAAAGTTAAGCAAGTTAAGTTAAGCAAGTAATTGTTTTTGCATTCATATATTTTCTTTGTCTTTTTATTAGAATGTAAACTCCATGAGGGCAGGGTCTTGGTTTGGCTTGTTCTCTAATGCATCTCTAGGTTCTTGCACATAATGATCATTCCATAAATAGTGAGTGAATGAATAATGAGTGATGATAAAGAACCTCGCCCCATCCTGCTCCATGTGTTCATCCACGAATTCCATGAACATTCATTCAGCATCTTTTATGGGTTAGTAGATGTTTACTAACATCTTTGAGGGGCTGGTGCCCAACATGAACAAGCCCCAAAATGATCCGAGTGTTTCAGTGACAGGCAAGGCCGATTGAGATGGCCCAGATGTCTCTGGTTCAAAAATTCATGGCTTGTTGTCTCCATTCCAGACCTCCAGTCCCAGGGCTGGTTAAAAGCTCAATTACAGTTGACCCTTGAACATCATGGGGGTTAGGGGTACTGACCTTTGCATAATCAAAAATCCATGTATAACTTTGGACTCTCCCCAAATTTTACTATTAGTCTACTGTTGGCTAGAAACCTTACCAATCACATAGTCGATTAACAGATATTTTGTATGGGTTAATATATATTACATATATCTTACAATAAATTAAGCTAGAGGAAAGAAAATCCTATGTTTCTAGGAAATCATATGTTATTAGGAAAATCATAAGGCAGAAAAAATACATTCACAGTACTGTACTGTGTTTATCAAAAAACATCCACATGTAAGTGGACCCGTGCAGTTCAAACCCACGTTGTACAAAGGTCAGCTGTACTTTGGAGCAGCAGGTTGTGATCTGAGTAGGCATTCACATCTTCCTTTTCTGCTTGGGTTGAAGTATTTACCACCATCCAGAGGCCGGAAGCGACATTCAAACAATCTAGACCCAAATCCTCATTTTATAAGTAGAGAAACTGAGGCCCAAGAAGGAGGCACTTGCCTCCCATCAGAGGGTAAGCTTGTTGCAAAATGCAGCAGGAATCATAGGGTCCTGCTTCCTGGGGTGGGGATCTTTCTACTGTACCACACTGCCTCTCTTCATCACCCCTTCCTTTAATCCCCTCTTCACAATGTCCTCCTTTTCTTCTTGACAGTCGGAACTTTGTTAAGGAGCTGGGCAATGTGTGCTATGAAAAGCAACTTTATAGCTCTGTGCTGTTATGATCATATTTGGGGGCGGGGTGGCCAGAGCAGGCGGGAAGGAGCCAAACAGCCTGGTCTGCATGACTGCTCTGTGTTTTAATAGAATCCCCGCTGGTCACACCCTCTCCCGGGCTCCCTCACCCTGAGAGCCACATCGCGGTCACCAAGCAGTCGGGGAAATGAAAACAGTAATCTTAGAGCCCAGAGTAGAGCTGAAGGCAAGACCCCCACGTGAGGCTGGTGCTCAGACAAGGCAGCAAAAGAAAGGAAGAAAGCAAGAACAAGAACAGCAGGGACCTTCCTAAAGGAGAGATGGGAAAATTTGTTTTGCAGGGAGGGGCCAGAGCAAGAGCCTGCCACCCACGCAGGGCTGGTTTTAGCCACTGCACCATGGCTAAGTTGCAAAACATGGTAGGTGGGGCAGGATAAAAAAGGTCTTATTATGTGTCAGACTCAACTTATTTACATATAAGCCATTTGTCCTCCAAGCTCACTGAAGTAGGTAGAACTCATGAAAGCTGCATTATAGGAAAAAAATTGATGACAAAGTATAATTATAGAGCCTTGAAATAAAACCCAATAGCATTACCTAGCACTTATTAGTTATCTACTGTGAGTTGGACACTGTGTTAATGTCTTACACATGGGATCTAATTTATCCTTCAACCCTACAAGGGAAATACTGTCATTAGCCCTGTACCATGGATGAGGAAACTAAAGCTCAGACCAGCTGCTAGTTTGCCTCTAGTTACACAGCTAGTGGCATTAAAAGTGCAACCCAAGTGTGATTTTAGATACCATTCCACGTTCTTTAACACCACTGCTATGTGTTGAGGCACTGTGCTGGGCACTGGGAATTAAGGAACCAGGGTGAACAAGACTAACGGAGGTGTTTCTGTGCTCCAAGGTAGAAAGACTCTGCTAGAATAGCCAGTGTAAGTGGCAAAGCTGGGGCTTGAAATGTCATTAGACTTTAATGCTGGTGCAGTCCCCATTTTGCCCAGAGTCTTGCCATTCTTCACAACACATATCTGCTTGTCCTCCATGGGCCTAGAAGGCACCAAGGCATATGGCAATCAAACTAACCAGCCCCTTCCCTCCAACCTCTGAACTCCCCAAACAGACCCAGCATGTCTGTGTGCCTGGATATGTTTTTCCCTCACTGACAAATCTTCCCATCTTCCCTACCCTACCTCCTGGAGGAAATGTCCCAAGCCTAGCCTGACCATAGCTAGGCATGTGGTCAGGTCATTTTTGCAATGGGTGGAGGAACCGGAATACTTGGGGATATATTCCAGCAGATTGGTGGATCTGGTCAGGGTGTGTGGAAGTTTTTTTTTATGATTATGTCTATTTTTTTCAGTGAAATAAGACATAAAATACCTTATTATGTTATGTACTGAATGCTTGTTCCCATTCCCCCTCAAGTTCATATGTTGAAGCCCTATTTGGTATTTGGAGTTGGGGCATTTGGGAGGTAATAGGTTTGGATGGAAATCATGACAGTGGGACCCTCATGATGGGATTATTGCCCTCTAAAGAAGAAGATAGAGAGATTCTCTCTCCACATGTATGTGCCAAAAAGAGGCCACATGAGCACATAGCAAGAATGTAATTGTCTACAAGATGGGAAGATAGCCCTCACCAAGAATTGAATCAGCCAGCACCTTGCTCTTGCACTCCCTGGTCTTCTGAACTGTAAGAAATAAATGTCTGTTGTTTAAGCCACTCAATCTATGGTATTTGTCCTAGCAGCCCAAGCAGACCAGGACAGTAATTGGTACTGAGAGTGGGATGCTGCTGTAAGAACCACCTAAAACTGTGGAGGCAGCTTTGGAAGTAGGTAGGAAGTAGTGGTTTGGGAGGGTTTTGCAGTGCATGCTCAAGAAAGCCATAGCTGCCATGAAGGGACTGAGAATAGAGATTCTGGTGGGAACTCAGCAAGTAGAGAAGAAAGCTACAACAGGGCTTCTGTCTCCTGAGAGAATGCATGAGTGATCATGAACAGAACATTGCTAGAAATCTGGATGGCCAAGGCCATTCTGGTGAGGTCCTAGGTGGAAGCAAGGAACATGTCACTGGACCATGGAGAAAAGTGATCCTTGTTATCAAATGGAAAACAACGTGGCTGAACTGTATTCACGTTCTAGTGTTTTGTGGAAGGTGTTACTTGGGAGCAGTGGTACTGGGTTAGAAGAACAAAGTGTTGGAGGTATAGCTTGGTTCCTCCTGACTGCTTCTGGTAAAATGTGAGAAGAGAGAAATGAATTGAGGAAGAAATTGTTAAGCAAAAAGAGCCAGAATTTAAGATTTGGAAAAGTGCCATATTATAGAGAATGCCAAGAGAGGGGCTGAATGGTCATCTGTTAAGGAGATTAGTATGGGTGTGAACCATGGATCTAATTAACCACTGCAGTAGAAACACTGCCAGATTGAGCTGAAGAGGACAGAAACAGCATAAAATAGAAGATGGTGTTGGACTTCTTAGTTTCTACAGGAGAGGACCACAGAACCATTTAGCTGAAGTGTGTGCTATTCTTCAAGACAAAGGAAGGACAACTCTGAAGGTGATTCAGAGATCACCAACATTGCCTTCTTGTTTTCAGCAGGCCAGATAGTGGCCACCAGGAGCTGTGGGGTGTGACTCCTACCTAATGGGGCTAGCGAGTCTTAAGGGTGGGACAGCTACTCCAGTGGGTCCAGAAGGCAGAACCTTGAGTCAAGGAGGATTATTTTCCAGCCTTAAGGTCTAATAGTATTTGTCTTTCTAAGTTGGACTTCCATGGAACCTGTCATTACTTTTTCCCTTCCAAAGCTTTTGGAATGGAAATGTCTATACTATGCCTGTCTTGTCTTTGTGTTTTGAGGTTATGTAACTTATTTTGTTTCACAGCTGGAGAGGAGTTTTGCCACAGAGTGAATACCACCTTTAATCTCACCCATATCTGATTTCTGAGACTATCATTTGAGAGAGGATTTTGGGATTTCAGAAGCAAGAAGCAGATACAGCAGGGAATGGGAGAACAGATGTCACAGGGAAATGTCATAGGCTTTCCAGGTAGCATTAAAAACATAATTGAGAATCGTTGTCATTCATTCAGGGTGAGACTGATCACTTGGGTTTGTGTTTTCTCTAGCCTATCACATTCAACGGCCCAGCACAGAACCAGAATTCAATCTCATGGGGATTTTCTAGCAGGTATAATGGAACAGATAGAAGCAAGGAGATTGACAGTTTCTTCCATGGCTTTTGGAATCTGAGTCAGGCAAGAAGGGAACTGGGGAAACAGAAGAATCACTGGAGATGAGGGTTGGGGAAATTGAGATTAGGACAAAGTGACAATAATTGATCACAATGGGTTCTCAAGTATGACTGAAGTAGTTGAAGTAGGGGGAAAGGCCAGGGCACTGAGAGGTCACATTAATAGAAGGATTATTTGTGAGGATAACTGTCAAGAATTACAACCACCATATTGGAAAGAGAGGCAGTAAGCCAGAAGCTAATATCATGAAAAAAAAATGGGGAAAATAGCTCCAGGGTTCCTAAATGGTTGCTACAAGGAGGTACAGGTGGAGTTCAGTTATAGGGGATCTTACTGATGACAGTCTGACTTGTCGTGGCCTTTGTGGACCTAAGTCTTAGTGTGGTGTCTTACCTGGGATGTCAGGGAAGGAAGAATTGGGTTGATCTGGTCTCTTGAGCCTTCCTGATCTTTGCATCTCTGGCATCCAACTTATTACTCAGTCAGTGGAAGAGTGAATGAACGAATGAATGAATGGAAGCTTCTGAGCTGGCTCAGAACTGGGACTGAGGCTATGTGCTCAACTGTCTCTTTCTACTGAAGGTTGGATCGACAAACACAAATTTCTTTACCTGACTTTCAAGGCCCTCATATTCAATCCCATTCCAACCTATCCTATCTTGTTTCCTCCTCTTTACAAATTCAGATTCTTGGCCCGACAGTTTGGGCTTCTAGCTGTCCTGACAAAACACCCCGCTCATTCCTGACTCTCAGCCTTAGCTCAGGAATTTCCTCCAACAAGAATAGCCTATTGTAATCCTGTTTCTCCTGCCAGGTTTTTGCTGTCCTTCAAGGCCAAGGTCAGTCAAACCCATCCACAAACCCTTTCCTGATATTAAAATCTGTCCTCCTCATATTTTCTATAGCTTTTATGAAATGTCCCACATACTGTGGAGTGACTTTTATCTTGTCTTTTATTATTTGCTATTTTAGAAAGAAGATTAACCTTGCTTTTCCAGCTAAATATTGAGTTTCATAAGGGGAAAAACGTTTTTTACTTTTTGTGCCTTATTTCTTATAGTCTCTTTCCCCATGCCAATAACTACAGGTTGTTTGAATTGATTCTATTACCCTGTGTCTGTCCTTTGAGTATCCTGAACTTGCTGATTTTTTTTGTTTGTTTGTTTTCTTCTCCAGACTTCCTTTCTTCTCCAGGGAGCAGTTCTCCTGTCTTTCCTTTTCTCACTCATATTCCTTCTTTGGGAGCATGGGGTCTACACGACTGAGTTCAGGATCATCTTCTCTTTAGTCTCCCAGAATGTCTAAGCCAGTCTAAACTCTTTATTAGTCACCTTTGTGTAGCAACTTCAATATTCTTCTTTTAACCTGACCACTTCTTCAAAGATTAGAGTTACTTCTATGAGTATGTACTTCTGTGAGTATGAGTATATACTGAACATTTCCATGTAGATGACTTGGACATCTCCTTGAATTCAACATGTTTGACATCAAACTCAGTGTCTTTTGATATTAGTTCTTCATCTGGAGGCCCTCCATTTTTATTAATGACATTGACCTACTTACAACACTGAAATCTTCTATTGGCTTACTTGGGGCCTATGGGGTAAAACTTGTTGCCATAATGCATAAGAACCTATATGATATGGCCTCTACCTACCCCTCCAGCTTCATTTTCCTGACCATACAATTTAACATCCAACTAGAATGACATTCTCCAAGTTTCCCAAATAGAGCATTCAAGTTCACATCTCCGTGTTCTTGCATATGTTGTTCCTTCTGCCTGACTGCTGTTCCTTCCTTTTCTATCTAGGGAAAGTTCTGATCTAGCTGTAACATCACCTTACTGTTGGGAGGCTTTTCTTGCCTTTCTAGAGTTTGATGTTGCTACTACATTCGTATTCACCTTATATACCATTATATGTATATATGGATAATAAGACATGTCAGATTTATTGGTTTGCATGATAGGCTATACAGAATGTGAACTCTTCTTTGCTTATATTCTCTAGCACAGTGTCTGACAATAATAGATGTTAATTAAATGTATTTTGAGTCAATCAATAAATGAATGAATTTATCCAAACCTCTAAGAATCAAGTTTCAAAATCAGATTTGAATTTCCCCTATCCTTTGCCTTCTGTTGCATCTTGTTCTTTCATTTTCTATCATATTAAAAACGGCCCCACTCAGTTCTTTCCTTCTTATATAATTGCAATAAAACACCTGTATCTGCCCCTGCCCCACATTCTCCTTCCTTTTCTGTATAGGGAAGATTCCTGTGATAATGCCAGATTTGATAATACCACTCACTGACAAACTCAAAATCCACCCATAACTATTTTTTGCTCTTGAAACAAAGCCCACAGTTTGGTCTTTAAGATCTTCTATCATCTGGAAGCAAGCTGTTGCTGCCACAAACCTCATCTTAGTTCTCCAGAACCCAGAATAAGACTTGTGTCTCATTATCAAACATGCTTTCTTTCCCCCCACAGCATTTGTTTTCTTTAAAAAAAAATCCAGAATATTTATTGTATACCTACTATTACAAATTTCACTGTATTGTTTTCTTAGTCCTCAAAACAACATTTTGAATATTAAATTGGGTAGTCTTCTCTCCATTTGTATATGAGGGGTCTAATCCTTGGGGAGATTTAACTTGTCCATGAGTATACCCATTGTACAGATTTTATAGCTCCTGACTGGCACCTTTTTGAAAGGATTAATTTTTCTTTTGTATATGTCCTACTTCTCTCCCTCTCCCCATGACAAGTTCTTTGAGTTTAAGCATCATTATTAACCAGTTCAATCCTCCTGCTTTACGGAAGAGAGATTAGGAGCTCAGGACCAACATACTGTGTCTGAGGAGCTGGCAAACTGTCTTCTGGGGGATTTCATGAACAATGAGTTTGCAAAGAACATCTGTAAAGCAGCCTTTATAGTTCTTTGCAAAACTAAACCATAAGAGAAGGTTTCACAATAATTGTGACATCAACATTAAGGTCGTTGGGCCAGCTTGTTATCCATTACTAATTGCTCATCCTTTCCTGAAACCTTGGGTTTTTATATACTTTCTCAGGTGGTGCAACCCAATGATTTATCAACTTGGTTATCCCTTTTAACATTTCAGATTTATTAGGTGCAGGCCAGTCTTTCAGCTACACTTTAATTGTGTTAACTGCAAATGCAATTAATTGTGTCACCTTTGGGGAAGAATTTCACAGCTACATTTGGGGGAGGGTGGTTAAGTCCCTTATTAAAGTAGTATGTGTTGAAATTCTCAAGAGAAAGCCCAGATTCTATGATTTTTGTGAGGCTTGACTATATCCATCTTTCTCCCCTGCCCTTCCCCCCTCCCCCTTGGTTGCTGTTCATCAAGGCAACTGGTAGCTGCTTTCTTGTTGCTGTTCAATTTGGGGGATATTAGCAAATGAGGGTCATTTTACTTTCTGTAATACCAGCTGTCAAAATTAATACTCCATTCCCTCCCACAAAACATAGAGTACCTGTTCTTCTGACTTGATTTGCCTGTGCTCAGAGCTCTGCATCATCCCTTTTATTCAGGCTCCCTGCCTGAGGCGAGGTTCCTTGGGAAGGGCTCAAATGCCCTTCCTACTCCCCGCATTAGCCTGACTCCTGCCTGTAGTCACTCTGGGTCCTCACATAATAAATCACTTTAACCTGTTTCTAAAACAAGGTCAGATTGTGCTACAATTCTTAAAAAGGATTTACAAATCTCTCCTTGGGTGCAGTTCTCACGGGAGACCTTTGCGCAAAGAAAGGACAGTTAACAGGGCCTATGGCAGGAGGGGTGTGCGTGTTGGGGGAGGGGAGCCGGGCGTGAGGGGGTGCGTGGGGCAGAGAAAGTCCTTTTGCTTTGGCCAAAGAATCCCTGCAATGTTTGAGTGGGCTTCCATGCCGTAAACATCGGGGGGGGGGGGGGCATTTAACATATCAAACGCAAATAAAAATGACAAGCCGATGGCTCACTTCTGAGGCAGCCTTGTGCAGTTTTGGGAATCCTCCATCCCTGTGGTTTTCCGAAATATTATAAGTCTATATTCTGGATTAAGTTTACTGTTTTCTTCTCCATGGCATTGCCTTCCAGCCTGAAACCATCTGCGCCCGGCCTGAAGACTCATGTCCTATCAGCGGAATCAAAGGCTGGAGCCCCGCTCAAGAGTCACTTAGGATTTTCTGTGGCACAAGGAAGCATGCGCAGCACACCACAGCCACGGAGGCGCTGTTTATTCAGCGAAAGTGCTCTGTAATTTATTTAAAATAATCCATCTTGCCCAAATAAAGGGGCCATTGATGGCCTCCCCCTGCAGGCCTCCACTGAAAGGCCCCCTCTTGACGGTCTGTTTTGCTGGTCACAGCTAAATACCTGACACAAGTGATTCAGGCTCCCTGCTTCCCCTCAGTTCTCTCCCACTATTTTTAAAAAATGAGATTTTACTAAGCCTGCTTGTTTTCTTTTACACCAGTAATCAGGCAAGGCTAACTCTCCCCCCCTTTTTTTTCTTTTTAAAATAAAAATAAAAACAACAACAACAACAACAACAAAACCCTCAAAAAAACCCCAAACCAACAACAACACAGATTGGCCATTAAAAATGATTAATGCCAGTCAATTTGATAATTGCCAAGCGGGAGGTGCCAGCCATTTTGGGATTTAGTGCAACCTCCAAACCAGCTTCTTTATGAGCCTGGGCTAATGAGGAATCACATTAGGCTTTTTACTGTATATGAATTGATTAGCTGAAAATGAGATTACGTCCACGGTGCAACACCAGCGACAAAGAGCCCTTTCTTCTCACACACTTCCCAGTGCCAGGACATGCTGCTTGAACTTGAAAATGTTTTTTTCTCTTGGTTTTCAAGGAAAATATTGGAAGAGCCCCGGCGTGGCTTCTGTATCTATGTACATCTGCAAAAGCAACAAATTTAGGAACAAGAATATAATGACCAGGATGTCTTGCTTTTAGGGTTGTGGATTTGACAGGTTCCAAGGAACCAGGACACAGGGCTTCAGAATTAAACTTTCCCGAATGGGGAGCTGGTCTCTGCCACTCATTTGCTCTGTGACTTGGGTGCAATCGCTTAACCTCTCTGAACTTTACTTTCCTAATCTGTACAATGGGATAGTACACACTTTAGAGGATTATCAGGATTAAACGAGACAGTAGGTTTAAAATATTTAGCACAGGGTCTGCAACATAGTAGGTCTTTAAAAATACTTTTCCTTCCTTTCTTCCTCCCTCCTTCCCTTTCATCCTTCCTTCCAGATGAATAGTAGTTATTTAAGTTACTTATTACGTTTATTTACCAAGAAAGGAAACATCACGAAGCTGGCAGTGAAAATGCCAACATTCTAACCAGAAACTCACCATCTAACAGACAGGCCCTGCAACTGTGTTGTAAAGATCTGGAAAGTAGGCAGAGATGGAGTGGGACACCCCTGCCTATATTTGTATGATCCATGAGCTAAGAATGTTTTGTGCATTTTACTTTATTTTTTAAACGATTTTATTTATTTTGGAGAAAGCGAGACTGTGTGTGTGTGTGTATGTATGCATTTGTGTGTAAGCGGGGGGGAGGGGCAGAGGGAGAGAAAATCTCAAGTAGACTCCCAGCTGAGCTCAGAGCCCCATGCGAGGCTCATTCTCAGGACCCTGAGCAGAAACCAAGAATCCCATATTAACTGACTGAACCACCCAGGTGCCTCTGATTTTTGCTTCTTATTTTATTTTATTTTTAAAGATTTTTTCTATTTATTAGAGAGAGAGAAAGAGAGGGAGATAGTGCACAAGCAGAGGGAGCAGCAGGCAGAGGGAGAAGAAGAAGCAGGCTTCCTGCCAAGCAGTGAGCCCGATGCCGAACTTGATCCCAGAACCCTGGGATCATGACCTGAGCTGAAGGCAGATGCTTAATGAACTGAGCCACTCCAGTGTCCCTGGTTTTTGCATTTTAAATAGCTGAGCAAAACAAATCAAAAGGAGAATACATTTTCAAAGATGAAATATGTAAAATGACATTACAGATCTGATTTCACAGATGACATTTGCAATTGATTTGGGTGATAGGGAACATTGGCCTTGCACACCAATTAAGTAAAATGTCATCCCTTGAAGAATTGTATTTTCTTCATAAATATATTAAAAAAAACCCTGCTCAATTCTTATGATATTTTGGATTTCATAAAAAAAAAAAAAAACTTGTGGAAATTTGTTTTTCACTTGTGATAAAAGTAACTATATGAGATCCTGAATTTTTCTCCTTGACCCATAAAGCCTAAAATATTCACTATCTGACTCTTTACAGAAAAGTTGGCTGAACCCTGCCACAGTGGTGTCCTTGGTCCAGTAAACAGACAGGAATTTCCTTTTGGGGGAATTAGTTATTAATAAATGTGCTGGAGGTGGGGGAATGGAGGGTTGTAGGGTCCTAAACTCAAATACAGAGCTGAAAGAGATATTTATATGCTAACTGTATTGGCCTCTGCCATTACTTTATATTCCTCTCATTGTCCTAAATGTAAATCAAAAGTGATTCTAGCTGTTCTTAAAAGCAGGAAGAGATCAAGTCTGGGGGAGAGAATATAATGGGAGGAAGCAAGTAATTGCACTTCTGTTGACCCCTGACCTTCCTTCAATAGGTGAATCTATTGGGAATTGATTGTGTGTTTGCAGTCCAAGCAGTGCCCATGTATTTCACACGTTGAGTGTGAACACCAGCAGGACAGGGGCAGCCTCTGAGCTGGTCATCTCTGCATTCTTGGAACGTGGGGGTCGCGCCTGACGTGACAGCAGATACGTGATTAGGCATCTGTTGAATCATCTCATTTATTCCCATCTCTTCCCTCTCCTTCCCTTCTTTCCCAGGTTAGGACACTGAAGCTCTCTCAGCTGGACAGTTTGTCAGCTCTGAGTCTCTGAGAAAGGGGAAGAGCCAGTATCTGAAGTGGGACTGTTCCCCATTCCCTGTCATTGAAGTGAACAACACTCGTAAGCAGGGGGCTTTGCCAGTGCCCTGGTTTCTGGACCATTCATGACAGGTAGCCAGAAAAGGGATGGAAGGAGAAGGGAGCCTTCCAGAGCCTTCCGTAGGAGCCTTCAATAGGAGCCTTCTAGAGGCTTGCTATGGACCCCTTTGAAGGAGGCAGCACCATGTCCATTGTTAGTGCAAATAAGCTCTACTCAGTAATGGAGCTGGGCTGGGGTTCTGTCTGACTCCCTTCCAAACTTGGGATAGCTCAGAGTTAGAGTTGAAGCTGGTGTTCTCCCTCACTTCTTTCCCTCCCTCTTTCTGCCTCCTCACTTCCAATCCCATCTTTTGGGAAGCATGACCTCCCCAGCATCTCAGATCCCCATCCTGGAGGAAGTGCTGTTCATTGAAGAGCTGGAAGAAGAAGCTCACCCTCTTAGCATTGATCTGCCCTCCCATCTGAGACCTTGGGCAGCTCCCTACACCTGTGTCCACCTCTGTCCATTGTTTTCTGAAATTGTGATGATAATCCCTGCTTTGGTTCCCCACAGGCTGCCAGGTCGGGCCTTGCTGGTCAGATATTAGGGTGGTCATTCTTTGTTGCACAGCACTGCACATGCATTTGCACACAAAAACACACACAGAGGTGTACACAAGGTTTCCTATTGCTATTGTTTCCAAAACTCTGACAGCCCCAGCTTCTTCACTGTTATGGGGTGAATGTTTGCCCCTCCTGGCCTCTTCATCTGTGGAAGACTGCTCCCCAGTGCAATGGTATGATGAGGTGGGCCTTTGGGGGGTGATTAGAATCCCATGAGGCCACAAGGGTGGGGCCCCATGATGGAATCAGTCAGTGCCTATATAAGAGTAATCAGAGAGCCTCTTCCTTGGCTCTGTTCTCCACCATGTGAGGATGAAACAGGGCAAGAAGAGAAGATGGAGTCTGCAACCAGACACTGGATATTCTGGATGTCCAGCCTCCAGAGCTGTGAGGTTGCTGATAAGCCCTTGGCCTATGGTATTCTGTCATAATGGACCAAGGGACTCAGACACTGCCAAGATGGCTGAGGGCTCCCTGGTGAAGGGACAACAATAAGATTTACCATGTGGGAGTGGCTACATTGTACCTGACACTTCACACAGGATGGGCATCCCCACAGTAATCCTACAAGGGAAGCATCATGAACCCCAAGTTACAGGTTAGGAGACTCACAGAGTTTAAGCAAGCTGCCTGGGTCATACATTTAACTAAAGGAGAGGAGTCAGATTTGGACATGGGTCTGTTGGACCCCAAAGCTGACATTCTCCTCTGGGCATCACAATTTTGCCTTCCTAGTTCATTATCCACACTGTTGTCAAAACTGTCTTACCTTTGTTGGTCCCTGCTCTGACATTCAGGCTGTCAGTGTGTCAATACAGATGGGCTCCATGTTTTCTCAAATTGACATAGAATAAGAACCATCTAGTTGGGGTATTGAAAGACAAATGTACATGTCACACTCTTCACAAAAGTGCTCCCAAGATTTGATGTCTTTCTTTGTTCTTGCAATTAACCTACTATTCATTCAATCTCAATTTCTTAATTTCTCTAAAACTGGTATTTTCTTTATCTACACACTGGAGGTTTAATAATGCACACCCAGGCCATGGGTGAGTGTGAAAGACTAGCAAAGCAGCACATGTGAGGGAGAAGAGCAGTGACCAAAAGCTCAAAAAGTCTTGCTGCTGATGGGAAGCCATCCCTAGAGACGTAGCTGTTTGCTGCTTTCGTGGATCTTACTGCTGAAGGAAGCACCACTACTTTCCCTTCATGGTCCTCTGGATCCTTCCCTTTCTTTCCACCCCACTCAAGGGATTGGTATCTCCTTCTCTTATTAGAGTAGTGAGTTCCCAACTTAAATCTTTGTATTTTCAGGCACAGTAAATTCTACGTCTATTACTCCTCACTCTAGAACTTTCACTTCTAATCTGAGACCCCCTAAGACTTTCATACCTCTGGTCACAGAGATTTGCCTCTCTCCTCACACCCATCTTTACACTTTCACAATAGGTGGACCTTGGCAAAACAGAACCTGAACCTGGTAGAGACACCACAATGGAGTGGTTCACCGTCCTGGCTCTGAGGTGAGGTCTTGGAGTTCAGAGTATCACCTGCCTATTTCCCAGGTGTGAGATTCAGTTTCCCTATATGCTAAGTGGCAGCTAGTAATTATACTGCTCTAACTTGGTTGTTGTGACAATAAAAGAGACATCAAATTAGTCAACTTTTTAAACACAGTGTGTGGCATGTACAAAGCACTCACCAAATGGTACATATTACTGTAGTTACCTTGTTCTGACTCAGGCTAGTGTACATATGATGAGGACACAAGTATGTTTCTAGAAGGAAATCTGAAACCTTAGGGAGGTTAAATTGGGAACCAGATAGTCTAGTGAGTGGATATTAAATATAAGAGCAAATGATCAGATGTAGAGTGGGATTGATGCTTTCACCAAATTTATCTTTTTTTTTTTTTTTTTTTTGACATATGTGTCAGACACTGCCATGGTTGATTTTATGCCATGGTTGATTGGGCCAAGGGACACCAGATAATTGGTTAAACATGATTTTGAGTGTGTCTGTGAGAGTGTCTTTGATGAGATATTTGAATCAGTAGACTGAGTAAAGCAGATTGCTCTTCCCAGTTCGGGTGGGCCTCATCCAATCCATTGAAGAACTGAATAGAATAAAAGGCTGAATAAGAAAGAATTCTCTCTCTCTCTGCCTGACTGGCTGTGAGCTAGGACTTCAGTCTTCTCCAGCCTTTGGATTAACACCTGGATTGAAATTTTACCATTGGATTTTCTGGTTCTCAAACTTTGGAGTTGGACGAGAACTGTACCATTGGCTTTCCTAGGTCTGGACTTCTCGGCCTCTATAACTGTGTGAGCCAATTCCTCATAACCTCTCTCTCTCTCTTTCACTTTACATATGCACACACCCATACACACACACACACACACACACACACACACACACACACACACACCTTGTTGGTTCTGTTTCTCTAGAGAACCCTGTCTAGTTGAAGCACTGTAGTAGGTGTTAGGGATACATGTAAGATAAAACATAGCCCCTGGTCTCAAGAAACTTATCTACTAAAGGAGAAGAGTGCGTGAGCAAACTAGAGCAAGACAGTGTCATAAGAAGCAGTGCTATAATTCAGGAAAACAGATTAGAGCAAGAGGAATTATGTCTAGCTGTCATTAAAAATCAGGTAAGCTCATAATAACAACCCATAATTCCAGCTCTTCCTTTCCTTTCACCACCACAGCAAATAAATAAAACACCATGAACCACATACCACTATTTTTTTTCTTCTTCTTCAAGGCTCTCATTGACATTCTCTTCAATTTGTTTTAGAACCAATATTAAGACTTTCCCAGGACTCTTCACTCCTTAGGACCTAATAAAACCTCCTTTTATCTTTATACTACTACTACTACTACTACTACTACTACTACTACTAATTTGATAGACAAAAATGGTGTAGGTTCTACTTCATGCCCCTTCTATAAGAAAGGGGATTAAGTCTGGAGAACCTAAGATGGCAGATGACAGCCATCTTTGACTGAGAAGGGCACTAGCCCTAGGGTAGAGTGAGTGTAGAGCATGTCACAGGAGACAGAGGATGCCCTGAAGGCTCTGCAATGTGGCTGAGGCACTAAATCACCCAGTGCTGAAGCTTGTCCATGTTTGGCAAGCTTATTGGAGAGAGCCAGGCAGTTATTGGAGAGATTACATTTCCACATCGCTTAGGCCTGTTTCAATTGAGTGTCTTATTACTTGAGTTGAGATTTTCATCTGATAGATAACTCATCATAATATGCTATAGTAAACTGTCAGATTACTATAGGTCAGTCTAATTTCAAGAGAATGTCAATGTAGGGAATGAGGTAGGCAGCTTCTACAAAGGTCCCTGATGATCCCAGCTTTATGGTATTCACACTCTTATGTAACCCCCTCCCCTTAAGGGTAAGTTGGACTTGCAGACTAGCTTCTTATGAATAGAATATAGAAGTGATGGGATATCTCTTCCAAGATCAGGTTACAAAGAGACTGTATTTTCCACCTTGGGTGCCTGCTGTGTCTCTTTCTCTTTCACCGCTCTTACTGTGGGAGATGTAACAGATATGTTGGGAATAGGTCTAAGGCTAGGCTCATATGGTTGGAAACATCTCTCTGGAAGTCATGTGAGTGAATATGGAAGTGGTTCCTCCCTGTATGCCCTTCCTTTCCCCTAGGAACCTGAGATGACTCAGGCTGCCTTAGCCAACACTTATGAGACCCTGGACCAGAGGACCCAGGTAAGCTGGGCCTAGATTTTAGATCAAAAGAATTTATGAAATAATAAATGTTGCTCTTAAATTTTAAATTAATTTGTTATGCAGCAATAAATAACTGATACAAAGTAGGAACAAGAAATATCCTTAATTTCATCAATTTTGGGTCCTCTCACAGGGATCACTTTTCCCACTCTGGTGCGTCTGAAGGAGAGAGACATCATCTGGACAAGTGTGTTGAGGTTTTATTCTAGTGGCTACTTTCAAAATGCATTTCAAACCTGTTTCGTTCATCATGTTTCTGGAACTATTCAAGAAAAGGGAAAATAGAACTAAATTCTGGGAGACTGAGAGCTTCAATAATGATGGAATCAAAGTTGTCAGGTATAGGAGAAATTCTCAAGAGGTGTAGGTAGGGATACATACATTAGTCATCTTTGTCTATTATAACAAAATATTGTGAATGGAGTAGCTTCAATAACAGGCATGTATTTTTCACAGTTCTGGAGGCTGGAAAGTCCAAGATCAAGGTGCCAGCGGCTTCAATTTCTGGTAAGACCCCTCTTCTTGACTTGTGGATGTCTCCTTTCTTTCTAGGTCCTCACATGATTATGGGGTTTGGGGAGAGAGTGAGCAGGTTTCAAGCTTTCCAGTGTCTTTTCTTTCTTTTTTTTTTTTTTTTAAAGATTTTATTTATTTATTTGTCAGAGAGAGAGAGAGTGAGAGCGAGCACAGGCAGACAGAGAGGCAGGCAGAGGCAGAGGGAGAAGCAGGCTCCCTGCGGAGCAAGGAGCCCGATGTGGGACTCGATCCCAGGACGCTGGGATCATGACCTGAGCCGAAGGCAGCTGCTTAACCAACTGAGCCACCCAGGCGTCCCCAGTGTCTTTTCTTATAAAGTCCCTAATACCATCTTGCAGACCTTATCCTCATGATTGTGTCCTATCCTAATTATTCCTATAGGCCTCCCCTTCAAATACTGGCACAGTGGAGTTAGGGCTTCACCATAGAAATTTGGTGGTGAGGGCACATACATTTAGTTCATAGCAGTACAGAATTGGAGATTTTAGGCAGGTGACCAGGGGTGGAGGGTAAGGAATTGTGCTGCCACTAAATACAGCAGATACCCTCATTTCATGCAGTTCTGGCCTCTAGCCAAGAGAACGATTGTTGTCACTGGTGATGCGAGTAAGCCCTGGAATCAGACAGTACATAGTGGCCATTACACATGCAGATACCAGAGCTAACTGCTTGCATCTGACTCCTGGCTATGCCATTACTTACAAGCTGTGTAGACTTGGACAGAACACTTCATCTTACCTAATTTCCCCTTGCCTCAGTTTGCTCACCTATGATTACGGGTAACAGTAGAGTTATTTTGAGGATTAAAACAAGTTGATTGGAGAACCTGGCTGGTCCAGTTGGCAGACCATGAGACTCTTGATCTTGGGGTTGTGAGTTTGAGCCCTGCATGGGGGGTAGAGATTACTTAAACACTATTAAAGACTCTTAATCTCTGGAAACAAACTGAGGGGTGCTATAGGGAAGGGGAATGGAAGGGGGTGGCTGGGTGATAGACATTGGGGATGGTATGTGTTGTGGTGGGTGCTGTGTTATGTAAGACTGATGAATCACAGACCTGTACCCCTGAAACAAATAACACATAATATGTTAATAACAAAAAATTGAATTTTTAAAAAAGATTTTATTTACTTACTTGACAGAGGGAGAGCACAAGTAGAGGGAGTGAACAGCAGACAGAGGAAGAGAGAGAAGCGGGTTCCCCACTGAGCAAGAAGCCCAATGTGGGGCTCAATCCCAGAACTCTGGGATCATGATCTGAGCTGAAGGCAATGCTAACCAACTGAGCCCCTCATGTACTCTGGTAGTAACCTCTGGTGTCATTGTCTCTGCCATCGGACTACCTACACTTCAATGCTGGACGAGGCTAGCTGTGTGGTTATAGGCATGTGAGTTATCCTTTGATGCTCTCCATTTTCTTACCTGCCAACATGGAGATAATAACAGCACATCCCATAGATTTTCTGGAAACATGACAAAAATAACACATATAATATGTTGAGTGCCTAGTAAGCATTTGGTAGAAATCAACTCTTATTGTCTTTCCACCTTGTTCCATAAAACAGCTTAGCTCATTTTGCCAATTATGAGATTCACCATGAAATGTGAATTTGCTTTATAGAAAGTGACTTGAGAATCAGTTTTACTGGAACACTTCTAGGAAGGGAGATGCCTTAACCCGTTTCAGGTGGCTCTTTTCTTCTATCAGAAATTATTTTGGTTAAAAGCCATCTTGTGGAGGTGCCATGGGCTGTAGTGAATAAGCTTGAAGTCTGAAGTCTGTTGTCAGTGAGAGCTGGTCTTGATTTTCTTTTCTACCCCGCGTGAGTTAAGGTAGGGAAGAAAATTTATGCAGTTATGGTGCCTATTGTATAGACAGGGGCAATAATGACTCTCTTACAGTGTTGTGGGGATGATGGACTGAATGAAGTCAAGTCAGCAAACACTCCTCTTTCCCAAGACTTGCCACAGTGTGAGTGTGCACTGGTGCTCCTTCCAGAGACATCACCTACTGTCCATTTCCACCAACTTCTTTTCCTCCGCAGGCTGTACTGCAATGTAGTGAACATTTGTGAATTCTGCCTGTTAATTAATTTCATGCAGTGTTGCTGGGTGGTTTAATCCCCTTTCCTAGCACTCCTGGGACTGTATGAAATACAAGACAAGCATTCTTACCATAAAGTTATATTGAGGAATTTAATGAACAGAAAATGCCATATACCATCTGTCTCAAAATTAAGTATGTAGTTTGGGCATAGACACAGAATTCCTGAGAGACCTCATTCTGTAGAGCCTATTTGCTCTGCCCCTCCACCTCCTGGGAGTGTGAGATGTTCCTTGATGTTGCCTCTGGGCTCACCAGCTGTCAGGGAACACTGCACCACTGCATGAAGGGATTTGGGCTCCCCAGAGCCCACGCTTGTTGTGGATAAAGCTGAACTCAAGACTGCCAGAGTTCAAGTGTCAGCTGCAATACCAACCAGTGCAAGTTGCTACAACTATGTCTTTGCTTTCTTTTCTGTAAAATGGTTGCATAATGCCAGCCACAGTAACAGAAGAACTCTCAGTGAGTTGATATACCTCCTTCCTTCCCTTCCTTCTTTCCCCTTCCTTCCTTCCTTCCTTCCTCTCTTTCCTTCTTTCTTATCCTAGCTTTCTTCCCTTCTTCCTTCCTCTTCCCTCCCTCCTTCCCTCCCTTCCTTTTGTCTTTCTTTCTTCCCTCCTCCTTCCCTCCTCCCTTCTTCACTTCTCCCTCCCTCCTGCTCTTTCTCCCTCCCTTCCTCCTTCCTTCCCTTCTTTCCCCACTTGCTGTCTGATGAAGGAGAGTGTGGACGGCTGCAGAAGGATGGCTGCTGATGAGCCACACCTGGAAGTGGGCACATCCCTTCACTGCACTGACCAGAAGCCAGGCATAGGTTCCTTTGCTGAATCAAGAGAAGTGGTGGTGGGAGGTGTGGCCTTCCCCTGTATTGGAGAAAACCCAGCAGGGAGAGCTCCTGATATTGTCTTTGCTACAAAGGGAATAACAGTTTCTCTCCCAGAGATGCTGCAAAAATTACCTGTGAAAACCCACAGGGAGCACTTAGAGTAAGCCCCCAGCATCTCATCCCTTAGTCTGCACTTGTGCTCATCCTCAGCATCACCATTGGTTTGTCTCATAGTCTTCCCCATGCACACTGGTTCCAGGGAATCCAGGGGGTTGGAATCACTCTTCTTAGCACAACCTCGGGGCTTCTGCCAGATCCTCAAGTGGGGGCATGGTTAAAATTTGCCTCCAAAGGAGGTCAAGGGGAGATGGAGAGGAGAAGGGAGTTGAGGGAAATTGGAAGGGGAGGTGAACCATGAGAGACTATGGACTCTGAAAAACAATCTGAGGGTTTTGAAGGGGTGGGGGGGAGGTTGGGGGAACCAGGTGGTGGGTATTAGAGAGGGCACGGATTGCATGGAGCACTGGGTGTGGTGCTGAATACTGTTATGCTGAAAAAAATGAATACATTTTTAAAATTGCCTCCAAAGGGCCACCATTTAGTAATGTGTGCCTCTTGCTATTGACTTGGGCTGTTCAGTTGGCTCTAGGTGACTGGTGGTTCTTATTAACTGTTGATTTCATAGGTGTGGAGAGTGGGAAGGGGGGCTTGATTAGCTTGTAAGTCTTCCCATCCCTTTCCTTTGCCTACAGGTTATTTCCCATCTCCCCTGGGTTCTCTGTTCTGTCAGTCTGCCAAAGAGTTTGAGACTCCTTCACCCATTCATTGATTTAATCCCCAAAACACTTTTCTATTGTCTGTTATGCACTAGGTAATACTTCGGGAATATATCAGTGAACATAAGATACAAATATCTCTATCCTCATGGATCTTGCATTTCATATTGTGTTCATGTTAGGACTGGATGAACACCATCAATAAAGAGGAACATAAGTATAATAATGTTGCATCATCCATGCGTACCCTGGAAAAAAAAATAAACATTGTGAGCAAGATCAGTGTTAAGGACTGAATGTTTGTGTGTCCTTAAAATTCATATGTTGGGAATTTATTCCTCAATGTGATGGTAGAGGAGGTGATATTGGGAGATGATTATACCATGAGTGTTCCCCATGAATGGGATGAGCTCCCTTAAAAGAAGACACCACAGAGTTAGCTCGTCCTTTCTCCTCCACATGAGGGTATGAAGAGTAGTCATCTGTTTGCAGCCTGGAAATGGGCTTGCACCAGACCCTGGCCATGCTGGCACCCTGACCTTGTACTTGCAGCCTCCAGAACCATGAGAAATGAATGTCTGCTATTGACAATCCCACCTGCCTATGGTTATTTGTTACAGCAGCCTGAACTGACTAAGACCAGACAGGTTATTAGGTGTAAAAAATATTTTTTTGTTTTTAAAACTTAATTGATTATTTTTAGGGTAGTTTTAGGTTTACAGATAAACAAACAGAAAGTACAGAGAATTCCCACATACCCCTTTCCCCCTGCATACATTTTCCGCAATTATTAACATTTACACTAGCATGGTGCATGTGTTGAAATGGATGAGCCAATAATGATATATTACTACTTACTAAGGTTCATAATTGGAGTTACAATTCAATGGGGGAGCTGTAATTTTAAAAAGATTGATATAATGGAGCACTCTCGTGCCTACCTGCCTCCTGGGACACCTGCTGGACACCTGTCTGCCCTTCTGAGGAATGCATGTGGATACTTGTATATGCTGGGTGTGAAGCATCTCATGGGGAAACCTTCTCCAGGCAGGGGATGTGGGAGCTGCTGGATGATAGTACAAGAGCTGAAATGGATCTATCTTATTGGTGAACACATGATGCCATAGCCCAAAGAAGCTAAGAGATTTCTTGGTGACACAGAGCTCTTCAATGCACATTCTGGGGATGAGATCCTTGGCTTTGTGGTTCTTGGTTTAGTGTTCTGTTAGGAGGGGAAAAGAAAGAGAGAGCCTGTTGTCACTGGGTTCGAGTGCATGCACCAACCAAAGATAACCATTCTGCTGCCCAGTCCTCTTGCTTCAGTTTACATTGTTGTCATGTGTTCCCTTGTTATTATTAGTAAGCAATGCATTCACATTTTTATAAAAGGAATATAAATGCTCGCTTTTTAAATAGCAGTTTCCAGTGACTCATTTAGGAGGAAATCTCCGTAGTAACTAGGATATTGGAAGACTGAATAATTTTAACTGTGTTTGTTTTTCTGTCTTGGACTAAGATCCTGTGAAGGTTTCTGCACCAGTAGCTCAGGGGTTTAAAATAATCATTTTCCTCCCCTTTCTGTGCCCCAATAAAGGTCACCGACACCAATCTTCATTGTCCTGGGGTGCCACCGTGCAACTTGAAGGTGACCCAGACTGACCACATCTCAGAGGTTTGCAAGACATTCCATTTCCATATTCATTTAGTCACTGGGCTTTTTATGTGTGATTTTTGGTGACCATGAAATTGAGAGATGAAGAGGCCAGGATGCTGCCAAAACTGTGTGGCCAAGGCTCCGTGTGAGTTCCTCTCGTTTTGCCAGCATGCTTTTTTCCTGATGGTGGCTCTCCTTCCATTCAGTCCATCCTCTCAGTGGGGCCAGCGATGCTCCACAGATCTACCTGACCTGGGACCCAAGAACTATGGGTCTCAAGGATTCAGTGCAACAACTCTCCCCTCGTGTGTCCAGAAGCAAATATTAAGTTCTTGGCTGTTGTTTATCACTCCCTTATTGTGAAATAAAGAGATGAAACAGATCTTTTACCTCCTTAGTTAGGTTTATTCCAAGGTGTCTTATGGTTTTTGGTGCTGTTGTAAACAGAATCGATTCCCGAATTTCTCTTTCTATAGTTACATTGTTAGTGTATAGGAAAACAACTGATTTTTGTGCATTGATTTTGTATCCTGTCACATTACTGAATTGCACTATGAGTTCTAGTAATTTTGGTGTGGACTCTTTTCAGTTTTCTGCATAACGTATCTAACATAACATAACAAAAAATAAAGAAATAAGCCAGAAAGTGTTAATACTGTGGTCTTCAGAAATCCTTTCATAATACTATGATCTTCAGAATACCAACTAGCCTTTATGTAGTGCTGACTATGTGCCAAGCTGTCTTCTAAACACCATATAAAATGTGTCATTGAATTCTCATTATATTCTTAGGAGTACCAGCTGTGTCTGTTTGTCTGTCTACTATTTATCATCTATTTATCATCATAGCCACTATTATCATTTTACAGATAAGTGAAGGGCTGGGATTTGAATCCCATCAGTTGGCTAGAGTCCATGCTATAAAGTGCTTCATACAAGGTTAGAAGTGAAAGGAATCATCACAGCTGACCTTCTTATTTACTCATGTGGACATGTGCTCATGTAGCTCAAAAAAGAGAAATGATGCTCCTAAAATCACAGCAAGTTAGTGGCTGCTTGGTTCCTTTGTGAAGTTGTTCTTCCTGCAGAAAGACTCTCTGTCCCTGAGGTTTAAGGAGGTCACATGCTTTAGGGATTTGGGATTGAAGCAGCTATTGACTGACTTTTTATTCTGAATAGAAAAACCTGCCCAGAGAGGCAAGAAGGAGGCAGTGGGACAAGTCGGGAGTATGTGTGTAGGGGGAAGAAGGATGCTGAATTTAGCAATTGTGCTGCATTAGGCTCTGGCGACAGGCCAATGATTTTTATTCGTTATTATTATTTTTATGGGAAAAGGAACCTGCAACAGTTTAGGCTCAGCTATTTGCCTTCAGGCATTGGTTTGTCAAATTTGGAGCCAATGCCAGTTCAGCACAGTGGGTGTTCACGGGTGGCGTGTGTTTGTGTGTGTGTGTGTGTGTGTGTGTACATGTGCTCAGGTGTTTGCATGTGCCCTTCTCTGTGTGTGTCCATGGTGTTGGCATAGAAGGCAGTCCATCCTAGGCTTGCTTGCTACTTCTTACCTCCAACCCACCTCCCTAATGTGTCAAGAATTATAAATTAATCACCTGGCTGGTTTGCACTGAACTTACTAGTGTTTATGAAAGGGAATTCATTGGATATGCCTGTTAATGGAACACGTGTAATAATACTAAATCCTGTGATTAAAAAGAAATTTAAGGCCCATGAGTTTTTAATAGAAAAACATGTCATTTGAGTGTTTATTTGCTGGAGCAAAATGGTTGAGATTTTTTAAAGGGAGGGGGTTGCCTACTTCAATTTTAGAAGGGCCATGGTGTTCACACTGAAAGTTACCAATACCTTTGCTGAAACCCCTTTAGATTTTGTTCAGCAGAAGACTCTTTGATAAAGCAGAGCTGTTTATTGCTTCCTTCCTTGATGGAAAAAATACTGCAGAGTGGTTCTACTCATGGGTTTTATTCATTCATTCATTCATTCTCTCATGCAATTATTCATTCTTCAAAAATGTATGAGTATGGAATTCTGAGATAAAAACACTCAGTCCTAACTCTTAGACGGCCCACATTGTGACACAGATCAGACATGTGATGGAGAGGCAATAAGGGTATGCCAGGAGTCAAGACTACCCAGAGGAGATAAGATTAAAGCTGAGACTTATCCAGTTAATCAAGATGAGGGAGACCAACCCAAGGAGAGCACAACGAATTCATGGGGTCTTGGGGGCAAGTTGTATTGGGGAGAATAATACAGTGTTTCTACCTTTAGAGTCTCAGTGCCAGTTATCTAAATGATATTAACTCTGTGAATTCTCTCATTCTTGTATTTATTAACTCAGTTGCATGAAGATTCTATTTTAGTTCTTATGTATGTACACATATACATACACACATATATAAATATGTGCACACATAAATGCATGTATTAATATTCTTTGGTGAGGTGTGGTACCTCGATTTTCTTGAATTTTAGTGAGATTTAATCATCTGCATTATTTTATACTGAGGTGTAGAAAGTCCTGCATGTAAAATGAAGCTAGTTGATTTTGGCTTTTCATAAGTTTGCCTGTGGGTTTTTTAGAAATCTTTTTATTTTCCAGGGAAAGTTTGCATAATTTCTCCACAAATCCTATTTATCTTTCGAAATGGCAAGGAGAACAAGCTGCTTTGGGTTTCACGGAGTTGGAAGATGGCAAAATCTTTACGCATTTTCGGGACATCTGAGTATAGGTTTAGAAATTTGGGATGTCTTTAAGAAAAGATTTATTTTAGTTTTAGTTTTTATTTTTAGCTTTGCTGGCTGATTTTAGAAAAGTCAAAATAAGGCCCTGTGCACTTGGATTTTCTAAAACTCAAGTAGGTATGCATTCACTAAATATTGATCAAGCACTCCTGATGAAATTTAAGAGGTGATGAGAAATGAAATTAATCCAAACTCTGCTTAAGACATTTACGATCTGTCGAGGGTGAGGGACAAAGGGTGGACATTATTATAGAGAAATTCTTAAAGAAGAAGAGGCTGAGCTGAGTTTTGAGGAGCTGGTATGGCAGAAGCAGGGGTGTGTGTCCTGAGCAGAGGAAAAATCATGGGCCAGAGGAGGGAGGTGAGACTGAACAATCCTCTGGTTTTTGAAGGATGAGTAACATGTCAGAATGAGATTGAAAGTTTATGTTTTGAGACCATTCAACTCTTTTGCCTCCCAGAAGACATGATAAAAATATAACAAAAATAAAACAAAAAACAAAAAACAAAATCCAAGAAACCCTCCACAATACTTCAAATATAGGACACTCTTCTCTGTGCTTCAGGGAAATGAAAAGAAATATGGAGTTGAGAGCTGTGATGGGGCCCTGATGGTTTCTGGATTCTCATGGAGGCAGACAAGGCTTGGAGGTTAGGCCTGGTGGGGTAAATGAAACTAAGCTGTCCTAATGGTGCCAAGATCAGGTCTTGTCAACAGCCCTGGGATGTGCTCCTTCTCGCTGGTGTGAACAGTTGCTGGTCTTTAGTTTGTATGAAGTTGTGTACATTTCAGTTGTGGGCCAAGAGGATCTCCTGGCCCAGTGACTGTATCTGTGAGTACTTCCAGTGGAAGGAACTTCTAGTTTCTCATATGGGACCTGGTTTGAGCCTGAAGGTCCAGGGGCCCAGGTGAAGGTAGAAAATCCTAGACATGGAGGAGAAAATAGATATAAATATATTCATCACCTTCCCCATCAGAGAGAAAAACAACAATATTTGCATCCAAACTGTGCCTATAAACCAAATTTATAAAATATGAAAATATTGGAAGGTGGTCAATAAAATCCATGATTGGATGAGTCGGAGCACATGAAATATAATTAATAAAACAGCTTGAAAAAGACTTTTAAAAATACATGAGGGCTGGTCAGAAATTCATAATGGAAAATATAATGAGCAAAAATAAGCTATTAGTGAACAAAGAACATGTAAATATTTAAAAACTTCAAAAATAAATTGAAATTAAAAATGTGGCCATAGAAATAAAAAATTCAGTAAATGGAACAAACAGTAGATTGGACAAGCCTGAAAAAATAATAAATTTGAAGGTAGTACTAAGTTACTTACCTAAAATATAGAATAAATTATAAAGAAACAAAAATTGTGGAAATGGTAGAGAAGAGATTTTAAGATCTGAAGGCTATGAATTTCCTAGAGTTGAGGAGGACAGGAGGACTGAGTAGGATAAAATAAAAAACCTAAATGATCATAGCAGAATTGTAGAACATTAAGCTTAAAAAGACCAGTCTTGAAGCAACAGAGAGATCAATTAACAATCAACTGGTGACAAATATACTGATAGTGATTTCTGTTTACCAGGATATGTGTGAGAGGCAACACAACAATATCTTTAAAATGATAGAGAAAATAACTCTTAGTTTACAGTTTTACTCTCAAATGAACTATCATTCAGGAGGGAGGCTTAAATAAAGAAAATTTCAGACAATGATTAAGAGAATTTACCACCTATAGTTCTTACCAAGAGAATCAGTAAAGGATGTGTTTAAAAACTGAAGGAAAATAAATACAGAAGGAAGGAATAGATTTAGGTGAAAATAGCCAAACATTGGTGCTCCTGGATCTCAGGCTTTCAAACTCAGATCAGAACTTTCACCATCATTCACCAGTTCTAAGGCCTTCAAACTTAGTCTGAGTCACTCTACCAGAATTTCTGGTTCTTTACCTTGCAGATGGTGGAGCTTAGGGCCTCTTGGCCTCCATAATCATATGAGGTAATACCTATAATAAATCTTCTCTTATGCATATCTTTACATATATGTCTCTATCTATATAAGTCTATCTCTCTTTAAATATATATCCTATTGATTCTGCCTGTCTGGAGAATCCCAATACAAATGACGAATGGAGACCATAAAAATATATAGATTTTTTTGAAAAACACAGAAAAATCTTGAATGTTTAATTATAGATAGAAAAAGTCAGTTGTAGATTGACATACATAGTATGATAATAATTGAAAATTTTCAAACTATTCAAAACAATGCTGCTTTAGGAAGAATAAATGCATATCTTATATGTGTAAATTTTTTTCTAATGGACACAAGGGACCAAGATCAGCATCAGGATAGTGATTGGGAGTGGAATAGAAGATAATAGGTAAGAAAGGAGTATAAAGAGTACTTCAATTCTATCTGTAACATTTTTTGTGTTTAATAGCAAATGAAGCATATTTTACGGCGTGTTTATCTAAGTGATGGGTACAAAGCTATCATTATTTTCTATATTTTTTGTTGGTTTAATTATTTCACACAGTCTGATGTGAAGATCCTTTGAGAAGTGTCTTTGTTTTCACTCTTCCTTGGTAGTGATTTTAAGCCATGGTGGGATTTTTGTAGAACCCTTCTTTTATGCCACCCTGCTCCTCCTCTAGTTGTTTGTCAGGTCTTAGTCTTATATAAGAGAAAAATAAAATTTATTCTCCTCCTGATAAATAAAGCCTCTTTAGAAATATGACCTTAGCTTCTTAATAAAGCCGTAGTTTCCATGAAATCTATATATTTCTGTATACACTGAATAAACTGAATATTGTCTTCAATGGCCAACATTCTTATGGTTAATAAGGTCCATGAAGGCTGAGATTCTACCAGGCTCAGATTCTACCCTGCATGTCCAATGGCTGTCCATTGGCGGGAATATTGATTTAATAATTGCATGAGTAAGAGGAGGGGCTGCTGAATTTACCTTGTAACAAGCCTCTACTCTTCCACATGCCTGACTCTTCCATGTTTGTGTGCCTCTGCATGAGTCTCTGCTCCCATCCCTTTTATGGAATGGCGTTTTTGTCTCCTACTCCACCGTGAAAAGTCCCCTTCTCTTCTCTCTACTCTCTGTAGATAGAAGCTTTATCAGGGCAGAGATCCTGTTTGCCTCCTTCAGTTTTGAATGCCCATCACCTGTAGCATTTTTAGAACAAATACATTCTTATTTATGAGCTCAGGGTAGATGTCACCTCTCCTTGTAGCTCTTTTTGACATAGCTCCTATAACTTCTACAACTTCGACTCCAGACAGAATTAATCCTGATGTTTTAAAAATGGTATTACACCTAGTACCTATGTTCCCATGGCTGCAATTAGTACATTGTGTCATAAGTAATTGTTTTCCTCATTAGATATTCATTCTTCAAGGACCAGGCTCATGTCTTTTTATTCTGTGTTCCTAATTATTTGTCTGGCGGGTGTAGAAAAGAGAGCAGCCTTTCTATACATACCTGTTGAATGGACTTACATCCACTTGCGTGTTTTGCTGTGTGCATTTCACGAAACACTCAAAACTCTCCTGATGGTTCTTCCCTTTTCCAGAGGACCATTAAGTGATCCCAGCACACAGTTAAATCTTCTGCCACTTCCAAGGGAGTCTAGAATTAGGCGCTCAGGCTGGATGTCTAGGAAACATCAAGATAATGTGAAAAGTGGGGAGATGGATAGGTAGTTAACCTCATCTTATATCCCCAGGTCTGTGACCAATGTGTTGCCCCGGGGATTAGCACAAGCCCTCCTACAGGGAAGACTCTTCTGCTCTCTCAGTCCCCTACTGCTACCATCTGTTGATAATTACTGTCCGGTCTCTGCTGAGAATGTGTGATATTTAATATTTCCTCACCACTTGAACAAACACACGGCAATAACAGAAAGGTACTTGGCCACAGGAGTAGAAAGATGTATTTGCATGAAAGAGTCAGTGTACACCTCAGGCCAGGCAAACAACTGCCTTCTCTTTGCGAAGTTATGAGAAGTCCGCAAGTTTCAGAACCTGGAGAATAGGTACATTGACATAGGTTGTATTTTTGGAAGAAAACTCTTAAAAATCCAAAATATCAAGAAGATTGCAAAACAAAATATAACAACCCATTTTTATGACTGAAGTGATTTCTCTCTTAATGAGCAATCATGAAGTTTTCAGATAACTTCTCAGCATTTGTAGAGGAAGTTGATGGTCTTGCTAAGTATGAAGAAAGTAGAGTCTTTTGTGTATTTGAAAAATAGTTCTCCCAATTGAAGACATCCCCCTTTTTCCAGTTCTTTTGGGGGTGGGAGAAGGGGCTTCCAGTTTCATTTGCAGGTGGGGAAATTGAATTTCCTGTTTCAAGAATAACAAGAAGATTCGACAGAGACAAGCTCTCTGTCCTGCTTTGCACATACTATAAACTCTGGATTACTGATGTGATAGGAAATGACTGCTTTGGTTTACCAAGTGTTTGGATCTGAAGCAGAGAAAGACTGAGAGCCTATAGATATACATGGTTTGTGGGTCATCTTGTGTGATGTGGCAGCTGTGATTGTGGAGGGAGGAAGGAGAGGGCATTGCATCTAATACTAGATGAGAAAGGCAATCAGTTCCTGGGTTCGTTCTGCATTTTCATTTGGGAATGGTCAATATTTATCATGAGTGCTTTTTAATCCCTAACACTTATTATGAAACTCTGCAGACACATTGCAAATTTGTAAGAATTTTAGAGTGAGTACCAGTCTACCTACTACCTAGGATGTTATCATTAACAGTTTGCTTTGCCTGTTTTATCATGTTTCTATTCATTTGTCTCTCTTATTCATCAGTCAATCTGTATTATTATTTTTGGGTGCATTTTAATATGTGTTGCAGGCAGTCATAAGTGTTTTTACTGTCCACCGTTATCCAAGACATAAATTTCAGTTATTTTAGACACTTTTTCCTTTACCCCAAAGTCCACCCCAGTGATTACAGCAGGCATTGTGCTGGGCACCGGATAGTCTGTGCAGAGACATGACATTTACTGTCACTGGGAGATAGAAGTTAAAAGACAATAAAGACAATAAATACAAAATTATACACTGCAATTGTAATCATAAAATCATTAAAATCATAAAATTTCAATCAAAAATTGAAAACATAAAAGGGAAAACATAGAATAAAATGCCATCTCCAAGGCTGTCTCTTTCTCTTCAACCCACCATCTTGCTACCAAAATGACTTCCTGGGATACTACTTGGATTATGCTGTTGACATCCCATAGCTCTCAGAGAACAGCCCAAAGTCCCTAGTCGGACACTAATATTTTTATTACAGAGCTAGATAAAGTTTATTTCCACTCAAGAAATATTTGTTGGCTCCCTTTTATTTGCTGGGTGCAGGGGATGGATGCCGTGACCATTAGAATAAACACACCATGGCTCTTAGATCCAAACATTTAATGGTCAGGTTGAGGACACAGGTAATTTCAATACGATGTCCAGGACACCAGGCAAGCATAGAGGAAGGGCAACCCAGGATCACACTGGGTTTTTGCTAAAAAGATTTTCCCAAGGGAAAAATGGATATTCCAAATAAGAACAAAGATATACCCAGGAGAAGAAGGATAGAAAAGTATTCCAGCAAAGAAAATGAAACAAAACAAAAATCCCCAAACCCCCAACTAGGAACAAAACAAAACAAAACAAAAACAAAAAACAAACAACTCCCCCTCCCCCCCCCCAAAAAAAAACCCAACCCTTAATCATGTAGGAATAGAAAAACAACAAACCACTCAGTTTTTACTGGAGCATAAGTGGTGAAGTCAAGTGGCTAGGGAGGAGGCTTGGGGACTGGCTCATACAGGACCAGCATAATGGGCAAAAGCGCAGGAAGGAAGAAGCACTGAAGGAGATAGAAATACAGCGCAAAGGGTGGGTGGTGGGTGGGAGGTGTGGTGATCCTGGAAGCAGCAAAGGAATTGAAGAGTGTGCTGCAGTAACCAGAGAATCTGATGTTGCTGGTAGTAAAGAGGCAGAAAGAGGGGCTAATTCAGAGACACCTTGAAAAGGTAAAGTCAGGAGCATGGTGTGGCATAAAGAACAGCATGGTGGAACACAGAGTGAGTGAAAGGAGATGGCCAAAAACCAATCCCGTTTTTTTGGATTTGGATGCTTGAGTGAACGATGCATGCAACAATTAAGATTCAAAAAATATTAAGTGAGAGAAGAAGATAATTTAGTTTTGGAGGTTAAGTGTGAAGTAAGTGCCTGGGAGACAGATCAGTGGAGGTGTCCACAACATGGTGGGCACACAAACTGGAATCTCAGGAGAGAACTTTATATATCTAGGTGGGTGCTGGTTGCAAATAAAACGTGGGTGAGGCACCTCTGATCTATCTCACATGGGGGATGAAGGAACAGAAGTACTTCTACATCATCTGTCATCAGTCATTGACTGAAGGCTTCTGGGGAGTGGGGTGTTTTCCTTATGGCTGACATGCCTGTATAGTTAGACATCAATAAGACAATAAATTCAAATTCTTTGATTTTACTGAGTTGATGTGGCTGGACCCAGGATCTCCTGATTTCTCTCTTAGGTATCTTTCTTCTGCATCCATCTCCACTCCATTCTCAGTACAATGACAGCTATTCAATTTTTCCAGCCAGGCATTCATTCATAACCTCAACAAACATTGATTCGGCACCTCCCATGTGGCAGAAAGGGACTACTCTGGAGCTGCTGGGAACAGAGCTGTCCACACAATCCCCTCGAAGAACCTCAATGCCACTCTTTTCCAACTGTTCCCACTTCCTGAAAGGGGACTTGTGTTTTGATCTGGAGAAGACCTGAAGAATAGGAGAGCCAGAATCACATCTCCCAAGGGCCCTGGGAACTTGAATGGGTCAGTGTTGAGGTGATGTGGAAAATGATAACTCTCTGAGAGAACATGCCCTACTTCAGCTTATGCAAAACTATAAAGAACTCCCTGTGTGCATTTACAAAAGGAAAATTCATGTTTCCTATGGCCTTTAACTCCTAATCTTTACTGGTTACAAGAGGGTATTCCAGGCAGTAGAGTGCTTAATAAATATTATATTGTTTGCTAATGGCTATGCTATTTGGGGGTGATATTTCCTTCTGAATGTGCTAGCCTGGTTTAACAAATCTGCTGTGTGTAGTTTCACCTTTCACTGTGTGGCTTGCGATGTCTCAGGGGCCCCTTCAGCTGTAGGCGGAGGAACAGCTCAGAAACGCAGAAGTAAATGAGTCTGCCGGATGCATTAATAGTTTTTGTCTGTGCTGACTTCCCTTTTGTTGTAGAAATGTAACCAATACCAAGGGGCTCCTAGATGTTAAGTAAATGTGTGCACTCTTGCTGTGAAGATGTGAGCTGCCTGAAGGGCTGGCAGGAGTATTTCCCTGAATATTTGTCTTGTTTTCATACCCTTTATATGCACTTGATGGTCTGTTCTGACAGAACTCCTCTCTCATTCAAATCCAGCTTTTTAGAAATGGTTTAGTTGGATAATTGACAAGTGGTATCAGTATCTATTTCCAATTTTCCCTTACTTTCAAAAATCCTAGTGCCAGCTCTGAGTAATTATAACCTGTGAGGTATGAAGGTTTGGGATTCATAAGCATGGTCTACTTGGACTCAGACTGGATTTTGAATCTTGTTTCGGCTACTGAATGTTCTCTCTCCACCCTGGTTTTCTCATCTGGAACGTGGATACCTACCAGCACCGGGTGCAAATGCTCAAGAACTCCATCTGTCCTCCCTCTCTCACTCTCTTTCCCTTCCTTCCTTCCTCTCTCTCTTTTTTCTTTTTTTCCCCATCCAAAGGGCTTTGGATTGTTCTTTTCTCTTTTGGGTCATCTTTCTGAGCTTAAATCAGTCCAAAAGAAAATTCATCTCAAAATAAAAACAAAGTAAAACAAAACAAAACAACAAAACAAAAACAAAACTTCCTTGACACTATATTTTCCTGCTACTCCATTATTTTGTTTATCCATTATGGTAACATTTTATGAAGTGTTGTTTACATGTGGCATATAAATTCCTCATAACCTACATACTCTTCAGCCTGCAGCAACTTGGCTTCAGCCTCTACTGTTCCACTGAAAATGTTTTCTTCAAGGTGAAAATATTTTTCATACAGTGATTCACCATCATGTTGCATTTATTGAAGTGGCTTTGTGCTGGTAGTATTTTCTATTCTTTATAGGTTTGTATTGGCTACTCCATTCAATAGGAAAACTGTTTTCTACTGGACATTTTTCATGTAATTTGGGTCATGCTCTTGTCTTAGATAGGCCACTAGTTATTGTTCTGTAATGTGAATCCATGGAAGTCTCAGGATTTTGGTCAATGGGGAAATAAATAAGACTACTTTGACACTCAACTATGCTTTTTCTTAAGAAAAAAGGAGTTAAGCACATAAATTACAACATTAGCACAAACAATATATTTAAGTAGGACACCAAATTTTAAAACAAAATATGCAGGAAAACATGCTTTTATAGAATTATGATTTGTTTTCATAGATCCTTTAGCAATCTCTATCACTGTTTAGTCTAGATCAGATTTTCATTTTGACTTAATTAATTATTAACTATGAATGTTTCCTTCAAGAATCACAGGCTATTTATACTTCTTGGTGAAAGTTCTGCTTGGATATATAAACATGTGCCCCTTTATAAGGAAGATTGTTTTGAGTATACAACAAAGGGTCATGAGAAGAAATTGATGTGAACTCATCGAGTTGATCCTCTGGCTTATCTGAAGACTGCAGACTTTAATCCTCCTTGGATCTACCAGGCATGAGGGCTCTAACTGCTTTGTTACAGTGTTAGAAATAGGGGGTTTATTTTTTCCCCTGACTCTTGGTATTAGTTATGTTTTTGGCTTTAAATTGAGTTATCTTTATAGTTATGTGAACAATGCAGTTTGAAGATGCAAGGAACTCAATGGGACAGGGACAGTGCTGTTTCCACACTGCAGAAGCTCTCATTTTTTTTTTTTTTTAATTTCCTCTGGATATTTACCTCCACAAATCTAGATAATGTACTTACCTTACTGCTTCTGGATTTGTCAGTTTCAGGCACTACTGACCAATTTCCTATGATAGAAGACAAGACACTGTTCTCTTCCATGTCTTCTGTTGTATCAATGTATCAATAGATACATTTCTAACCATTACCAATCCATAAATTTCCATTGTATTAGATTGAACTCTATGACATTGCTATGCTTTTAGTGAAAAGTGTTTGAATTTTTTTTTATGTTCAGTTAACCACCATATAGTACATCATTAGTTTTTGATGTAGTGTTCAGTGATTCATTAGTTATGTATAACACCCTGTGCTCATCATAACACATGCCCTTCTTAATACCCATCATCCTGTTACCCTCCTCCCCTCTGCAATTTTTAGTTTGTTTCCTGGGGACCATAATCTTTCATGGTTAAGCTCCCTCTCTGATTTATACCCTTCAGATTTCACTCCATTCCCCTATGGTCCTCTGTGCTATTATTGCTTATGTTCCACATATGAATGAAGCCATATGATAATTGTCTTTCTCTGCTTGACTTACTTCACTTAACTTAATGCCCTGCAGTTCTATCCATGTCAATGCAGATGGTGGGTATTCATCCTTTCTGATGCCTGAATAATATTCCATTGTATATATGTAGCACATCTTCTTTCTCCATTCATCTGTTGAAAGGCATCTTGGCTCCTTCCACAATTTGGCTATTGTGGACATTGCTGCCATGAACATTGGGATGCATGTGTCCCTTCCTTTCACTACATCTGTATCTTTGGGGTAAAACCCTAGTAGTGCAATTGCTAGGTCATATGGTAGCTCTATTTTCAACATTTTGAGGTAGCTCTATTTTCAACAGAGTGGCTGCACTTCCTACCAACAGTGTAAGAGGGTTTCCCTTTCTCCACATTTTTGCCAACATTTATTGTTTCCTGTTTTGTTCATTTTTTGTCTAACTGGTGTAAGGCAGTGTCTCATTGTGGTTTTGATTTGTATTTCCCTGATGGCTAGTAATATTGAGAATTTTTTCATGTATGTGTTAGCCATTTGTATGTATTCTTTGGAGAAATGTATGTTTATGTCTTCTGCCCATTTTTTGACTGCGTTATTTTTTTTTTTTGAATGGTGAGTTTGAGAAGACTATGTGACCACCAAGCCAGCCCTACAAAACATCCTAGAGGGATTCTATAAAAGAAAGACCCCAAGAATAATATAGACCAGAAATTTACAGAGACAATCTATTGAATGTTGGTATTTTCATAACATGTAGTTATGGAATGATTTGAGATAAAACAAAATTCAGTGTTTATAATAGCTGAGCTATTTGACAATTATGAATACTTTCCTTCTATTGTGGTACATTTGTTTAATTGATTGTTTTTTTTTTAAATATACTTTATTAATAAATCTTCCTCATGCCCCCTCCCATTTGCTGAATCTCCTCTAAACACAATCAAACAAGTGGAGCATTTCATTTTTATCATCTTGGAGACATCTTTGTTGGAGTCTTTCAGTTTACTTGAGTGGACTAGTTGCTTTTGAGAACTGCCACTGAGACTCTCCTAAAGCATCATTCTAGGAATACTCTTGTTTCTTGTATTAAAGTCTCTGTTTCCCATTTTCATGACTGCTGCATTTGTGGTCTACTCTCCTTGATGGAGCCCCTGCTTTTCCAGGTTTTTGAGGAAGGGAGAAAAGGAGATAACTTTTGGGGAGATCTGAAATGTCATTATTCTTTGTTCACACTGAATTACTATTTCATTGCCCAAGTTAGTCTATTAGTCAGAATTCTAGAGAAAGAGAACTTGTAGGATATATAGATAGATAGATAGATAGATACAGATACAGATAGATAATGGATGGATGATAAATAAATGGATAGATAGATGATGGATAGGTAAATAGATAAATAGATAGATAGATTTATTGCAAGGAATTGGCTCCTGTAATTATAACTTGGCAAGTTCCAAGATCTGCAGAGTGAGTAGGCAAGTTAAGACCAAGGGAAACCAATGGTTTAGTTCATGTGACTACAAAGACCTGAGAACCAGGAGAACCAGTGGTATAATTCCTATTTGCAGACCAGCAGACTCAAGACTCAGGAAGTTAGTCTGAAGACAACAGTGCTCCAGTTCACATGCAGGCAAGTAGGAAGAATTCTCTCTCACTCAGGGGAGGGTCAACCTTTTTGTTCTATTCAGGTTTTCAGCTGGTTAGATGAGACCAACTCACATTAAGAAGAGCAATCTGCTTTACTCAGTCTACCAATCTGAATGTTCATCTTATCCAAAAACATTCTAGAAGAAACACTCAGAATAACATTTACTGAATATCTGGGCACCCTGTGATCTAATCCTGCCTGTTGCCACATGAAATTAGCCATCACAGTTGAAAATCACTTTCCCTGAGCCATTTGAAGACATTTTTCCATTTTCTGCTAGCTTCATGAGTCCCTATTAAGCAATATGATGCCTAATCCATTTTTGAATTGGTCTGAGGCATATGGCTGGGGTGTCTGATCCTGTTCCTCAATACCAGCTGCCTGGTGATAGCTGGGATTTTTGTAGGGGGATCTCTAATTTTTCTTGGGCTGATCAGTACTCCTAAAAAGAAATCTTTTAGCATCATGCCTGAAAAATAAAGTTCTGACTTCTAGAGATCTAAGAGCCTAGGAAAATAATTAAGATATAAAATTTCATGTAATCTCTGTTTTTCAGAGCACCAAACCTTAACTTTATTTAGTGTCCTCTGGTCCATATGCCTTCTATTTTACCTCCCTTAGAGAATAGACTTGCATTTACTTCCAGAGTTGGAATAGTGGAGAGATATTATAGAGACCCTTCTATTTTACCTCCCTTAGAGAATAGACTTGCATTTACTTCCAGAGTTGGAATAGTGGAGAGATATTATAGAGACCCAATGGCTTTATGAATAGAATTTCAACCCAACTACCTTTTTTTTTACCTCCCATGAGATCCTGAAGATGCTAATTTCTGACCGTTATAGAAGTACCATGATACAATTTGGGTAGTTCTCATGTCTGTGTTGCCTTCAAGGTCATTTATTACTCATTCTTCTATTTTCTGACTTCCAAAATTCTGTGTCTATTGTTTTTTTCCTAATTTTCTTTGTCCTTGTTGTTCTATCCTTTAAAACATTACTTTTTTTTGTTGTTGTTGTTGAGGTTTTCAGATTAAGTGATGCTAAATGTTTGTTCAGTGTACAATCATCACCCAAAGGCTAGTTCTTGCTTCTTACTCTCTGGTCAAAGTTTGGGAGGTAGTGGGTGAGGAGGAATTACATGGTAGTGTGATGTTACTCAAATTCAGACTCATTGTCTTTCTCCTAATCCAAATGTATAATTTTTGCTTTTAGTCACCTGGCTAAACTGCTCAATCCTCTGAGCTGCACATGAAAAATAAATTTCAGGTTTACTTATTAAATACTGAATTCTACAACATCACAAGGACCTTTATAAATAATCTAAAAATATTTCCTGCACATTCATCATGTGCAAAACCTTGTTATCTAGCTATAGTCTCAAGCAATTTATGATTTGGTGTGAAAAATTGGTCTGCAAAATAAAAAGAAGTAATGAATCAAGATAATAACACAAGCAATTTTATTAATTTCTGCATTACTGCATTCCATGTACCCAGATCCAAACAAATCTTTATTCATGTGACTACATGATAAACTCCCAGATTCTGAGTCATTGGAACGGATGACAGAAGTACACTTTATGATGATTAAATGTCCTACTTAGCATGTATTTGTGATTTCTACCTCTTTGGAGATTTCAAAATTAAGGCCACGTCATCTTTCAGAATAAGTTAAGTGTGGCTCAATTTGGAAATTATGGGATTTTTAGTGATTATCTTTATTACGATTAGGTTCATCTATATGTGACAAATGACCTCAAATTTCCTAAACATAGAGATTTTTATGAAGACAAACCAGTATTTCTTGTTTAGATAAACAGAGAATGGGGTCCAGTGCTCATGCACCATAATTACCTGGCACCAGAAATTTCTGTCTTGCCACTTCACTCTTAGGATGGCCTCTTATTGTCCAAGATGGAAGCGTGAGCTCCAGCCACCATTTCCTTTTTCCAAACAACAGGAAAGAGGAAGCGCCTGTGTTTTCTTCTTGGGGATACTTCCTGGAAGCTACATGCATCTCATTGGTTAAACCTTGGTCACATGGTCATACTTACCTTAACGGAGTGGCTGAAAACATATCTATTCCAGGCTGTTTTGGACTCAGTAACTATGGGAGTGTCTATTTCTAAGGAAGAAAGGTAGGACAGATACATGAAAGAAAAAGCAGGCTACTTCACAGGGATACTATATATCCATCCTGTGATTCTACACTATTGCAATCTGAAAAACACTGGGGAGACAAGAGGTGGTGACAAGTGACCCTGGTGATGGGTGTCATGTCAGTAGAAGGATAGAAAATTGGTCATCTGTTTTATGACTGTTGCTATTATGCTGGGATACAGTTGGGAAGGAAATGCTCTTAAAAATTATGCATTTTGGATCACTACGTTTGTATCTTTAGGGTAAATACCCAGTAGTGTAATTGCTGAGTCATAGAGCAGTTCTATTTTCAACATTTTGAGGAACCTCCACGCTGTTTTCCAGAGTGGTTGCACCAGCTTGCATTCCCACCAACAGTGTAGGAGGGTTCCCCTTTCTCCGCATCCTCGCCAGCATCTGTCATTTCCTGACTTGTTGATTTTAGCCATTCTGACTGGTGTGAGGTGATATCTCATTGTGGTTTTGATTTGTATTTCCCTGATGCGGAGTGATATAAACATTTGGGTGCACGTGCCCCTTTGGATAGTGATCCAAAGGGGATAGTGATCCAAAGGGGCACGTGCACCCGAATGTTTATACCAGCAATGTCCACAATAGCCAAACTATGGAAAGAACCTAGATGTCCATCAACAGATGAATGGATCAAGAAGAGGTGGTATATATACACAATGGAATACTATGCAGCCATCAAAAGAAATGAAATCTTGCCATTTGCGACAACATGGATGGAACTAGAGCGTATCATGCTTAGCGAAACAAGTCAAGCAGAGAAAGACAACTATCATATGATCTCCCTGATTTGAGGAAGTGGTGATGCAACATGGGGGCTTAAGTGGGTAGGAGAAGAATAAATGAAACAAGATGGGATTGGGAGGAAGACAAACATAAGTGACTCTTAATCTCACAAAACAAACTGAGGGTTGCTGGGAGGAGGGGGATTAGGAGAAGGGGGTGGGGTTATGGACATTGGGGAGGGTATGTGCTTTGGTGAGTGCTGTGAAGTGTGTAAACCTGGCGATTCACAGACCTGTACCCCTGGGGATAAAAATATATGTTTATAAAAAAAAATTATGCATTTTGAATGGGCGGGGGGTGGGAGGTTGGGGGAACCAGGTGGTGGGTATTGGAGAGGGCACAGATTGCATGGAGCACTGGGTGTGGTACAAAAACAATGAATACTGTTATGCTGAAAATAAATTAAAAAAATAAATTAATTAATTTAAAAAATTATGCATTTTGATTGTAAAATACCTTAGACACACAGATAAGTCTGATGCCCAAGATTTTTCATTCAGTTTTAACAGATTTTGTTGGATTTACTTTGATATCTCTTGTCCTTACAGGGGCAGAAGTACCACCACCTCCTCCATATTTTCCCTTCTGTGATGGAATCTTTACCAGTGATATGGGCTATTTGTGTTGGAACAGAACGTATTCACTCATGGCATTATGTAGGTGCCCATGTGGTGATTAGGGCTGTCTTGGTAATAGGGATCTGAAAAAAGCACTATTTTCTCAGGTATGACTACTGATCTTAACAAGACACAATCTAATTAATATTGCTTAAATCTATTTAAAAATATAAATTTCAGCTTAAGAACCTACAGTACTAGGGCATCTGGGTGGCTCAGTTGGTTAACTATCTGCCTTTGGCTCAGGTCATGATCTTGGGGTCCTGGGATGGAGTCCCAAGTTAGGTTCCCTGCTCAGTGGAGAGTCTGCTTCTCCCTCCCCCTCTGCCTTTCTACCCCTTCATCCCCCACACTCATGCTATCTCTCTCATGCTATCTCTCTCTTAAATAAATAAAATCTTGAAAGAAAAAGCTACAATACTAATTGTACACATATTTGAAGGATATGGCATATATAATTTAAAGAGAAATGAACACCTATAATATATATGTGGATATATAGAAAGAAATGTATATTTATTAAGTGACCTACTTGACTACATTTTTTATTGCTATAAATTACTGTATATTATACTTAACCTTTTTCTTTTCTATTTAAGAGCAGTCCTTCAATGATAGATCTTATAGTTCTAAGTGATACAGTAATATCTCCCTATCCTAGATGGTGTTCTTTGGAAGTAGACTATGACACTGTGATTTATGTACAAGTAGTTTCGGGGAGGGTGTGGAGGCAAGGAGGGGAACTGAATAGAAGAAGGTGGGCTGAAGAATGGTTGTAGCAAAAATCTGAGCTAATCCCACAGGGGCTGTAGTGGGGCTGGCCCTTTAGTATTATCTCTTCCCATCCACAGGCCAGTGATGAGACAGGAGGGGCATCTGAAGAAAAGATGTGCCTTGAGCAATCATCTTTCTTCTACCTGAGGCTGTGAGATCTGAGAGTCCAACCTGAATGGACACGTGGGAGGCACGCTGCCCCCTCCACTTTGAGGGAGACACATCCCTAGTTCTTGTACCTTAACCAGTCATGTCTTACATTTTAATGTATTTTTAGCCAATTCTGATTCTCTTCATTTTCATCAAACACACAGTTGTCAGAGTTCAGTATAATATTATTCAAACTTCTTTGCAAAGAAATATGATAAGGAATCTCAAGAAAAGAGATAAGGAGACTGACCAAATTTTAAAAAATTATAAAAATTTTCATAAAAAGTTTTATTTCTTGTTGGAAAACACTTTCTTTCTGAACTCTCTGAAGCATCTTTAAGGAGATGAGTTTCTGAGACTCTGGTCATTGGAAAAAGCCTGCTTTTGGAATTAGATGTATCTGATTTTGAACCCAATTAGTTCCTTGCTGTGTGACTTTAACCAGTCACACAACCTCCCCGTGATTCCATTTTCTGAACAAAGCTCTTTGTCCAAGGTCCCTTTGGGACTCTGAGACTCCCTAACTTAGGAGGGGATGAAGCTAGCACTTCCTGTGGAGTGAAACTCGGAACTGTTGATGGCCTGATCAACTTCCTGACCACCTGTCAGTAGAATTACCCTATCACACTGAAGATGCCTTTGTGAGGCAACTCTTATACCAGGAATGCCCAGAGTAGGCTGTTGAATGTGACTTCATGCCTGGCCCTCCCTACCACCAATCCCACCTTACGAAAGGCTTAATTTTTTTGGCTCCACCTGCAGTGGGGAGCAAGGAAAAGACCCAAGGGGAGCACAATCAGGTGCCAGCAGCAGGAAGTGCCGTCTCAGAGCCTGGGTCCAGATCACATTTCAAGCACTGGCATTGGTATAATTGGATTGCTATTTGCCTGGTGCACACCCTCCTGGCGTCTAATGAGCAGCCCCCTCTCTTCATTTGTGTGCTAACATAGGAGACTTTAATTAAGATGGAGGGGCAGCTCACGGGAAAGGTGTTGGAGTCTGTTCAGCTTCTGAGCTCACTGAGCATGAGTCATCCTTCGAGCTGGGGGCCTGCACTCTGAGACTTGTGTCCCTGCCCTCACATCCCCTCACACATAGATTCCCCTTTCTTTCTTCCCATTTCTAATTGAGGGAAGATATGCTTTATTTGAAGTGAGAATCCCCTTGTGTCCATGAATGTCTTCCACTCTTGCAAATTACTGCAAGGGGAATCATAACTCAAGTCGTGCAGACAGAGGGCAGTTTGGTGATCTCATAGAGGAGTCCAGCGGGCGAAGTGGGGGGCAGGCTGATCAGGGGAACTTGGCTCAGTCTGAGCTACATGAGCTTTCTTCTCCTCTCTTTGAGCAAGAAAACACATAGGCTGTGCTCTCTACCTCCTGGGGCTGCGAGTCAGGCACATATCAAAGAGATATGAAGGAGAGCTCAGCCCGAGGCAATCCAGGATCAATCAATCTGTCAACGGAACCTACCGGGATATTTATGGAACATCTGATATACGAGTGAGGGAAACCCAATGTGCATTATGATTAATTATTTAAAAATATTCCTTAAAACATTCAGAGGAAAAAAAGAAGAGAATTGTCCCCTTTAAAAACTGAATGGAAGTTTCTGACATTGTTGAGAATGGAAAACTGGCTGGAAACCTGCTTTGTGTGTAGTGCAGTAAATAGACTACTTAAGCCTTGTTCCCGAAAAGTAGCTTTTCTTTTTCTTCATTCAGATATTTATACTCTGAGTAATGACTGGGTTAGGGAACAGCATCATCTGCACCACTGGGATCCCTTATTTGAAGTCCTTGCTCTGCTTGGGGCCCCTGCTTCTACGCCAAACCCTGCCTCAGCAGTTGTCCCAGCTTTGTACCTGAGAGGCAGGAGAGGCTAGCAGGTGGGCATTTCTCATCCTGCAAACCACAACCACCAATCCTTTTGTCCTTCACATCCTAGAGGCAAAGTGTTCTTCCTCCCTTCCTTCACTCAGGGCTGGCGACAGGCAAGGCCCAGGTCAAAATGAAAACCCATGCAGTGAAGTCAATCTCCCCCACCTCCAATGGCCCACTGTTTCAGTTCACAGCCGGACAGGCAACCCCCAGGGGATTGGAACCTCCCTGGCAGAACTCATTTAATACCTGATGGGATGGGTGAGGGACCTTGCCTGTGTTGCCCACTGAGCAAATCTGGTGTTGCCAGTCTGGGCAAGAGCTGGCCACTGCCCTGCCCTGCCCCAAGATATCATGCATCAGATCCCTGCTGGGATGAGGGGGTATGGCTTGCATGTCTTTCCCTGACCACACAATCTGCTCTCCGCCTTGTGTGTGGGTGAACGTGTTCGTGGAGTGGGCGAGGGCACACCGTGGTGCTCCCAGGTCCCCATCAGGCTGCTCTGAGTCCATCCCAGACAGGTGAAACAGCTTGTTTGCTGAGGATCCACGCCCCGCACACATGCTCCACTTATAAAATAGAAAATCAAAAATAAAATCATTAGGAATTTTAAGACAGCAATCTCAGAGCATTAAACAATGTGGAGGGCTGTTCTGAATTGCAAGGCGACCTGCTCACAAAATTGGTCCTGACCCTATGTCTCCTCTGGGTACCACCCTCTCACAAATCCTCCATGAGCGTGCTGTGCCAGCGACGCCTCTTCTCCTGGACCTAGCTCTGTCCCTTTGTACTGACTCTTCACCCTTGGACTGTGTGTTCAGCTTCCACCTATTATTTCGATGCCTTTCCAACTTTTCTCTCCATTTTTTTTTTAAAGATTTTATTTATTTATTTGTCAGAGAGAGGAGCGAGAGTGAGCACAAGCAGACAGAATGGTAGGCAGAGGCAGAGGGAGAAGCAGGCTCCTGGCTGAGCAAGGAGCCCGATGTGGGACTCGATCCCAGGACGCTAGGATCATGACCTGAGCCGAAGGCAGCCGCTTAACCAGCTGAGCCACCCAGGCGTCCCCCCATTTTTCTTTTGATTGCCCTCTTTCCACAGGTGGCCTTCTTGAAAGGAGTCAACAATCACTGGGTGTCTTTGCAGTATCCTGTCTCATGCACCCTACTCACCCACCTGCAATGAGACAAGCTCTTTCCTTACTTCACTGAAAGTCTTCTTGTAAAGGTCATTGTCAGTCTCCTAATCTCTCAACCCAGAAATCAGATTTTTGATTTTTTATCTTGTCCCACTAAAGATGCGATGTTTGGTGACATTGATGATGCCTTCTCTTGCGATCTACTCCTCAGTTTATTCTCTCTCAAGCCTGGAGGTAAGAAGTTCAAATCAAAGTGTCTGGAGGGCCAGACCTCCCCGCTCCAAAACCTCTGGGGGAAGGTCATACCTTATCTTTTTAAGCTTTTGGTGGCCACAGGCATTTACAGGCTTTGGAATTACCACTTCAATCTTTGCCTCTGTCTCCACATGGCCAGCTTCCCTGCATGTCCCTGTTTCTTCCCATGGCAGTCTTTTTGTAAGTACACTGGTCACATTGGATTAGGCATCCACTGGACTCCAGTGTGACTTCATCTTAACTAATCACATGGGCAGGGACCCTATTTTTACCTAAGGTCCCATTCTCACATACTGGGAGCTTCAAACGTCAACACTTTTAGCCCTAACATATTGTAAAAGTAAAATTATATTTAGAAAAAATACGCACCATTTAATTTCTTGGCTTCACTGTACTCGACTATATAAAGGATATGACAAAAAGCAAGTCAAACAGTGAATGTGGAAGCTATTAGGGACTCAATCATGGTTCACAAGTATGAGGGTTTATCGTGATTGTGAATATGATCCTCTTTCATTTTTTTCATGACTGCTCGGTCATGTGTCCACAGACACACTGTGCTTTCCACTCCTGGTATGAAAGGTAGTAACCAGGTGTTGTAGCACATAGCAGGACTTTGCTTCTTGCAGAATGTCATGTTTCTTAACTTCTCCCAGCCAGTGGGTAATGCTGGACTGTGAAAAGGGGTGAAATTTTACCCCAGATGGAATGACATGTTTGAGGGACAGTGGGGAAGGCAAGCTTTAGGACTAGTGCTGTGAGGGGTTGGGAGTTCACAGAACCAAGGCAGCATGCTCCCTGCCTCCACTTACCTCCTGCTCTCACAGCTAGAGACACTTGACCTGTCAGTCCTGCTTCTGGTCCTTGGAGCTGTCAGGCTTTTAGACGAATTTGAGGTGTTTCAGGAGCCTGCATCAAGCCAGCCTTCTTGACCTTGCCAAGAATAAGCCCTGCTTCATGACTGTTATAATAAGAGCACTTTCAGGCTTTCAATCATCAGCCTCTTGCACCCAGAGCCCTGCCACTATACCCCTTTCCAAAAAACCTCCCTATTGGCCTTATTGTGGAGTCTGAACTCCACTGTGAGTTAAAGCACCGAACTACCTTGTTAAGTAGGAAGCCAACGGGAGACAAGTTTCACTAGCCCCAGAACCTACAGCTTGCTCAGTTCAGCTCAGGAACAGACCGAGTCTTTGTGGTGCAGCAACATCTGCCCAAAGTGTTCCATGGGACAATCACCAAAATGTCTTTTGGGGAGGGGTGCCTGGGTGGCTCAGTGGGTTAAGCCTCTGCCTTTGGCTCAGGTCATGATCTCAGGGTCCTGGGATGGAGCCCTGCATTGGGCTTTCTGCTCAGCAAGGAGCCTGCTTACCCTTCTCTCTCTGCCTTCCCCTCTACCTGTTTGTGACCTTTGTTGAATAAGTAAATAAAATCTTAAAAAAAAAAAAAAAATGGCTCATGGGGGAAAGCCTGTCTATGGCTCATGGAGTAGGGCAAGAAAATGGAGCTTCAGATCCTGATTGTATCACTAACCAATGACTTCAATCTTTATCTTCATTTTCCTATCATAGAACAGAGATTTTTCCACTTGGTAGAGCTCAGCAAGCAGTGAAAAGGGAACTGGGGGATGGGCATTAAAGAGGGAGTGTGATCTGATAAGCACTAGGTGTTATATGCAGCTTATGAATCATTGAACACTACGTAAAAACCAATACTATAGGTTGGCTAATTGAATTTCAATAAAAGAAAGGAAATGAATACACGAGAGCAAGTCAAAGTGTTTGTAGAGTGTCTGGTATGTTTTGGAGAACATGAACACCCAAGTTCAATACTATGGAGCTGCATGTGAAAGGCACATAGGAGTCCTTTTAAATGGAAGTAGACCCGTTGTTCTGCCCTTTTCTTCTGTATTCCATCCCTTTATTCCTCACCTTTTAAAAACATCTCCTGTGGCTGACTCTGCACCCTCATGTAGATTTGCTTCTTAGTAAAACTGGGTTATTGGTTGGCTTAATACAAGGAAGAATTTTTTGCGGCCAGAGTTGCCTAGAGATGGAGTGGAATGCCTCACAAGATGCTCACTATTATAGGGGATGTGTAAGCAAGAGCCTGAATAACCACTTGGTGGAAATGTCCATTTTTTATTACTTATTTGACATAGATTTACTGTATACTCACTATATACCAGGCATTGTATATAACACTGCAGAAACAAAAATAAGTAAATCTTGTAGGTCTAAAACTTTAGCTGGAATTTTAGACTGGAGCTATCGCTAGCTACTCAGCATACATCACCCTTTTTATTGGTGGTGCCTCTTTTTATGCCTCTTTCCACCTTACTGGGTTCACAGCTTCATGCAGGCAATCCTCTGTCTAGAAAGTCTTATCTAAATTGCATTGGTTTAGGTTCAGTCCCTTTGTGTGTTCCCATAGTACCTGGCTTTATCACTGTAAAAGTTTAATGAACTTGCAGCAGCCCTTTCACAAATTCAAGTGCTTAAAAAAATTATTTATTTGAGAGAGAGAGTTCATGCACACATGTGCAAGCAGGGGAGAGGGGAGAGGGGCAGGGGGTGAGAGAATCTTTAGCAGACTCCCTGTTGAACACAGAGCCTGACATGGGGCTTGATCTAAAGACCCTGAGATCATGACCTGGACCAAAATTAAGAGTCTGATAATCAACCGACAGAGCCATCCAGGTGCCCCTCAAATGCCTTTTTTTAAAAAAAAAAATTATTTGACAGAGAGATCACAAATAGACAGAGAGGCAGGCAGAGAGAGAGAGAGAAGCAGGCTCCCTGCTAAGCAGAGAGCCGGATGGGGGACTCGATCCCAGGACCCCAGGGTCATGACTTGAGCTGAAGGCAGAGGCTTAACCCACTCAGCCACTCAGGTGCCCCTCAAATGCCTTTCTAAGTACATATTTTATAGATTATATTTTCACTAAAAATAATCATAAGCTTTTTCCATATTATTACATAATCTTTCAAAATAGTGGGTAAATATTATGTTCCTATGTTACAGATGAGGATGGTGGAGGCGAAGTAATTTGCCCGAGGCCCTCAGCCAATACACAACAGTGCTGGTCCTCAACCCTCCTATCCAGATCTCTCTGAGTTCTTTGTAAAGACATGCATTCAGAAATGCAAAGGGAAGAACATTAATAAAACTCTTGTCATGATGGAAACTGGGAAGATAATCTTGAGAGTATCTTGAAGCTTGATTAAGAATGACCAGTGTGGGGTGCCTGGGTGTCTCTGTGGGTTAAAACCTCTGCCTTCAGCTCAGGTCATGATCCCAGGGTCC